>NW_026562444.1:1550000-1875000 GCF_027474105.1 Poeciliopsis prolifica
TTTATTGTCATTGTGCACAAGCAGATACAGTTTGGGGCTGCAAAATACCTTGCACATAAAGAAACATGGACAACAGAAGGATGGGGGCCAGCAGAGGCAATGAGTTTAAGGTTTGGGGATGTTTATATGCAGGAATTGTGTATGTTTCGTGTTTGCTATACCAATACCTTATGGACCTGCACCCTGACTCATGAGGCCCTAGTGGCTGCTGTGGAGTTTTTGTTCAGGGTTCTGGTGTTTCCTGTCACTGTGGGCTGCAGAGCGCAGTAGTACACAGCAGAGTCTGACAGATGGAGATCCTGGATCGTCAGATTGACTGATTTCTTGTCAGTGTTGAGTTCAGCATCAAATTTGTCTTTTCTGAAATCTGCAGCATTATCTCCTGTTGATGAGAATCGTTTCAGCATGTACTTTGGGAAAACTGTTTTCGTCTTGCTTATACCAGAAAAGGTAAACCGTTGAATAAACACTGGTCTCAAAGGTACATCCCAGAGTCAGTGATTCTCCTGCTGCAGCAGCAACTTCTCCTCCTGTCTGCTTCACTGAGTCTCCTTTACACTCTGGGAAGAACAGAACATGCAGAGGAAGAGACGGATCAATAAAGATGATTGATTAAAGGAGAACAATCAGCAGCTTTAAAGACTCCATGTAGAGGAAACATCTTTGTATCTTACCAGAGAAAAGAGCAGCCAGAATAATCCACAGCCAATGTTCCATCTGTCCAACAAGGTTTAAATCAGCAGGAGAAAGCAGCTGATGTTCAACATTCAGTCTGACTATTGTTCTCTTCACAGCACCACTTCTTATTGACACAATGCTGGAGCACAGAGCACAAGGAGAGCGCCGCCTACTGGAGCATGGCGCCCTCTAGTGGCTGCTGTGCAGTACTGCAGGTTTTTGTGGATTAACAGGGAGTGAGGCCCTCTAGTGGCTGCTGTGCAGTACTGCAGGTTTTAGTGGATTAACAGTGAGTGAGGCCCTCTAGTGGCTGCTGTGCAGTACTGCAGGTTTTTGTTCAGGGTTCTGGTGTTTCCTGTCACTGTGGGCCTCACAGCGCAGTAGTACACAGCAGAGTCTGTCACTGCAGCAGAGGAGATCGTCATGGACATTTCTTCTTTGCTTCCTATAAATGTCATCCTGTCCAGATGTTCTGCTTCACCTGAAGTTGAGTGAGACTTCAGGAACTCTGGATGTTTTCCTGGATTTTGTCGATACCAGAATAAATAATTAGCTGAACCTTTGGAGTAACTGCAGGTCAGAGTAACAGAGCTGCCCTCTGAACTGAACTCCTCAGTCTTTGCTGCAGTGAGTTGTTGGCAGTTTACACCTGAAGGAAGAAAGAACTGATGTAAGTGAAGAACAACAAGGATGAGATTATTCTCTGAAAGACTCCAACCAACCTGATCCAGTGATCAGAACCAGCAGAGTGAATCCAGATGTGAGCAGAGACAGCATGTTGAGCAGAGTTAATGTTGGAGAGTTGAGCTGAAGGAGGAAGTTTGAGTCTTTAGAGTTCAGGAACAGACCAGCTCCTCCTCCTCCTCTTTGTCCTCCTCCTCCTCTTCATCCTCCTCTTCTTCATCCTCCTCCTCTTCATCCTCCTCCTCCTCTTTTTCCTCCTCCTCCTCTTCATCCTCCTCCTCTTCATCCTCCTCCTCTTCATCCTCCTCCTCCTCTTTGTCCTCCTCCTCCTCTTCATCCTCCTCCTCTTCATCCTCCTCCTCTTCATCCTCCTCCTCTTCATCCTCTTCATCCTCTTCATCCTCCTCTTCCTCCTCTTCCTCCTCTTCCTCCTCCTCCTCCTCCTCTTCCTCCTCCTCCTCTTCATCCTCCTCCTCCTCTTCATCCTCCTCCTCCTCCTCTTCATCCTCCTCCTCCTCTTCATCCTCCTCCTCTTCCTCCTCTTCCTCTTCTTCCTCCTCCTCCTCTTCATCCTCCTCTTCCTCCTCCTCCTCTTCATCCTCCTCCTCCTCCTCTTCATCCTCCTCCTCCTCTTCATCCTCCTCATCTTCCTCCTCTTCCTCTTCTTCCTCCTCCTCCTCTTCATCCTCCTCTTCCTCCTCCTCCTCTTCATCCTCCTCTTCCTCCTCCCCCTCTTCATCCTCCTCCTCCTCCTCCTCCTCCTCCTCCCCTTTTCATGCTCCTCCTCCTCTTCATCCTCCTCTTCCTCCTCCTCCTCTTCATCCTCCTCCTCCCCCTCTTCATCCTCCTCCTCCTCCTCTTCCTCCTCCTCTTCCTCTACCTCCTCCTCCTCCTCCTCCTCCCCCTCTTCATCCTCCTCCTCCTCCTCCTCCTCCTCCTCCTTCTCCTCCTCCTCCTCCTTTTCCTCCTCCCCCTTTTCATCCTCCTCCTCCTCTTCATCCTCCTTGTCCTCCTCCTCCTCCTCCCCCTCTTCATCCTCCTCCTCCTCTTCCTCCTCTCCTCCTCCTCCTTCTTCTCCTCCTCTCAGCTTCAGCTGGTTTTAAAGTTCTCAGTATCAAACCGTTACGCTGGTTTCTATGAAACAAACTGTTGACGGTTTATTATTTACTAAAATGCTGGATGGTTGACAATTCTTCCAACTAAATTCTGATAATCAAAGGTTTAAATTTGTTCCATATTGTTTCCTGGTTGAAATAAAACATTGAGACTTAACATTAAGGAAGTTATACAAGAATCTGAAATTATATTCAATTTAATAATAAAGAAGGCAGGCTCACAAATGTGCATAAAAAATCTATACTCCAGCTCTTAGTTTATGTATTCATTGTCAGTCAGTTTAATAGATGAACTGTGACCTTTCCCCAAACTTGTCGAGCTTTGGGTTTGAGGATACAGAAATGTCACCTGGAGGTGGCGGGTGGTGGGCGCAGGCGAGTGAATGAATGAACAAAACACCTGGCAGCAATACGGGATATTTATGGCACCTTCGTTCATCACATTCAGAAACTACCAGCCATTAGCCACCATGATGCTCCACCTCCCTTTTGTTCAGACCAGGATGATATAAAACTTATTATGCGGTTCATTGTAAAGCTACATCTGGAGCCGCCCGCCGTGTTCAGTCCGTCCTCTACCTGCATCAATACTCCTGCAGCTCTTCCCACTGTTTGCTCTGAACCAGCAGCTCCGAGGAGAAAAGCTGCCGGACTCCAGGCAGCGCACCCGTCATTTTAAGGATGTTTATTGGTCCCCAAAAAGATGAAAACCTGGATATTATCATCGATCAATAAAATCCCTCAGGCTGAACTTGAAAATTTGAGGTTATGCTGCTAACACTTGGCTTTCACCAACAACTCAGAGAAGTCAGAGCTCCATGTAAAACTAATAATGTCCCCGCTGGAACACAGTGCTAAATAATAAAACATGAATTAGTGAAGCTCCACAGCAGGTAAATTTTTTCTGGAGGAATTTTAATAATCAAGGAACTCGAGTCATTCAAGGAATCGTTTAAGACCTAATTGGGATTTTATTAGAATTGATTCACTGTTCACAGTTCTATATCAGCAGGTTAGTCACAGCTAGCTTAACTGCTGTTAGCTTATGAAAACAGAAAATTTCCTAAAACCTTTAGGGCAGATTTTTGTGACTTAGTTTCAAGAAAGGGAAGAGAAAATACCCATAAGAGTGAAGCTGTTCATCCTGGGCTACTGGGTGATTATAAAGTGGTATAAAGTGGAACTGGTAAAGTTTACAGGAAAAAAATTTACAAGTTCAGCCTCTGGTTAGCTTTAACTGCACCAAGGTTACCTCATTCTTTACTTCTGCCAAGGACCTGGTCAGGTGATTTTCATCTTTCTCCCAGTCCATTGGAACTCTTAACATCCTGTCCTGGTTGTGAAGTGGCGACCTAATTGAAGAGGTAACATAACTTGTTCTGAGAGCTTTTTTCCCATGATACAGTCAGAATGCCTTTATTGTCATTGTGCACAAGCAGATACAATTTGGGGCTGCAAAATACCTCTGCACATAAAGAAACATGGACAACAGAAGGATGGGGGCCAGCAGAGGCAATGAGTTTAAGGTTTGGGGATGTTTATATGCAGGAATTGTGTATGTTTCGTGTTTGCTATACCAATACCTTATGGACCTGCACCCTGACTCATGAGGCCCTCTAGTGGCTGCTGTGGAGTTTTGTTCAGGGTTCTGGTGTTTCCTGTCACTGTGGGCTGCAGAGCGCAGTAGTACACAGCAGAGTCTGACAGATGGAGATCCTGGATCGTCAGATTGACTGATTTCTTGTCAGTGTTGAGTTCAGCATCAAATTTGTCTTTTCTGAAATCTGCAGCATTATCTCCTGTTGATGAGAATCGTTTCAGCATGTACTTTGGGAAACTGTTTTCGTCTTGCTTATACCAGAAAAGGTAAACCGTTGAATAAACACTGGTCTCAAAGGTACATCCCAGAGTCAGTGATTCTCCTGCTGCAGCAGCAACTTCTCCTCCTGTCTGCTTCACTGAGTCTCCTTTACACTCTGGGAAGAACAGAACATGCAGAGGAAGAGACGGATCAATAAAGATGATTGATTAAAGGAGAACAATCAGCAGCTTTAAAGACTCCATGTAGAGGAAACATCTTTGTATCTTACCAGAGAAAAGAGCAGCCAGAAATAATCCACAGCCAATGTTCCATCTGTCCAACAAGGTTTAAATCAGCAGGAGAAAGCAGCTGATGTTCAACATTCAGTCTGACTATTGTTCTCTTCACAGCACCACTTCTTATTGACACAATGCTGGAGCACAGAGCACAAGGAGAGCGCCGCCTACTGGAGCATGGCGCCCTCTAGTGGCTGCTGTGCAGTACTGCAGGTTTTTGTGGATTAACAGGGAGTGAGGCCCTCTAGTGGCTGCTGTGCAGTACTGCAGGTTTTAGTGGATTAACAGTGAGTGAGGCCCTCTAGTGGCTGCTGTGCAGTACTGCAGGTTTTTGTTCAGGGTTCTGGTGTTTCCTGTCACTGTGGCCTCACAGCGCAGTAGTACACAGCAGAGTCTGTCACTGCAGCAGAGGAGATCGTCATGGACATTTCTTCTTTGCTTCCTATAAATGTCATCCTGTCCAGATGTTCTGCTTCACCTGAAGGTGAGTGAGACTTCAGGAACTCTGGATGTTTTCCTGGATTTTGTCGATACAGAATAAATAAGTAGCTGAACCTTTGGAGTAACTGCAGGTCAGAGTAACAGAGCTGCCCTCTGAACTGAACTCCTCAGTCTTTGCTGCAGTGAGTTGTTGGCAGTTTACACCTGAAGGAAGAAAGAACTGATGTAAGTGAAGAACACAAGGATGAGATTATTCTCTGAAAGACTCCAACCAACCTGATCCAGTGATCAGAACCAGCAGAGTGAATCCAGATGTGAGCAGAGACAGCATGTTGAGCAGAGTTAATGTTGGAGAGTTGAGCTGAAGGAGGAAGTTTGAGTCTCTTTAGAGTTCAGGAACAGACCAGCTCCTCCTCTTCATCCTCCTCCTCCTCTTTGTCCTCCTCCTCCTCTTCATCCTCCTCCTCTTCATCCTCCTCCTCTTCCTCCTCCTCCTCCTCTTTGTCCTCCTCCTCCTCTCCTCTTCATCCTCCTCCTCTTCATCCTCCTCCTCTTCATCCTTCCTCCATCCTCTCATCCTCTTCTCTCTCTTCCTCCTCCCTCCTCCCTTCCTCCTCCTCCTCTTCATCCTCCTCCTCCTCTTCATCCTCCTCCTCCTCCTCTTCATCCTCCTCCTCCTCTTCATCCTCCTCATCTTTCTCCTCTTCCTCTTCTTCCTCCTCCTCCTCTTCATCCTCCTCTTCCTCCTCCTCCTCTTCATCCTCCTCCTCCTCCTCTTCATCCTCCTCCTCCTCTTCATCCTCCTCATCTTCCTCCTCTTCCTCTTCTTCCTCCTCCTCCTCTTCATCCTCCTCTTCCTCCTCCTCCTCTTCATCCTCCTCTTCCTCCTCCTCCTCTTCATCCTCCTCCTCCTCCTCCTCCTCCTCCTCCTCCTCTTCATCCTCCTCCTCCTCTTCATCCTCCTCTTCCTCCTCCTCCTCTTCATCCTCCTCCTCCTCCTCTTCATCCTCTCCTCCTCCTCTTCCTCCTCCTCTTCCTCTTCCTCCTCCTCCTCCTCCTCCCCCTCTTCATCCTCCTCCTCCTCCTCCTTCTCCTCCTCCTTCTCCTCCTCCTCCTCCTTTTCCTCCTCCCCTTTTCATCCTCCTCCTCCTCTTCATCCTCCTTGTCCTCCTCCTCCTCCTCCCCCTCTTCATCCTCCTCCTCCTCTTCCTCCTCCTCCTCCTCCTCCTTCTTCTCCTCCTCTCAGCTTCAGCTGGTTTTAAAGTTCTCAGTATCAAACCGTTACGTGGTTTCTATGAAACAAACTGTTGACGGTTTATTATTTACTAAAATGCTGGATGGTTGACAATTTCTTCCAACTAAATTCTGATAATCAAAGGTTTAAATTTGTTCCATATTGTTTCCTGGTTGAAATAAAACATTGAGACTTAACATTAAGGAAGTTATACAAGAATCTGAAATTATATTCAATTTAATAATAAGAAGGCAGGCTCACAAATGTGCATAAAAAATGTCTATACTCCAGCTCTTAGTTTATGTATTCATTGTCAGTCAGTTTAATAGATGAACTGTGACCTTTCCCAAACTTGTCGAGCTTTGGGTTTGAGGATACAGAAATGTCACCTGGAGGTGGCGGGTGGTGGGCGCAGGCGAGTGAATGAATGAACAAAACACCTGGCAGCAATACGGGATATTTATGGCACCTTCGTTCATCACATTCAGAAACTACCAGCCATTAGCCACCATGATGCTCCACCTCCCTTTTGTTCAGACCAGGATGATATAAAACTTATTATGCGGTTCATTGTAAAGCTACATCTGGAGCCGCCGCCGTGTTCAGTCCGTCCTCTACCTGCATCAATACTCCTGCAGCTCTTCCCACTGTTTGCTCTGAACCAGCAGCTCCGAGGAGAAAAGCTGCCGGACTCCAGGCAGCGCACCCGTCATTTTAAGGATGTTTATTGGTCCCCAAAAAGATGAAAACCTGGATATTATCATCGATCAATAAAATCCCCTCAGGCTGAACTTGAAAATTTGAGGTTATGCTGCTAACACTTGGCTTTCACCAACAACTCAGAGAAGTCAGAGCTCCATGTAAAACTAATAATGTCCCCGCTGGAACACAGTGCTAAATAATAAAACATGAATTAGTGAAGCTCCACGCAGGTAAATTTTTCTGGAGGAATTTTAATAATCAAGGAACTCGAGTCATTCAAGGAATCGTTTAAGACCTAATTGGGATTTTATTAGAATTGATTCACTGTTCACAGTTCTATATCAGCAGGTTAGTCACAGCTAGCTTAACTGCTGTTAGCTTATGAAAACAGAAAATTTCCTAAAACCTTTAGGGCAGATTTTTGTGACTTAGTTTCAAGAAAGGGAAGAGAAAATACCCATAAGAGTGAAGCTGTTCATCCTAGGCTACTGGGTGATTATAAAGTGGTATAAAGTGGAACTGGTAAAGTTTACAGGAAAAAAATTTACAAGTTCAGCCTCTGGTTAGCTTTAACTGCACCAAGGTTACCTCATTCTTTACTTCTGCCAAGGACCTGGTCAGGTGATTTTCATCTTTCTCCCAGTCCATTGGAACTCTTAACATCCTGTCCTGGTTGTGAAGTGGCGACCATAATTGAAGAGGTAACATAACTTGTTCTGAGAGCTTTTTTCCCATGATACAGTCAGAATGCCTTTATTGTCATTGTGCACAAGCAGATACAATTTGGGGCTGCAAAATACCTCTGCACATAAAGAAACATGGACAACAGAAGGATGGGGGCCAGCAGAGGCAATGAGTTTAAGGTTTGGGGATGTTTATATGCAGGAATTGTGTATGTTTCGTGTTTGCTATACCAATACCTTATGGACCTGCACCCTGACTCATGAGGCCCTCTAGTGGCTGCTGTGGAGTTTTTGTTCAGGGTTCTGGTGTTTCCTGTCACTGTGGGCTGCAGAGCGCAGTAGTACACAGCAGAGTCTGACAGATGGAGATCCTGGATCGTCAGATTGACTGATTTCTTGTCAGTGTTGAGTTCAGCATCAAATTTGTCTTTTCTGAAATCTGCAGCATTATCTCCTGTTGATGAGAATCGTTTCAGCATGTACTTTGGGAAACTGTTTTCGTCTTGCTTATACCAGAAAAGGTAAACCGTTGAATAAACACTGGTCTCAAAGGTACATCCCAGAGTCAGTGATTCTCCTGCTGCAGCAGCAACTTCTCCTCCTGTCTGCTTCACTGAGTCTCCTTTACACTCTGGGAAGAACAGAACATGCAGAGGAAGAGACGGATCAATAAAGATGATTGATTAAAGGAGAACAATCAGCAGCTTTAAAGACTCCATGTAGAGGAACATCTTTGTATCTTACCAGAGAAAAGAGCCAGAATAATCCACAGCCAATGTTCCATCTGTCCAACAAGGTTTAAATCAGCAGGAGAAAGCAGCTGATGTTCAACATTCAGTCTGACTATTGTTCTCTTCACAGCACCACTTCTTATTGACACAATGCTGGAGCACAGAGCACAAGGAGAGCGCCGCCTACTGGAGCATGGCGCCCTCTAGTGGCTGCTGTGCAGTACTGCAGGTTTTTGTGGATTAACAGGGAGTGAGGCCCTCTAGTGGCTGCTGTGCAGTACTGCAGGTTTTAGTGGATTAACAGTGAGTGAGGCCCTCTAGTGGCTGCTGTGCAGTACTGCAGGTTTTTGTTCAGGGTTCTGGTGTTTCCTGTCACTGTGGGCCTCACAGCGCAGTAGTACACAGCAGAGTCTGTCACTGCAGCAGAGGAGATCGTCATGGACATTTCTTCTTTGCTTCCTATAAATGTCATCCTGTCCAGATGTTCTGCTTCACCTGAAGGTGAGTGAGACTTCAGGAACTCTGGATGTTTTCCTGGATTTTGTCGATACCAGAATAAATAGTAGCTGAACCTTTGGAGTAACTGCAGGTCAGAGTAACAGAGCTGCCCTCTGAACTGAACTCCTCAGTCTTTGCTGCAGTGAGTTGTTGGCAGTTTACACCTGAAGGAAGAAAGAACTGATGTAAGTGAAGAACAACAAGGATGAGATTATTCTCTGAAAGACTCCAACCAACCTGATCCAGTGATCAGAACCAGCAGAGTGAATCCAGATGTGAGCAGAGACAGCATGTTGAGCAGAGTTAATGTTGGAGAGTTGAGCTGAAGGAGGAAGTTTGAGTCTCTTTAGAGTTCAGGAACAGACCAGCTCCTCCTCCTCCTCTTCATCCTCCTCCTCCTCTTCATCCTCCTCTTCTTCATCCTCCTCTTCATCCTCCTCCTCCTCTTCGTCCTCCTCCTCCTCTTCATCCTCCTCCTCTTCATCCTCCTCCTCTTCATCCTCCTCCTCCTCTTCGTCCTCTCCTCCTCTTCATCCTCCTCCTCTTCATCCTCCTCCTCTTCATCCTCCTCCTCTTCATCCTCTTCATCCTCTTCATCCTCCTCTTCCTCCTCTTCCTCCTCTCTCCTCCCTCCTCCTCCTCTTCCTCCTCCTCTTCATCCTCCTCCTCCTCTTCATCCTCCTCCTCCTCTTCATCCTCCTCATCTTCTCCTCTTCCTCTTCTTCCTCCTCCTCCTCTTCATCCTCCTCTTCCTCCTCCTCCTCTTCATCCTCTCCTCCTCCTCTTTCTCCTCCTCCTCTTCATCCTCCTCATCTTTCTCCTCTTCCTCTTCTTCCTCCTCCTCCCTCTTCATCCTCCTCTTCCTCCTCCTCTCTTCATCCTCCTCTTCCTCCTCCCCCCTCTTCATCCTCCTCCTCCTCCTCCTGCTCCTCCTCCCCCTTTTCATGCTCCTCCTCCTCTTCATCCTCCTCTTCCTCCTCCTCCTCTTCATCCTCCTCCTCCCCTCTTCATCCTCCTCCTCCCCTCTTCCTCCTCCTCTTCCTCTCCCTCCTCCTCCTCCTCCTCCCCCTCTTCCTCCTCCTCCTCCTCCTCCTTCTCCTCCTCCTTCTCCTCCTCCTCCTCCTTTTCCTCCTCCCCCCTTTTCATCCTCCTCCTCCTCTTCATCCTCCTTGTCCTCCTCCTCCTCCTCCCCTCTTCCTCCTCCTCCTCCTCTTCCTCCTCCTCCTCCTCCTCCTTCTTCTCCTCCTCTCAGCTTCAGCTGGTTTTAAAGTTCTCAGTATCAAACCGTTACGCTGGTTTCTATGAAACAAACTGTTGACGGTTTATTATTTACTAAAATGCTGATGGTTGACAATTTCTTCCAACTAAATTCTGATAATCAAAGGTTTAAATTTTTCCATATTGTTTCCTGTTGAAATAAAACATTGAGACTTAACATTAAGGAAGTTATACAAGAATCTGAAATTATATTCAATTTAATAATAAGAGGCAGGCTCACAAATGTGCATAAAAAATGTCTATACTCCAGCTCTTAGTTTATGTATTCATTGTCAGTCAGTTTAATAGATGAACTGTGACCTTTCCCCAAACTTGTCGAGCTTTGGGTTTGAGGATACAGAAATGTCACCTGGAGGTGCGGGTGGGCGCAGGCGAGTGAATGAATGAACAAAACACCTGGCAGCAATACGGGATATTTATGGCACCTTCGTTCATCACATTCAGAAACTACCAGCCATTAGCCACCATGATGCTCCACCTCCCTTTTGTTCAGACCAGGATGATATAAAACTTATTATGCGGTTCATTGTAAAGCTACATCTGGAGCCGCCCGCCGTGTTCAGTCCGTCCTCTACCTGCATCAATACTCCTGCAGCTCTTCCCACTGTTTGCTCTGAACCAGCAGCTCCGAGGAGAAAAGCTGCCGGACTCCAGGCAGCGCACCCGTCATTTTAAGGATGTTTATTGGTCCCCAAAAGATGAAAACCTGGATATTATCATCGATCAATAAATCCCCTCAGGCTGAACTTGAAAATTTGAGGTTATGCTGCTAACACTTTGGCTTTCACCACAACTCAGAGAAGTCAGAGCTCCATGTAAAACTAATAATGTCCCCGCTGGAACACAGTGCTAAATAATAAAACATGAATTAGTGAAGCTCCCACGCAGGTAAATTTTTCTGGAGGAATTTTAATAATCAAGGAACTCGAGTCTTCAAGGAATCGTTTAAGACCTAATTGGGATTTTATTAGAATTGATTCACTGTTCACAGTTCTATCAGCATTAGTCAAGCTAGCTTAACTGCTGTTAGCTTATGAAAACAGAAAATTTCCTAAAACCTTTAGGGCAGATTTTTGTGACTTAGTTTCAAGAAAGGGAAGAGAAAAATACCCATAAGAGTGAAGCTGTTCATCCTGGGCTACTGGGTGATTATAAAGTGGTATAAAGTGAACTGGTAAAGTTTACAGGAAAAAAATTTACAAGTTCAGCCTCTGGTTAGCTTTAACTGCACCAAGGTTACCTCATTCTTTACTTCTGCCAAGGACCTGGTCAGGTGATTTTCATCTTTCTCCCAGTCCATTGGAACTCTTAACATCCTGTCCTGGTTGTGAAGTGGCGACCATAATTGAAGAGGTAACATAACTTGTTCTGAGAGCTTTTTCCCATGATACAGTCAGAATGCCTTTATTGTCATTGTGCACAAGCAGATACAGTTTGGGGCTGCAAAATACCTCTGCACATAAAGAAAACATGGACAGAAGATGGGGCCAGCAGAGGCAATGAGTTTAAGGTTTGGGGATGTTTATATGCAGGAATTGTGTATGTTTCGTGTTTGCTATACCAATACCTTATGGACCGCACCCTGACTCATGAGGCCCTCTAGTGGCTGCTGTGGAGTTTGTTCAGGGTTCTGGTGTTTCCTGTCACTGTGGGCTGCAGAGCGCAGTAGTACACAGCAGAGTCTGACAGATGAGATCCTGGATCGTCAGATTGACTGATTTCTTGTCAGTGTTGAGTTCAGCATCAAATTTGTCTTTTCTGAAATCTGCAGCATTATCTCCTGTTGATGAGAATCGTTTCAGCATGTACTTTGGGAAACTGTTTTTCGTCTTGCTTATACCAGAAAAGGTAAACCGTTGAATAAACACTGGTCTCAAGGTACATCCCAGAGTCAGTGATTCTCCTGCTGCAGCAGCAACTTCTCCTCCTGTCTGCTTCACTGAGTCTCCTTTACACTCTGGGAAGAACAGAACATGCAGAGGAAGAGACGGATCAATAAAGATGATTGATTAAAGGAGAACAATCAGCAGCTTTAAAGACTCCATGTAGAGGAAACATCTTTGTATCTTACCAGAGAAAAGAGCAGCCAGAATAATCCACAGCCATGTTCCATCTGTCCAACAAGGTTTAAATCAGCAGGAGAAAGCAGCTGATGTTCAACATTCAGTCTGACTATTGTTCTCTTCACAGCCAGCAGCGGCTCCAGTGTACATGCAGCCCTGAGTAAACACCGCCTTTGTTGAACTCCACCCCCACACACAAACACACTCCTGTTTCAGTGCACGTTTATTCACTTGTACTGACTCCCATCAATTCTATGATCTTGACATTTCCCCTGAGCCACTTAATTCCCACCTTAATCCCACACCTAACTCAAAAATTATGTTTTTATTGTCTGGACATGGCAAAATGTCCTCACAGCTATAAATGTCCAACAATGTCAGTTGTTTGACAAGATTAAGTCCTCATAATGATAGATAAACCACACACACACACACACACACACACACACACATACACACAAACACACACACACACATACACACACACACACACACTCACACACACACACACACACACACACTCTTGAACACCCCCACATGTGCTAAAACAGCAGATTATCCAGTCCTTTACATTTTCTAAATTATTGTGACTGAACATGATTTTTTCCCATTTTCTAACTCCTCAGAATCATTAAGGGCAAAACATCATACAAAGTTCTGTAATTTTAGGTGAACTAGTTTCTTATAAAGAATGTATATGTATTTGTCTGCAATGTCCCTCTGTGACATGTGGAACTGAAAACACCTACAGGAAGGCTAATATAAATAAAAGAAAATTTTTTATCAAACACAAACAGATTTTACGGAAACAAAGCTAATGGAGAGTTTCCCAAGAGCTACAGTCTCTGCATCTCTTCATTGGGTCCAGGCAGCATCCTCAGCTCAGCATATGGCTGAGCTTCGTTATCATTTAAAAGTGATCAGCTGCTTGTTCACAAACAGCCTCATGGTTCATCTATTGGCTGTCCGATATTTGTCCAGAGAGAGACTCTGAGTTCTCCCAGGAATTAACTCAGCTAAACTGAGGGTGTGACTTTGTGTTGCAAGTTGGTGAGTACGAGGAGGAGTGGGATACGCTGATGCACCCAGTCACTGGAGGGCCTTTTCTTTTTAGAGCAAAGAATGAAGCCAAAACTTTCATAACAGTCTTATTCAAAGATTTGGACATACATCCTGATCATACGTACTCATCAGATTAATAGTACCTTTCAAAAATAAACTTCAGCATGTATTAAACATAGAATGAAATATAAATATGTTAAAACAGAAGTTATCTAATTATATAATGTCTTTCACTTGGTGATGGAACTGCTGACAAAGGAACTTTTCAGTCATATTCTAGTTTATGAAATAAGTCTTTTATTCGCTCAATGCTTACAATTTAAAACTGTTTCACAATTTAGAAATTTTTTTTGTAAAGAATTATGAGATTCTGTAACAATCAAAATGTTATTAAACATTTAAAAAATAGAATAAGTAACTTCTTTGTAAACCAAATCAATCAAACTTTTTATTTTTCATATGATTCTGACTCTACAGCTGTCCCTCAATTGGTTGGCAACCCTTTGCTGAATTACCCTTAGCCAGGGGAGCTCAAGTCCAGTCCTGGAGAGCTACTGTCCTGCAACTTTTAGATGCAGCCTTACTCCAGCAGACAGAGATCAGCTATGAACAGGCCTGGTAATGAACCATTCATTTGATTCAGGTGTGTTGGAGCAGGGATGCATCTCATAGTTGCAGGATGGTACTCTCGAGGACTGGACTTGAGCAACCCTGCCCTTAGCAGATGAGCTATAGCTATATTAAAGATATAGTGCAGGGGTGGCAATCCTGGTCATCAAGGGCTGCTGTCCTGCAACTCTTAGATGGCTCCCTGGTCCAACACACCTGAGTCCAAAAGCTCAATCACCTCCTAAATGCAGTCAAGTTCTTCAGAGTCCTGCTAATGACTTCATCATTTCACTCAGGTGTGTTGAAGTGGAGACACATCTAAAAGTTGCAGGAGACCATCCCTCAAGGACCAGCAGTTGCCCACCTCTGAATTAGAGGTGGGCAACTCCTGGTCCTTGAATTTCCCAAGGACCAGGAGGGCAACGCTAACCCTAACAATCAAAGAGATTGTTTTCTCTCTATGTTCAGTTTTTTATATTGCCTCAAACGATCAGACAATCAGACTGAAACCTAATAAGCCATAGAAGCAGGGAGTGTGGCCCTCTAGTGGCTGCTGTGCAGTACTGCAGGTTTTAGTGGGTTAACAGGAGTGAGGCCCTCTAGTGGCCGCTGTGCAGTACTGCAGGTTTTAGTGGATTAACAGGGAGTGAGGCCCTCTAGTGGCTGCTGTGCAGTACTGCAGGTGAGCAGCAGTGTGATGGAGAAGCAGATGGTGGACAGGGTCTGCAGCAGCAGTGGAGTGGAAGGAGCCACTGGGGACCGTTTGACCAGAATCTGAGTGGAACGGAACACAGGAAATCCAGATCTGGAGATCGGTTCAGGTAACCTCAATGAGGAAACAAGGTGGAGGAGCGACACGAAAAGATGCAGAGATCTAGAAGGGCTTGGAGCTTTACCTCTACTGGTTAACACTCGGATGCCAAAGTGCTGCCTTGCAGGTTCTTACATAGAAACCCTGATGAGATGGAAACTAACTGCAGAGAATCGGACCTGCTGCCTCATGAGGCAGATCACGCAAACTGCAGAAAAGGGTTGGAGAATAGATGAACACAAGTCCTGGACCCCATCAGTGAGACATAGGGTCAGATATAAGGTCAGATGTATCATCAGCCAGGAGCCGCAGGATTTTTGGGGGCCTCCATCAGGCCCTGGTTTAGCTCACCTGGTTTAGCTCACCTGGTTTAGCTCACCAGGTTTAGCTCACCAGGTGAGGCGGTCATCTGCCCTCTTTGCCCTTTGAGGTGTGCAGCGCCCCCATCTGTTCTCCCTGTGAAGTTGACACAGTCAGTCCTTTCTTCTGATTGCATTAAATGTCTTGACCTCATTAACTGGAAAGATGAGACCCTTTCCCCACCATTAGTTCAGCTTCCAATCTGCATTGGTACATCAGTTTTGGGAATGATTAACTCCTGAGCCATTTTAAGTGAAGCCAGTCTTAAAGAAACTTTAATCTTGATTCTAGTGGTTTAACAGGAGTGAGGCCCTCTAGTGGCTGCTGTGCAGTACTGCAGGTTTTAGTGGATTAACAGGGAGTGAGGCCCTCTAGTGGCTGCTGTGCAGTACTGCAGGTTTTTGTTCAGGGTTCTGGTGTTTCCTGTCACTGTGGGCGTCACAGCGCAGTAGTACACAGCAGAGTCTGTCACTGCAGCAGAGGAGATCGTCATGGACATTTCTTCTTTGCTTCCTATAAATGTCATCCTGTCCAGATGTTCTGCTTCACCTGAAGTTGAGTGAGACTTCAGGAACTCTGGATGTTTTCCTGGATTTTGTCGATACCAGAATAAATAATAAGCTGAACCTTTGGAGTAACTGCAGGTCAGAGTAACAGAGCTGCCCTCTGAACTGAACTCCTCAGTCTTTGCTGCAGTGAGTTGTTGGCAGTTTACACCTGAAGGAAGAAAGAACTGATGTAAGTGAAGAACAACAAGGATGAGATTATTCTCTGAAAGACTCCAACCAACCTGATCCAGTGATCAGAACCAGCAGAGTGAATCCAGATGTGAGCAAGACAGCATGTTGAGCAGAGTTAATGTTGGAGAGTTGAGCTGAAGGAGGAAGTTTGAGTCTCTTTAGAGTTCAGGAACACACCAGCTCCTCCTCTTCATCCTCCTCCTCTTTGTCCCTCCTCCTCCTCTTCATCCTCCTCCTCATCTTCATCATCCTCCTACTCTTTGTCCTCCTCCTCCTCTTCATCCTCTTCCTCCTCCTCCTCTTCCTCTCAGCTTCAGCTACTTTCTGATGGAAATATGTAATGATTTCAGGACATTCAGAACAATAATTTACATAAAATCCTAAATAAACTTTGATTTCAGGGTTTCCCCCAGTAAACCTGCTCAGCCTGGTGGTCGGTCTCTGAGGCGAACAATTATTGTTCAGTAGAAGTGTAATTACTGGATAATTATATGTTTCTCCAAAACATCACCAGGAAACATTATTTAAGTCCACAATTAGTCTTAAAAACAACAAATCAAAAAATACATTTAAAATTAATGTTACTATTTTCCACTTCTCATTAATCTAAATTAATTCAGCGTCCGTTAGGCCTACAGGGGCCATAAATAGTCCTATTTTAACACAGACCAGATACATAAATGTAGCATTTATTTATTGAGATTTATTCTCTGAGTTCCTGGTGTAAGTTTTAGATCAATAGAATAATATTTAGGGAAAATGCAGAGGGCATGCAGATATTGGCAGTCTATAATGGGCTTTGCCAAAAATGCATCCCCCTGCTAACATGGAGAAATGAAGAGTTAAGAGTGAAATAACCTTTTGTACATAATCACACTTGTTCTATGAAGATTTTTATGAATAGAAGAATATTTGGGGAAAATAAGAGCATGCAAATATCGGCAAGATAATATTTTGCTTTGCCAAAAGATGCATCCCCTGCTAACTTGAAGAAATGAAGGGTTAAGAGGCATTTCACCTTCTCTATGTAATGATTCTTATTCTCTGAGCTCTGCTATAAGTTTCATATCAACAGAACAATAGCCGGGATGCAGATATTGGCAGGCTCAGAAATTAAAATGCATCCCCTCCATTAATAGACGAGAGAGTTCAGGATGATGTGAAATGTTCTATTAACACAGAATCTGTTTTCTAGCTTTAAACTATTATGGTGTTGAAAGAAAAATTGGGGCATTTCAAACTATCCGTGGAAAACATTTTCATCAGACACTGAAAAACCTTCAACTCATTCGTCTCAATAAAGGTGTAAAAATCTGATTTATTTATCTGCGAAATAAAACCCACCATTTTAGGGCTTTACATGGTTAAGAAACGTGATAATGTTACCAATATCTTTAAAGTTTGCTCTCGGTCAGTTTCCTCATCAATATGCGAGAGTTCAGAGCAGGGATGGGCAACTCCAGGGCCGGTCTCCTGCAACTTTTAAATGTGTCTCTACTTCAACACATCTCAGTCAAGTAATGAGGTCATTAGCAGGACTCTGGGAACCTGGCTGCACTTAGGAGGTGATTCAGCTGTTGGATTCAAGTGTGTGGACCCGGGAGACGTCTCAGAGTTGCAGGACAGCAGCAGGACCAGGATTGCCCGCCCCTGGTTTAGAGCGATGCACGCTCCTGCAACAGGGCATGCAGTTCTTGACAGGCATACGCTTCTCGTTATATCACCAGGCGCAGGCAGCGTGTTGAGGTGGAACCATGTACAACAAACAACAAAATCATTCTCACTGCTCCTCAATGCGTCTCTGAAACATGATTACAGGTTAGAATTAGAAGAATTAGAATTAGAATTAGAATAGCATTTATTGTCATTGAACAGGATTCAACGAAATTTCTATTGCAACTCCCGCAAAAGTCAAATATATATAATATTAAATAAGCAAACACACAATAATAATAATATATACAACTAAAATTAACTAAAGGCACTCAACCACACCAAAGAAGAAGCAGCAGGTCCAATTATGGTAAAGTGCAGATGATGTGATATTCCAGTGTTTCACATAGAACTGTACTACCAAAGCAACGCGCTGGATTTTAAACGATTACCTTGATTTCTCCAAAGAAACACAATTCCTCACAGGAAGTTGATGTAAATATCCACCCTGTGTCCAGTTTGAGTGAAGTTTGCCTGTATGAAGTTTGATAATCTTTCATAGACGTGCAGAAATAAGCTACATGAAACAGGAAAGAAGTCGGCCATATTAGATTGAAGTTTTACCCCGTTTTTGGCCTCCATATTTGATCAGTCATGTAGATAATGGTGACAGGGTGGCAATGCCGAAGTTTCCTTGCTGAGAACGTGGTGGTTGAAGCGCTGAGCTGCAAGTGTCTTCAGTAGGTAACAGCAGAAACATTTACAGAAACAGGCTGGGAGAGGATCAGACTCTTTGGAGCTTTTCAGAATAAAACTACTTCAATTATTTTAAACAAAACCTTCACAGATGTTTATTATAAAGCAGAAGTAAAGAAACATTCACAGACTGTTGCATCAGTGTAAAAATTATCAGTGGAGTTAAAACAACTAAATCTATGGAAGTTTATCTCTCACACCAGTAGGTTTCCTAACTGCTTCCACTGGTTTCCACTGACTTCTCCCAGTTTGAACTGTTGGAGGGAACCAGATGAAGATGCTGCTGCACCTCATGTTAATGTAACATGATGTATGTGGCCCTCTAGTGGCTGCTGTGCAGTACTGCAGGTTTTTGTTCAGGGTTCTGGTGTTTCCTGTCACTGTGGGCTGCAGAGCGCAGTAGTACACAGCAGAGTCTGACAGACGGAGATCCTGGATCGTCAGGTTGAATGATTTGTTGGTTTTATTGAAGTCAGCATCAAATCTTCTGCTGTCAAAATCTGGAGCTTATATTTTGTTGATGTTTGTTGCTTCAGCATGTACTGAGGGAAACTGTTTTCCTCCAGCTTGTACCAGAACAGTGTTGGCGTCACAGAGATGGTATCATAAGTACATCCCAGAGTCAGTGATTCTCCTGCTGCAGCAGCAACTTCTCCTCCTGTCTGCTTCACTGAGTCTCCTTTACACTCTGGGAAGAACAGAACATGCAGAGGAAGAGACGGATCAATAAAGATGATTGATTAAAGGAGAACAATCAGCAGCTTTAAAGACTCCATGTAGAGGAAACATCTTTGTATCTTACCAGAGAAAAGCAGCCAGAATAATCCACAGCCAATGTTCCATCTGTCCAACAAGGTTTAAATCAGCAGGAGAAAGCAGCTGATGTTCAACATTCAGTCTGACTATTGTTCTCTTCACAGCACCACTTCTTATTGACACAATGCTGGAGCACAGAGCACAAGGAGAGCGCCGCCTACTGGAGCATGGCGCCCTCTGGTGGAGGATCAGATGTTGCAGACCCTCCTTGTTACAAACCTTAGGAAAAAGTTACCCAGTCTGCATGTCCTCTGGAGATGGTTAAGATTCTGTGATTTAGTCCAAAAGGATGGATTTAAATTCCCCTTACAGCTGATTGAACCTGGTTTAGTAAAACAATTAATGTTCTGCTGACCACACTTCTTGATTTTCTGTCTGTTTAGATCCCAAAGTGGGTCCTGGAGGGCCGCCATCCTTCATGTTTTAGTCTCTCCCTGGTTTAACGCAGCGGGATCCAGTCATGGCTCGTTAGAAAATGGATCTGCTGAAAAGGTTGATGGTTCCAGGGAGAGAACTGAACATGCAGGATTCCGGCCCTGCAGAACCCCCTTTGGGCCCCCCGGCTATAGATGAACCAAGATAGAAATATGTGGAGTTTGCTGCTGGGGCGTCCCATGAAAGCCATTTTAATGAAACAATAATCGGTTTATGGCAGAGAAACATAAGTCTGCTTGGTGTGAACCGGCAGCAGAACACTGGAGACGCCACAGCTTCCTTTTATTGATGTTCAGATCAGGTACAGTCACAGGTGTGAGAAAACCAAAACCAGAGCTAAACAACCTCAGACATTTCTAAAATCCTCCTCTATAAATGTCTCAGTTGATTCTGAAGTTGCTTTGGCCAAATAATGCCCCTTATCACCTTGAAGGAAACAAAGCAGAGAGACACCATCAGTTTTTCCTTCAATGGTTTTTATGCACATTTCAACAGAGAAGCAACATTCAAAATTAGCTCCTCAGTTTCATTGATACTATCATTAACTTCTCTGGAGCTGCTGGCCGTCCTGCAGGTGAGTCTCAGGTTCAAAACACTGGAATGAAACGGCTTCATCAACCTCATTATTCTGTTCAGGTTGTGCAGCAGAGGCTCATCTAAATGTTGCAGGACGCCGGTTGGAGTTCAACACCCTGAGATGGAAACAAGTTTTCAGAATAAGTTCCACTGGTGGGTCTGTGCCTTACCAGAGCCACGACGTGTTTCTGAGATATGTTGTCCAGCTGCCTGAACGTTACAGCTGTTCATAACGTAACTGTTCTCTCTTTGAAAGTTCACATGACGACTGGATGGAAATGAATGAAGAGATCCGGAAACACATTCACACATCTGATGCTCAGAACAGAAATCCAGGTAAATCCGCCCAAACACCATACCAACTTTATTTATAAAGCTCTTTAAAACAACCACAGCTGAAACAAAGTGCTGCACATAAAATAGATAAAAACAAATACAGTTTAAACACAAACTTACAATATGAAACTAGATCTCACTGGAGTTGAAGGCCAAGTGAAATAAATGGGTTTTAAGATGAGCTTTAAAAGTGGACAGTGAAGGGGCCTCTGACCTGCAGGTCATCCATAACTTAGGACCCCGACAGAGAAAGCTCTGTCCCCTCTGAGCTTCCTTCTAGATCTCGGTTCCTCCAAGAGATCGATAAGGTATGTCAGGGTGAAGAAGCTCAGTGAGGTAAGCCGGGGCAAGATCATGCAGCGATTTCAAAACAAACATAGAAATTTTAAAACGGATCCTAAAATAAACAGGCAGCCAGTGAAGTGAAGCCAAGACAGGGTCACATGCTCTCTCTTTCCAGTTCCTGTCAAAAGTCTTGCAGCCGCATTCTGAAGCAGTTGCAGACGTGAGAGCAGTGACTGACTGACTCCCAGATATAGAGAGTTACAATAATCCAGTCGAGTCAAATAAAAGCATGGATCACTGTTTCAAAATGCTGCCTGGAAAGAAAAGATTTTACTGATGCCAATCGCCTTAAGTGATAAAAACTGGACTTAACCACAGGCTCTAATGTGGCTGTCCAATTTAAATCACTGTCCACCTTAAAACCAAGATCTGTAATAACAGGTTTAAAATAAACTGGTTTAAAATAAACAGGTTTAAAATGCACCTCCAAGGGTCAAAGGTCAACAGAGGAGGACTCACAGGAGCCACTGGGTCCGAACACCATCACCTCTGTTTTCTTTTCGTTAAAATGTAAAAAGTTCAAAGCCAACCAAGCTTTAACATCATCTAGACATGCCAGGAGATGTTTGATTGACTGGACATCTTTCTGCTTCAGGGGCAAATAAATCTGGCAATGAAATGAAATCCATGTTTGCTGAAGATAGAACCCACAGGCAGTAAATAAAGACAGAAAAGCAGTGGGCCCAGAACGGAGCCCTGTGGTACACCATATGACATTGAAGCAGTAGATGATTCAGAGTCTCTAATATTTACTGAAAATGTTCTGTCCTCCAGGTTGGACCTGAACCAATTAAGAACAGTGTCATCAATACCTACAATAAGCTGTAATCACGATATTAAAATGTCGTGGTCGGCTGTATTAAAGGCAGCAGTTTGGTCAAGTAAAATCAGAACATGATTACCAGAATCACATGCTGAAAGGATGTCATTAAAAACTCTTATTAAAGCAGATTCTGTGCTATGAAGAGTTTTAAAACCTGATTGGAAAACCTCCAGAATACCATCTTCATCTAAAAACTGTTTCAGCTGATGGTATACAATTGTTTCTAAAACCTTAGAAAGAAAAGGCAGCTTCGAGATGGGCCGATAATTTGCCAGAACAGAAGGATCAATGTCAGGTTTTTTAAGCAGTGGCTGCACTACTGCATGTTTAAAACTAGCAGGGACCACACCTGAGGACAGACTGCTATTTATAATTGCACAAACAGGCTGCACTATGCTAGATAAAATATCTTTAAAAAGTCGTGGAGGGACAGGATCACGGGGGGAACCTGCTGGCTGAATATGGCCAACCACATCCTCTAAACGTGAGACAGTCAGGCTCAAACTGAGTGAAAGCAGCAGAGCGAGGGACCGAAACAGAGCGAGGGACCGAAACAGAGCGAGGGAGCGAAACGGAGCGAGGGACCGAAACGGAGCGAGGGACCGAAACGGAGCGAGGGACCGAAACAGAGCGAGGGACCGAAACGGAGCGAGGGACCGACACAGAGGGGTCAGAGTCAGGAGCTATGGTAAGAGCCCTGGCACTACCAACCTTCTCAATAAAGAAACACAGAAATTCTCACACATGTCAGGAGAAGCTTCCAAATAGACATCCTGTGGAGTATTAAGCATAGAGTCAATGGTGTTGAATAAGACACGTGGGTTATGTCTGTTGAGGAGATAATATTAGCCAAATATTCCTTTTTGTCTCTGTAACTGTGCTCTGCTAGAGTCGCCAACAGTCTGTTAAAATTTGAAAAGTAACCTGCAGTTTATCCTTCTTCCACCTGCGTTCAACACGGCGACATTCCTTCCTTACAGCACGAGTTCTGTCATTAAACCAAGGCTCAGGGTTAATCTTTGGTTGCCTAGTTTTTAATGGAGCAACCGAGTCCAGGATTGTTTGACAGGAGGAACAGAACCAGGACCAGAGCTCTTCAGTATCAAGTGGAGGAAATCAGATGATCCATGAAGTTGAAGAAAAGCAGTAGAGAACTGAGTGGCCGTGGAGGGGTTAATAATCCGATAACGCCGAGCGCAGCACGGGTTTTAACTGCAGTAGGTGTCAAACTAACCCTGAATAAAACAGGCAAGGTGATCTGAGAACACAGAGTCACAGATTTCCAGGTGATCCACAGGCAGACCGCAGGACATAACCAGGTCCAGTGTGTGTCCGCGCTCATGTGTGGGCCAGATACGGCCTGTACCAGGTTAAAGGAGTCCAGAAGGTTAAAAAGTCCTTTACCAGGCTTATCAGGACAGCACACATGTATATTGAGATCTCCAACAATAAGAACATGATCATAGTTAGTTATAATCCCAGCTAAAAAGTCAGAGATAAAATCCTTATTATATTTGGGGGGCCGGTAAACCACAGCACAGAAGACAGGCTTTACGTGTCTCATCTCAAATGACGTGAACTCAAAGCTGGGAATGGCGTCTGTAGAAAACTGCTTACATTTATAGTCCTGTTTGGAAACAGTCGCTGTGCCTCCTCCTCTCCCTGAAGGTGAATTAAAATAAGAACGTTTGCTGGTAGAAGCTCAGACAGAGCACTGGACTCACAACACTCAGCCACGTCTCAGTCACACACAGGAAATCCAGATTTGATGAATGAAAAAGTCCCGAAGAATAAAAGTTTTGTTCATAAGCGACCTGGCGTTTATTAGGCCAAACCTGACAGGAACTGGAGTATGGGCTTCAACAGGTTGGGAGACCTGGCACAGCGGTCTCAGGTTTTGAAGACACCGCCGGCAAATATAGGGGCAATGGCGGCGGTGCAGAGGGGCTTCAACTCCAGCCACAGGCACCAAACAGACATCAACAGGATCCAAAAAACGCGGAGGCATCGAGAGCCTAGAAATAATCCACGTGATGATCGGGTAAAACAAGGACAGTGCGTCAGAAAGAACTTCAGCTTCACCAGCCGGCCGCTTCGTCTACCGCGACAACGATAACGTCTCCGCCGTGTAAGCAGCGCTGGTACCCGAAGCAGGTGACTCGGAATCTCCGACAGAAGGGGGGCGAGGATTGTTGGTCACCAACATCAAATAACACCATATCCTGGACCAAAGGTTGGAGGTCTAGCAGTGTGTTGCGATCATACGCCAGCAGAGATTCAGTTCCGTAGATGATACAAGTCAAACGTAAGAATGACAGACGAGCAGCCATACACACCGGCGCCATCTTGCCATAGTGAGGTCCAACAGAACCAGAACCAGCACTGTGGTTCTTCCACAGTCTGTGTTCATGTCATTGAACACTTTGACTAGGCCAGCCTCAGTACTGTGGTAAGCATGGAAACCTGTCTGTGTTGAGTTGACAGAATGTCTCTTTCCTTAAACGTTGGTTTGTAAGTTGTGTAAATTGGAGTTCAGGTGGTTCCGTCTCTGGACTAGCGATGCTGTTGGGTTTCACCAAACAATGTTTCCCTGCAATGCTTTAGTCATGAACTCAGAGTCGGTGCCAGAAACTCCCTTCACTTTCATGGGGCAAATGAGTCAAATATGACTGGAAAATATTTAGCAGTTCTCTGGTTTCAGGAAGTGAAGGTTAAAAGGTTTTAGCTGTGCTCTCTTTAAAAATGGTTTCTAATGTCTGGAAATGGAAATTGTTTGAAAATAACAAACAGATGAGCCAACTAGGAAATGTTTATAGTGTCTGAAACATGTTTTCCTCTCTGTCTTATTGAAACATTCATTTAGATGATTCTCAGACTCTGACCCAACAAGTGCAGGAGTCTGAAGATGAGGAGAAAAGTCTACAGAAAGAGAAATCTAACTGGACTGAATGAGGAAGTAGCATTTCTACTGGCGTCTTTATTCTGCCTGTCAGTGATTAGCAGCTGCAACCACAGCGACTCTGATCAAGCAGGATGATCAGAATCCATCTGATATGACGCTG
The DNA here is from genome assembly GCF_027474105.1 of Poeciliopsis prolifica. NCBI lineage: Eukaryota > Metazoa > Chordata > Actinopteri > Cyprinodontiformes > Poeciliidae > Poeciliopsis > Poeciliopsis prolifica. Next base: position 1,574,589 of record NW_026562444.1, read on the forward strand.
AGCTGTGAATACCACTTCCCTCCTCTTTGAAGAGGAGTCAGATATCTGTGTTCAGGTTTTTGTACAGCCTCTTCTCCACTTTGTATCACTGTGTTTCCAGAGCGCAGTAGCAGAGAGCCGCGTCTGCCGGGGTCAGCTCTCTGATGCTCAGCTCACTGGAGGAAGACGATGCTGCTGATCCAGGATCAGGAACCATGTTGTTTCTAGAGGACAAACAGGAGCCTGAAGGTCAGAACGACGTCTGGCCCAGTGCAGGACAGCAGACCCACATGTTGTCTCCTGCTGGACTGAACCAGAATCCCTGACCTTAAACTGACCTCTACTGAGAGACAGAAGCAACAGGAGGGAGAGCAACATGTCTGGAGTCCTGAGAGCCACACAGATCAACAATGAAGGAAGAACAAATGATGGAGGAGCTGAAGGTCAGTGGGCGGGGCCACTTCAACTCAACCAATCAGAGAGTTTCTGCTTCCTCAGCAGCTCCGTCTCTGATCTTTGCTGCTTCATGTCTCTGTTGTCTTTGTCTTCAGTCCAACGACTCAACAACCAGTGGGAGTGAGGCCCTCTAGTGGCTGCTGTGCAGTACTGCAGGTTTTAGTGGTTTAACAGGGAGTGAGGCCCTCTAGTGGCTTTTGTGCAGTACTGCAGGTTTTAGTGGGTTAACAGGGAGTGAGGCCCTCTAGTGGCTGCTGTGCAGTACTGCAGGTTTTAGTGGATTAACAGGGAGTGAGGCCCTCTAGTGGCTGCTGTGCAGTACTGCAGGTTTTAGTGGATAAACAGGGAGTGAGGCCCTCTAGTGGCTGCTGTGCAGTACTGCAGGTTTTAGTGGCTTAACAGGGAGTGAGGCCCTCTAGTGGCTGCTGTGCAGTACTGCAGGTTTTAGTGGATTAACAGGGAGTGAGGCCCTCTAGTGGCTGCTGTGCAGTACTGCAGGTTTTTGTTCAGGGTTCTGGTGTTTCCTGTCACTGTGGGCCTCACAGCGCAGTAGTACACAGCAGAGTCTGTCACTGCAGCAGAGGAGATCAGCAGATCCAGGTGCTTCTCTCCTCTCAGGTAAGTGGAGAATCTTGTTGATGATTTCAGAGACTCTGCTGATCTTGAGCTGTTGAGCCCTGAGATGTAGTAGATGAACTCTGGAGGTTTTCCAGGATTTTGTTGATACCAAAAGAAATCATCACCAAGAGCTATCTTGTTGGAGTAACTGCAGGTCAGAGTAACAGAGCTGCCCTCTGAACTGAACTCCTCAGTCTTTGCTGCAGTGAGTTGTTGGCAGTTTACACCTGAAGGAAGAAAGAACTGATGTAAGTGAAGAACAACAAGGATGAGATTTATTCTCTGAAAGACTCCAACCAACCTGATCCAGTGATCAGAACCAGCAGAGTGAATCCAGATGTGAGAGCAGAGACAGCATGTTGAGCAGAGTTAATGTTGGAGAGTTGAGCTGAAGGAGGAAGTTTGAGTCTCTTTAGAGTTCAGGAACAGACCAGCTCCTCCTCTTCATCCCCTTCATCCTCCTCATCCTCTTCCTCCTCCTCCTCCTCCTCCTCTTCATCCTCTTCATCCTCCTCCTCCTCCTCCTCCTCCTCCTCCTCCTCCTCCTCCTCCTCCTCCTTCTCCTCCTCATCCTCTCAGCTTCAGCTGCTCAGTTCAACAAACTTTGGCTCAATAGATTCTTCTTCCTTGTTCCTTGTGTCCTTCCATTAAGCCTTAATTTTACTTAGTAAAGTTTTTAAGCAGATCAAACCAAGAACATTATCCATCTGTTGTCTTTGCTGTTATTCATACATTATAATTACTAACATATTAGGAGCCAATATTGTGTCTAAATGTTGAAGTGTCGTGTGTGAGTTATATTTTCATTAATCATCAATGCTTACAAATGATTTTTTTCCACGACAAGCACAATAATGCATTTTCAGTTTATAATGCATTTTATTTATGTATTTATCTTGATATTAAGAAACATATTTAATTTTTTGCTTTTTGCCTGTTGAAAATGTTTTCCTTGAGGTTACTGACAAAGCCATTACAAAATATCGCTTTATTCATTTAATTATTCAATAATTTACACTGTGTCAGGTCCTGCTTCAATAGTTTATGTACAATAATTCAATCTGTTTTAATAAACATTGAACCAGTCCGGTCCTCGGCTTGCAGCAAATTAGTTGTTTTGGCCCTTTGTGTTTTTGACTTTGACATCCCTGGGCGCAGGTCTTCATGGACGGGCCCTGAAGACGGTTTAGGGTCCATGGAGCCAAACCGGGTCCAGGGTCCATGGAGCCAAACCGGGTCCAGGGTCCATGGAGCCAAACCGGGTCCAGCCGTGCTGTGACGGGCCGTCACAGCACGGCTGAGTCCAGAACCTGAATAAATACCTGCAGCTGGCGATGGTGACGGGGAGAGCCTGGCTTCCTGGACTGTCATCGGGCATGTGAGTTTTGCTTCTGTTGACTCTTCTGTTCAATAAAGCAGATTAATATTGTGTCTGAATCTTTTCTGCTCCTTCAGGCCAGGAACTTTGATCCGCCATGTCGGGGCCAGACTGTCCACCATGACACCCTCAAGTCAGGTGATTTGAACAGGCCATCTGACCAAAGGCCAAGGAAGGCAAGGATGAGCGGTTTGTTTTTCATCCCTCAATATTAAAGCGACAGCAGAAAGACTACATAGAAGACGATGGATGATATTTTATCATATGAAGGTCATATTTTTCAGAAGTAGTTGATCAGATTTCAAGTCAAATTATTTTTTGTTAATTCTTTTTAAATGTCTTTTTACTTTAATGATTCACCAAACTCACTTCCTGGTTTTCATATTTTCATTTCAAACTGATGAACCAAACACACAGAGGTCTGCTTCAGACTGAGTTCAACCAAACAGGGAGTGAGGCCCTCTAGTGGCTGCTGTGGAGTTCTGCAGGTTTTTGTACAGGGTTCTGGTGTTTCCTGTCACTGTGGGCTGCACAGCGCAGTAGTACACAGCAGAGTCTGACGGACGAAGATCCTGGATCGTCAGAGGAACTGATCTAGCAGTGGCATCCAGGCTGGAGGAAAATCTCTTCTCCGTTGTTTTCCCATCGCCAATCTTAAAGCGGCTCAGGATGAATGTGGGACTGCTGCCTCCCTCCAGTCTGTACCAGTAGAGGTAATGGTTGGATCCACTTGTGTCATAGAGACATTGCAGAGTTGCGTTGCCTCCTTCAGTAGCCATCAAGTCTCTCTCTGGTTGCAGCACGCTGTCGGTCTGTGCTCTGCATTCTGTAAAATACCAACAACAGGATCAGTGTCAGCTCAACAGCAATCTGCTCTGATGTTAGATGAAGATAGCTGAGTTCTTACCGAGGCTGACAACAGCCAGCAGCACCAAGAACAACAGAGGAGGCATGTCTGAGGAGAGAGCAGAAACAGAGCTGGCAGCTCTGTGCTCGGTCTTCATGTGCTGACAGGAGCCCTGTGGTACTCCCCCTACTGGCAAGTTTTATTCAACACATCCCTGCTCTGCCTCACTTCTGCAGAGCAGGGATGCAGAGCAGCCTGGACCTCCCATCTTCCCCAGTTCAGCTCAGATCAGCTTCATATCCCCTGCAGAGTCACTGAGGTTCAACTTTTACTCTGTTTTTCACTGTGGTTTTGCATCTTTGAGTTATTGTTGTGTCAATTAATCTGGGATTTTCAAATAATTTAAAATAATTCAGAGGTAACCAAATCAAATAAAATGTTCACTGATTTCAAACTTTGGCTGCCTTGGTGCATTTAGCATCAGTCATGCTCTGGATCGACATCAGACCCTTTAGACGTTTAATTAAAGGTTTTGAATCGTTTACAAGTTGATAATCAATTCAGGTATTTACATTACATTCAATAATTATCATATTATTGATATTGATCTGGCATTAGCATGGTTCACTAAAACTACATTTCAGAAGTAGTTGATCAACTACAAAAAAAATATTTTTATTCTTCTGATGTAACATTCTAATTTTATGACTTTTTCACTGCAAATCAAAAATCATAAAAGAAGAAAAGGTTTTGAAATATCCACCTGTATAATTATCTATATATTTTATCTAAAGTAATATTCTTTATTAAATGGGTTTTGTTTATATTTTGGTTATTCACACATGAGATCATATAAAACCTTCATCAGTGGGTTTATGTCACTGGAGAAAAGGTTTGATTCATCTGATGTTGTCCATTCAGCTTGTTTGGGTTCATTGTTACAGCTTCACCTTTTACCTTTAACTGGAAAAAACCCCATTAATTAGTATTTAGTTACAAGACACAATTAATTCAATCTGCACATAATATTTACCAGCACCAGACATAAAAACAAAACTGACATGATTAGATTGTGTGGTTCCCCACAGCTGCTCCTGTTCTCGTCTCAAACTTGATGTAATAAAGATGTTATAACAAACATCATGGGCGTTTCCTCCATCAACCTCTCCATTAGAGGTTCTGCAGTATTCCTGCTCTGTTTGGACAGATGAGATGAGAACTCTGATTTTCTTTCCTCTTCTGAACGATGAACTAACAGGTGATCAAACTCAACACCACGAAGACAAACAAGCAGCAGCATTTTGTAATCCTGACATGGAGTAAAACAGACAAGTGTAATCACTGATTGTTTGTCAGTTACTCATCTGATGCCATCAGTTGCAATAGTCATATTTTATAAAAATGATTTATAAAATTATTACTGGGTGTCTTTGACCCCATCAGTCAAAACAATGTGGAATATAAACTTTTATGGTGTCCTCTGGCTTTTGCTGACATGGTTTATTGCATATTGTGCAAATTTTACATAGGTCCACCAATCTTGGACTTTATTACATGTGAGGCTGTGCAGTGTATGAATGCTCTGAATGAACTGTCATCATGTCTGTTATGACAGTAATAACAAATCATTTATTTGACTATTTGTGCAATAATTATACAATCTTGCAATTTTTAAATGTGTAAAGCTTTTATTTCATACCTAAATTCAATGTGTTTAGATTTTCTCTTATGTCATACGTTCTTTTAATCTACAGTTATTTTGATTCAGATCCCAGCAGAGAATCATATAAAATGTCCCATAATAAACTTTTCTCTTTTGACTGGATTTGACTGAGGATGGGAAGCTAAATACGTACATTTTAGAGATCTTAACTTCTTGAAAAATAAATTCTTCAGTTTTTTTAAATCTGTTTTATTCCGTGAGCTATCTTCTGACTGTTCATGTAATTCTGAAGCACTTTGATCAACTGTTATTTTGAAAGTTGCTATGGAAATAAATTTTGACAGTTTTTTCTTTTTTTTCACAGAACAAGCTTCTTAAAATGAACATGACGCTGTTTCAGACTGAATCCCACCGAAACAGAAGAAGAACAGAGGGAGTGAGGCCCTCTAGTGGCTGCTGTGCAGTACTGCAGGTTTTAGTGGATTAACAGGGAGTGAGGCCCTCTAGTGGCTGCTGTGCAGTACTGCAGGTTTTAGTGGATTAACAGGGAGTGAGGCCCTCTAGTGGCTGCTGTGCATACTGCAGGTTTTTGTTCAGGGTTCTGGTGTTTCCTGTCACTGTGGGCTGCAGAGCGCAGTAGTACACAGCAGAGTCTGACAGATGGAGATCCTGGATTGTCAGGTTGAAGGATTTTATGGTGCTGTTGAGGTCAGCATCAAATCTGTTATTGTTGAACTCTGAAGCTTTATCTTTTGTTGATGACAGCTGCTTCAGCATGTACTTTGGGAAACTGTTTTCTTCTTGCTTATACCAGAACAATGTGGGAGTAAAACTGGTCTCATAAGTACATCCCAGAGTCAGTGATTCTCCTGCTGCTGCAGCAACTTCTCCTCCTGTCGCTTCACTGAGTCTCCTTTACACTCTGGGAAGAACAGAACATGCAGAGGAAGAGACGGATCAATAAAGATGATTGATTAAAGGAGAACAATCAGCAGCTTTAAAGACTCCATGTAGAGGAAACATCTTTGTATCTTACCAGAGAAAAGAGCAGCCAGAATAATCCACAGCCAATGTTCCATCTGTCCAACAAGGTTTAAATCAGCAGGAGAAAGCAGCTGATGTTCAACATTCAGTCTGACTATTGTTCTCTTCACAGCCAGCAGCGGCTCCAGTGTACATGCAGCCCTGAGTAAACACCGCCTTTGTTGAACTCCACCCCCACACACAAACACACTCCTGTTTCAGTGCACGTTTATTCACTTGTACTGACTCCCATCAATTCTATGATCTTGACATTTCCCCTGAGCCACTTAATTCCCACCTTAATCCCAACACCTAACTCAAAAATTATGTTTTTATTGTCGGGACATGGCAAAATGTCCTCACAGCTATAAATGTCCAACAATGTCAGTTGTTTGACAAGATTAAGTCCTCATAATGATAGATAAACCAGCACACACACACGCACACACACACACACCCTTGAAAACCCCCACATGTGCTAAAACAGCAGATTATCCAATGGAGATAATCTGCTATAATGGAGAGTTTCCCAAAGAGCTACAGTCTCTGCATCTCTTCATTGGGTCCAGGCAGCATCCTCAGCTCAGCATATGGCTGAGCTTCGTTATCATTTAAAAAGTGATCAGCTGCTTGTTCACAAACAGCCTCATGGTTTATATATTGGCTGTCCGATATTTGTCCAGAGAGAGACTCTGAGTTCTCCCAGGAATTAACTCATGATGAACGACTGAAATATTGTCAGCATGTTGGTAAGCTGCAGTCAGGTGTAATAAACACCTGGGATAATAAACATGTTCCTATTTTATTCTATTTGTCCATCAGATTAAAAAAAATTCTTAATTTTGTAGTTTAACAGGGAGTGAGGCCCTCTAGTGGCCGCTGTGCAGTACTGCAGGTTTTTGTTCAGGGTTCTGGTGTTTCCTGTCACTGTGGGCCTCACAGCGCAGTAGTACACAGCAGAGTCTGTCACTGCAGCAGAGGAGATCAGAAGATCCATCTGGGTTTTATCATCATTCACGTTGAAGGAGAAACCAGGAACCGGATCCTGGAGTTCAGCTCCAGATCCTAAATGAGAAATCAGGAACTCTGGAGGTTTTCCAGGATATTGTCGATACCAGAAGAAATAATCACTTCCAGTAGCTTTGCTGGAGTAAGTGTAGGACAGAGTAGCTTTGCTTTTTTCTACAGCGAACTCTTCATTATGAAGCGCGGTGAGTTGTTGGCATCTGACTCCTAGATGAAGAGAAACCTGTTAGTTTCAGTTTCTGTAAATAAATTCACATTTATTAACTTTGAAAACGTGTTTTTGAAAAACAGAGACATTGTGACCTGTTAGCAGAGAGGCGATGAGCAGAGACAGACCATAATAGTCCATGATGAGCAGAGTTGATGTTGGAGAGTTGAACTGAACTGAAGGAGGAAGTTTGAGTCTCTTTAGAGATCAGGATCAGTTCAGCTCCTCCTCTTCCTCCTTTTCCTCTCAGCAGAAATAACATGAGAATAAAATAATGCATCAAGCAAATTATGTTTCAATGTACATTCAAAACTTTAAAAAGAAAATCACATATAAAATATCCAGTTTATGAAGACAAATCTAGTCAGTTTAAATGAATCATCCAGATCAAGTCCATTGACAACTGACAATGCATCAAGTTCAGCTTACTATTGAAATTATATTTAAAAGTTTTCTACCATACCAACTTTATTTATAAAGCACTTTAATACAACCACAGCTGAAACAAAGTGCTGCACATAAAATAGATAAAAACAAATACAGTTTAAAAACAACAAACATACAATATGAAACTAGATCTCACTGGAGTTGAAGGCCAAGTGAAATAAATGGGTTTTAAGATGAGCTTTAAAAGTGGACAGTGAAGGGGCCTCTGACCTGCAGGTCATCCATAACTTAGGACCCCGACAGAGAAAGCTCTGTCCCCTCTGAGCTTCCTTCTAGATCTCGGTTCCTCCAAGAGATCGATAAGGTATGTCAGGGTGAAGAAGCTCAGTGAGGTAAGCCGGGGCAAGATCATGCAGCGATTTCAAAACAAACATAGAAATTTTAAAACGGATCCTAAAATAAACAGGCAGCCAGTGAAGTGAAGCCAAGACAGGGTCACATGCTCTCTCTTTCCAGTTCCTGTCAAAAGTCTTGCAGCCGCATTCTGAAGCAGTTGCAGACGTGAGAGCAGTGACTGACTGACTCCCAGATATAGAGAGTTACAATAATCCAGTCGAGTCAAAATAAAAGCGTGGATCACTGTTCAAAATGCTGCCTGGAAAGAAAAGATTTTACTGATGCCAATCGCCTTAAGTGATAAAAACTGGACTTAACCACGGCTCTAATGTGGCTGTCCAATTTAAAATCACTGTCCACCTTAAAACCAAGATCTGTAATAACAGGTTTAAAATAAACTGGTTTAAAATAAACAGGTTTAAAATGCACCTCCAAGGGTCAAAGGTCAACAGAGGAGGACTCACAGGAGCCACTGGGTCTGAGCACCATCACCTCTGTTTTCTTTTCGTTAAAATGTAAAAAGTTCAAAGCCAACCAAGCTTTAACATCATCTAGACATGCCAGGAGATGTTTGATTGACTGGACATCTTTCTGCTTCAGGGGCAAATAAATCTGGCAATGAAATGAAATCCCATGTTTGCTGAAGATAGAACCCACAGGCAGTAAATAAAGACAGAAAAGCAGTGGGCCCAGAACGGAGCCCTGTGGTACACCATATGACATTGAAGCAGTAGATGATTCAGAGTCTCTAATATTTACTGGAAATGTTCTGTCCTTCAGGTTGGACCTGAACCAATTAAGAACAGTGTCATCAATACATACAATAAGCTGTAATCACGATATTAAAATGTCGTGGTCGGCTGTATTAAAGGCAGCAGTGAGGTCAAGTAAACCCAGCAGATTGTATTGAGTCGTTGATTCTTAATTAAGAATGTTTTAAACATAATAAGCTATATAGTAACACATTTATTTATACTTTATCCATAAAGACGAATTACTGCCAGAATCAACATGTATGTTAGTAAAAGCATTCATTCCTTTGACCTCCATGCTTCAGAGCCCAGCAGACAAAACACCTAAAACTTCTCAGAACATCCTTCAAAATCCTCAACAGGAGACTCAGGAGGGGTGTAAGTTTATTCTGCATCATTAAAATGATCTCAAAGACAGAAGTTTTGGCATTAAAATTGGAATTTCCACCAAAAATGAGAAAGACATCAGAAATCTATTGCACCGCAAATTCCTGAGAACGTACATCACTTCAGGATCAGCTGAGGAGGTGATGGGGCTTCATACATGCAGGGTCAGAGGGAAGGTCATGTCTGAGGTCACATATAGGGTCAGATGTCGCGTCGGCCATGAGCCGCAGGGTTTCCTGGGGCCTCCATCAAGCCCTGGTTTAGCTCACCTGGTTTAGCTCACCTGGTTTAGCTCACCTGGTTTAGCTCACCAGGTTTAGCTCACCAGGTGAGGCGGTAATCTGCCCTCTTTGTCCTTTGAGGTGTGCAGCGCCCCCATCTGTTCTCCCTGTGAAGTTGACACTGTCAGTCCTTTCTTCTGATTGCATGAAATGACTTGACCTCATTAACTGGAAAGATGAGACCCTTTCCCCACCATTAGCTCAGCTTCCAATCTGCATTGGTTTTGGGAATAATTAAATCTTGAGTGATTTTAAAATGTGGGAAGTGAAGCCAGTCTTAAACAGAAATCCACTGAGATTTCTGTGGAAAAAGGATTTGCTTATAGCTGCTGATGAAGGAGATGAGAGGTGAACAAAGTTCACTGTATCACGAGGTGATCTGGGCTGAGAGTCCATGTCTGGTTAGGATGTGACGTCTCCGGTGATCTGGAGTGGGACAGATCACACAGAGGAATTTCTGTAAGAAGACAGACAAACTGCGTCTCAGGCTGCTTCTTTGGGTTGGGAGGCTGCTTTGCTTTGCTAGTGACTGAGCTGTTTGTGGAGCTGATCCAGAACGTCTGCTATTCTGGGTCGCTGTGTGATGTAGAGCTCCCAAACTCACACACAGAGGAACACAGGTTCCCCAATGTGATTTATAATGCAAGCCATGCAGTCAGGAATGAATCATAAGATAATTAGCATTATTTATTTGTCCCACAGTGATTAAAAATATTTCTTACAAGAGAATCTTGGCCAAGACTGGCAGCAGCACACAATTTACTGAACATTCAGACAGCAAAACAGAAACAGTTCACAGTCATAAATGTACATGTTTCCTTCATGTATGTCTGCAACTGGTTCCAAGATGATGCAGCAGAAAACGATTCAATAGCAACTCATAATAACTAAACCTTATTTACCATTATTTAACCATTAATCAAAAGTTTATTAACTTTGAAAACATTCTTAATTAAGAATGTTTTAAATATAATAAGCTATATAGTAACACATTTATTTATACTTTTTCCATAAAGACTAATTACTGCCAAAATCAACATGTATGTTAGTAAGTAAATGCTTAAATATTCTTTCAAACATTCCTCTAGTTACCGCTGTGCAGTACTGCAGGTTTTAGTGGATTAACAGGGAGTGAGGCCCTCTAGTGGCTGCTGTGCAGTACTGCAGGTTTTAGTGGATTAACAGGGAGTGAGGCCCTCTAGTGGCTGCTGTGCAGTACTGCAGGTTTTAGTGGATTAACAGAGAGTGAGGCCCTCTAGTGGCTGCTGTGCAGTACTGCAGGTTTTTGTTCAGGGTTCTGGTGTTTCCTGTCACTGTGGGCTGCAGAGCGCAGTAGTACACAGCAGAGTCTGACAGACGGAAATCCTGGATCGTCAGATTAAAGGATTTCTTTTCTTTATTGAAGTCAGCATCAAATCTGTTGTTGAACTCTGGATCTTTATATTTTGTTGATGACAGCTGCTTCAGCATGTACTTTGGGAAGCTGTTCTCTTCTTGCCTGTACCAGAACAATGTGACACTCACACTGCTGTCATAAGTACATCCCAGAGTCAGTGATTCTCCTGCTGCAGCAGCAACTTCTCCTCCTGTCTGCTTCACTGAGTCTCCTTTACACTCTGGGAAGAACAGAACATGCAGAGGAAGAGACGGATCAATAAAGATGATTGATTAAAGGAGAACAATCAGCAGCTTTAAAGACTCCATGTAGAGGAAACATCTTTGTATCTTACCAGAGAAAAGAGCAGCCAGAATAATCCACAGCCAATGTTCCATCTGTCCAACAAGGTTTAAATCAGCAGGAGAAAGCAGCTGATGTTCAACATTCAGTCTGACTATTGTTCTCTTCACAGCACCACTTCTTATTGACACAATGCTGGAGCACAGAGCACAAGGAGAGCGCCGCCTACTGGAGCATGGCGCCCTCTGGTGGAGAGGAGAGGTGGAGTCCAGCAGAGAGGAGACGAGGCTTCAGCAGCTGGGCAGATGTTCAGGAGGAACTGGTTCTACTGGATCTACTGGATCTACTGGATATTGTCAGCAGAAGTGATCAGCTTCTCAACTGGACTCTTCATCCTGGATTGCAGTGAGTTTTTCACAGTTAAATACTAAAGGAAGTGAAAAATGTTGCCAAAACAAATTGGTGCTTTTTATTCTTCCTGTGTTGAGAACGATTGTGACGACAGAGGAAACGTGACCCAGAGATGTGGTGACATCTTCCTCAAACTTTCAGTTCTGTCAGCAGGGCTTCTTCAATTCACTGAACAGTGGGAATCGTTTGGTCTTCTGATGTTTCTCCTGATCACATGGTTCTTTTTCTCAAATCTAAATGCAACATTTTGATTTTGCTCCCATTATTCATCAGCTGAACTAAAACATTTTCACAAACACAAAATAACTGTTTGTCTCAAATATTGTCAACAAATGTGTCTCCTCCTTTGCAGATAATCCCTCCCACCTCACAGGTGTGGCATATCAAGATGCTGATTAGACAGCATGATTATTGCACATGTTGTGCAATAAAAGGCAATAAAAGGCCACTGTGAAATGTGTTGTTTTCCCACAGCACCATCTCACAGATGCTGCAGGTTTTCAGGAAGTCGGCCACTGGCATGCTGACTCCTGATGGGCATACACTCAGCAACATATGAAACAATGATGGAATCACTATTTTCAGACTGATTTCTTTCTGCCAAGACACTCAAAGAAAGTCCCGTCCTGTTGTGAGGCGATCCGTCTCCCATTCAGGTCGGGACTAATGTCCAGGAGAACAGGCCAATGGCTCCAACCGCTGGACGATTGCTGCGATGCAACGTCAACTATGCAGACGCCGCTGCAAATGATCTTCCATGACATGCTGGACATGGAGGGACAGGTGGTCCAGGTGTCTCCGTTGGACCATTAGGGAACTGAGAAACGGCAGAAGCACAAACAGCAATAAAGTTGATCAAGTTATTCTTTCAAGGTCTTAATGTCCCTTTTCTGTCCAAAACGTGAAAGAACAAGTTTCACACCGACGTCTTCATTGGAGGTCGTCTCCAAAAGAAACCCTTACCTCTGCAGAAATGGCTTTTATTGTCAAATCTACAAATATGGCTTCCAGAGCAATGAATGCTGGCAGATGTTGCCCAGTCCGCCCATTTGAGTAAACTGGAGCTCCAGCATCCCCTTTAGGTCCCAAGAGTTGGACAGTGTTTGGAGCCTTGAATGTCCATTTGACACGCAAACTGAAAAGTCAATGATCCAAAATGATTTGGCACCTTTTTCCCAGAGTTGCTGCTCGATCTGCATTTTAAAGATTCTAAAACTGCAAACTTCCAGGATTAAGATGAAACAAACTCCAGTTGGATTATATGGCGTTTTATTTCAGATCCAAAACTTTTAGAACTACAACTCTGATCACATTAGTCTTATAAAGTCTTAAAGGTTTTCTTTCTATACATCAGAATGATCATTAGAAGGAAGCAGTTCTTCTATCTACTAAGACACTAACTAGTAGTTTAGTGTCTAAAGTCACTTTAGTCTCCAGATTAAACTTTCTGAACGCAGCGATCAGTTATCAGCATCTCATCATACAAAGAGAAGATTCAAACTCAGACACACTTTCAAATAGTTACATGAAAAAATCCAAGAAGAAATAATGAGCTGGTGATTTTAGAAGCTGAAGGGAGAAGATAAAACCTGCAGAAACACAGAATCAGAACGAGCTGCAGAAAATGATCAGAACTGTTGAATTCCTGCAGAGGATGTTTCCAGCTCACCTCTCAAGATTCAGCAGATCAATGAGTCTGATGAACAGGACAGATGATCAGGGCAGATGAGTTTTTACCTCCATCACTAAGACCAGGACTGAAGAACGGGTAGAGTTTCTCCTTGAAGCAGCAGCCAGTAAAGGAGTAAATCACATCTACAGCATCTACATCATAGAAGGAGACCAGACCCTCCTCATAATCCACAAACACCCCCACCTTCTCTGGACCAGGATGGAGATGCAGACGGACTGAAGGTCCAGCACCAACTTTGTACTCATATCCATTTCTCAACCAGAAAGTCCAGAAACCTTTCTGAGGACTGAGGTTGATGGTTCCCTTCCTGTCAACAGATTCTCTAACCACTCCTAAAGCCCAGTTAGTCTTTCCTTTAACCTGAACCTCAAAGTAAAATCTGCCTGAGGAGAAACTCTGCTGTCCTAAAACAGAAACACAGTGAGAAAACCTCTGTGGATTGTCTGGAAGATTCTTCTTCACATCTCCATGTTTGGCCTGTTTTCCATCACCAGACAGGATGAGGTTAGGATGAGCCGCATCAGGATCCAGAGTCACATCCACTGCAAACTGCTGGACCCTTCAGCTCTTCTGCTAGCAACTTGCTAATCTTCTGCCTGAAGTCTTCCTCAACCAGAGCCACAGCTCTCACCACAGTGCCCTCATATGATGGTGGATGAACTCTGACCTCTACACAGTGCTTGACAGGTGGAGGATCTGTCAGATAGGAGAAGCTCTGCAGGAGGTGGAGGTGATCTTCATCCTGTGAGAGCTGCTTCAGCTCAGAGCTCCTCTTCTCCAGCTCAGAGATCTCCTGTTCCAGGTCTGTGATGAAGCCTTCAGCCTCTTTCTCTGTAGTTTCCTGTTTGCCTTGGATCTCCTTGAGGAGCTCCTTCAGGCGTCTCTCAGCAGACTCCATCAGAGCCGTGAAGACCTGAACAGCTTCTGCTTTCTCTCTGTCTGCAGCATCTCTACTGATCTTCAGCAACTCTCTGATCTCCTGGATCTTCAGTCGTCTCTCCTGGATCGTCTCCTGAACTTCAGCCTCCGTCTTCCTCAGCTTTGCCTTCTTTCCTTCAGATTCTTCTCCCAGAGGAACCAGCTGGTGGTTCTTGTGGTCTGAAACAGAGCAGAGTGAGCAGACGCATGTCTGGTCGGTCCTGCAGAACAGCTCCAGAGGTTTATCGTGCTGCAGACACATCCTGTCCTCCAGGTTCTCCATGGGCTCCATCAGCTGGTGTTTCTTCAGACGTGGAGCGGCCAGGTGAGGCTCCAGGTGAGTCTGGCAGTAGGAGGTCAGACACACCATGCAGGACTTCAGGGCCTTCAGTTTGGGTCCAGTGCAGACGTCACAGGGAACTTCTCCTGGTTTAGCAGCTTGTTGCTCCGAGCTGCTGCTGCTGGCTCCCTGCTGAGCTTCATGTCTGAACTGATCAACCATCTCTTTGATGAAGGTGTTGACTCTCAGCTGAGGTCTGCAGGTGAAACCTTCATTACACAGAGGACATTTGTAGGGGCCGTCTCCGTCCCAGTGCTGGGTGATGCAGGTCTTGCAGAAGTTGTGTCCGCATGGTGTGCTGACTGGATCAGTGAACACATCCAGACAGATGGAGCAGAGAAACTGATCCTCAGACCGCGGGCTGCTGCCAGAAGACATGTCTGAACCTGAGGACAGGAGACACAGATCAGTGATTAGCAGATGATCTGATCGGGAGGTCTGAGATGTTCTGATCAGGTTCCATGAAGGGGGATTTCAGCAGGAGTAACAGAGAGGTCCACACTTCTCTCTCCCAGCTCTTCCAGGGGAATCTCAAGCCGATCCCAGACCAGCAGAGAAACATCGTCCCTGCAGTGTGTCTGAGG
Organism: Poeciliopsis prolifica; assembly: GCF_027474105.1. Lineage (NCBI taxonomy): Eukaryota > Metazoa > Chordata > Actinopteri > Cyprinodontiformes > Poeciliidae > Poeciliopsis > Poeciliopsis prolifica. The sequence goes on from NW_026562444.1 coordinate 1,589,614, forward strand.
TTTTCCTCTGGGCCTCCTCCTAGTGGGACATAAACTCTTTACCAGGGAGCCTCCATCCTAACCAGGTACCCCTCAACTGGCTCCTCTCCATGTGGAGGAGCAGCAGCTCTACTCTGAGTCCCTCCCAGATGACTGAGCTTCTCTCTCAGGGAGCCCAGACAGAGGAAACGCATTTCAGCCGCTTGTATCCGTGACCTTGTTCTTTCAGAAATGGCCCAAAGCTCATGATCATAGATCAGGGTAGTAATGTAGATCAACCGACAAATAGAGCCAGGCCAATCCGCCGGTTAATCTTCCGCTCCATGTTTCCCCCATTTATGAACAAGATCCTGCGATACTTGAACTCCTCGTCTTGGAGCAGGACATCCCCCGACCCGGAGAAGCACTCTTCCTTTTCCGGCTCCAGACCACGGCCTCAGCTCTGGAGGCACTGATCCTCATCCTGGGCGCTTCCCACTCGGCTGTTTACTGCCCCAGTGGAAGCTGTAGGTCACGACCTGGTGAAGCCAACAGGACCACATCATCCGCAAAAAGCAGAGATTCAATCCTTAAGCCATCATGCCAAAAGAGAGGAAAGATGATTTCTCTGGAAATTATCTTTCTGAAAATTCCAGAAAATGAATTATTTTGTTAAAGGCGATTCTAAAATGACAATAATTTGTGGACTATTTTAGTTCTTTAGACTCTTAGTAGGCTGGTCTGACTTCTTTTCCCTGTTTTTATAAATCACAGTCTTTGGACTTTTGTTTTGTTTTTGTTTTTTAATAATTAAACTCGGAGCAATAACTCTGATATGATTTCTATGACTGGCGTCTGTCAGTACCAGTAAAATGATTTGCATAAACAGGAAGTACAGTCCGTAAGAACCTGGACAGGTGGCAGTGCCTCCCGCTGGACTTTGCTCTGATTTATCATAAAATAACATTTTATCTCATCAGAATTATTTACTGTGATTATTCCAACAGGGAGAGTCTTTCTGTAAACTTTAAACTGGGAGGAGTCTTCCTGTTTTCAACTGAAGCTCAATCTGCTTTCTTTTCCTTTTGGCTTTTCCCTGTCAGGGTCGCAGCAGAGACTCATCTCCACCTGAGTCCCTCTCGTTCTGTCTTCATACATCTCACCTTCACTCCTCTCTATCTCTCACCTCAGATCACAACATCATCTGCAAACATCACAGTCCATGGAGATTCCTTCATCAACCTGTCCATCACCACAGCAAACAGGAAAGGCTCAGAGCCAAAGTGGAGGTTTCACTGCCACTCTGAACTCCTCTGTCCCTCCGACAGCACACCTCACCACAGTCTCACATCCACATCCTTTACCACTCCATCATGTTTCTCTCCTACTCCAGACTTCCTCATGCAGAACCACAGTTCCTCTCTAGCAATTCTGTCATTTCTAGATCTATAAAAACACAATGCAGCTCCTCTGACGTTCTCTGGACTTCTCTATCAACATGTGCAAAGCAAAGATTGCATCTGTAGAACATTTTCTTGACATGAAACGCGACGGTTGCTCACCGATGTCAACCTGAGTCTGGCTGAGGACTCTGTGCATCTTCCTTGCTCTTGATAATTGGCACCAGCTCACTTCTTCTCCATTGTTTTCTCTTTCTCTGATGTTATTGAACAGGTTAGACACCTGCACAGGTACTCCAGGTACCCTCACTGCTCCTCTCCAGCCACACAGTAAGCCCTTAGCTTGACCTCTTAACCTTTTCTTCTTGTGAGCCGCTCACATCACTTCCTTATTCCATCAGCTGAAGATAAATTAAACTGACATTTGAACTGCTGATGGCATAATTCTTTATTTTTAGTTGGAATAAAATCCTAAACCAACATGTTGGTTAAGAACAACACATGGAAAATAAATATTAGATTAAAATCTGAGTTTCTGAAAGCAATGAGAAGATTATTCCCAGATTGCTGCTGATTGAAACAGTGAATATTATCATCTGTACTCACCGCTGTCTGGGGCAGTTACTGAGAAGGAAGAAATGAACACAGACAGAGAAATTAGTCTCGACTGCAGCTCTGCTGTTCTTCACTCATTTTACTTTCATTTCTGGAAACTGGAACTGAAACTTTCCAGTGTGGCTCCTCCTCTCTCTCTCACCGGTTTTCCTCAATGAGCCTCAATTTCCTCAATAAGTATGGAAATAAGTATATCCTAACCCAGTTACATTGTATTTGTATTTCTTAGCATTGCAGAGGAAGCAATATGTATAAACGTAAAGACAGAGTTTAAAGAGTTCATATGAACAGGTTTTCTTGTCAGACTGTATTTCTGTGGAGAAAACGACTGCAGCATTTGATCAGGGCCCATTTCATCACCCAGTGATGTTATCTGAGAAAATAGACTTTCTAAAATTTAAAAATAAAGATTTTTTTCACAATTTTAATTCAATCAAAAAAGCTGATTTACAGATCACACTGAGAAGAGCTCCTCACGAAAGGGGAGAAATCCTCCTTGCAGCAGGCTCTGCATGCTGATGCTGTAAATTCAACTTTGCATCATTTCATCATGACTCAATTTTAAATAATCTGTATATCACTGTGGATATAGTTCTTGTATGTTTTATTTGGATTCATGTATCAACCAATCACAGCCAAACTACATCTGGTGATTAATTTCAGAAAGACTCAAAGAGTAAAAGCTACCGGGTCATTCTCTGTTTAAGACAAACTTCTTACCAGCAGGTGGAGCTAAACTTCGATAACGCTTTATCAGGTCCAGAGAACCAGAGGATTTCGCTCTACATTCATCATCCTGCTTGATGGATCAAACCTCAGTCCGTTTGAAGAAATGGTAACCTGAACTAATAACTAATATTTATGTCAACAAAATGAAACATAATTACAGAATTATCACAGTTTTCTGCCTCCACAGCAGCAGCTGTCCTATCTTTCCTGCTTCATGACTTTGTCTTCAGTCCAAAGACTCAACAACCAGTGGATTATCAGGGAGTGAGGCCCTCTAGTGGCTGCTGTGCAGTACTGCAGGTTTTTGTGGATTAACAGGGAGTGAGGCCCTCTAGTGGCTGCTGTGCAGTACTGCAGGTTTTTGTACAGGGTTCCGGTGTTTCCTGTCACTGTGGGCGACACGGCGCAGTAGTACACAGCAGAGTCTGTCACTGCAGCAGAGGAGATCAGCAGATTTGCTTGTTTCTGAGTTTTATCGATGTGAGCGGAGAAATTGGAGCGAGTTGGATGGATCGATCCCGACTCTGTGATGGAGAGCAGGAACTCTGGTCTGGATCTCTGCCGCTGTCGATACCACTGGACATTATAGATGGAACCAGTATAGTCGCAGCTCAAACTGGTGGGTTTTCCCTCTGAAGCGGCGTGTTCCCTCTGCTCCTGTGTGACGGTGTTCATGGAGCCCATGGCTGTAAAATGATGGTTCATGTCAGTCAGTCTGCAGCAGATTCAGGCGTCAGGAGACTCAGAGGCTCTTCCATCCACATGTGGTCGCAGTGAGATCCAGAGAGAAGATCAGAGCTTCTCTCGGTTCTGATACTCACCGATGCAGAGAGAGAAGAGCAGGAGGTGAAGCAACATGTTCCAGGAGTTCAGGTCAGACATGAGATCAACAGAGATGATCCACTGCAGCAGAAGGAAGACTAACAGACCTTCATCGTCATCATCAAGCTGCTTTTAGCTCTGCAGAGACGAGCCTTCTCATTGGCTGAGCTCAGCAGTGGTGGGAGGAGCCAGAGAGAAACTGGTTGTTGCTGAAGGTTCAGCCAGTGAGGAGATTTCTGACTGAGAAACCAGCTGAAGTTAGTGAGTCGGTGCTGCAGCGAACCAGAAACATCTGAGACTGGTTCTGGTGATCAGGTTTCAGCGACTCTGATTGTTTAAGATCCAGCTTTTTGGTGATCCTTCCAGTTTAGGAACCAGTTGAGAAGGTTCAGCCAGTGAGGAGATTTCTGTTGCAAATGGGGAGGATGTGTGTTTGCATTTTCTGTTTGATCATAAATGGGAGGCGATCCATCACAGAGACAAACACCTGCTCATACATTCGCTGGTCAAAGTTAAAATTAGAAAAGTCAGTTGCTAGTGATTGATTTGGACTTTAAGAGAAACCAACAGCAAAGCTCTGCAGAAAGCAGCTGATAGTCTTTTCCTGACCGTGTTACACAGAGTGAGAACATCACTTGTTTCTGTAACAGTCGCCTCCTTCTTCATCTCCATGGTTTAAATGGTGGAGCGAGTTCATCCAGTAATCAATGGGTTGCTGGTTTGAGTCCTCTGACAGGCTTCCAGAGCAGCTGTGGCTACTATTCAATAGCTCACACCAACAGGGTGTGAGTGAATGGATGAATCAGTGATTGTAGGGTGAAAATCTTCTTTATCAGCCATTTTCATCTCCAATCTGTCTGGCATCATCCATGAGTGTAAATCCTCTGCTGACATACTTGATCCAATCCCACCATCCCAACTTCCAACCTCCAGGTTCTTCATTGCTGTCATCATTCACTCCTTACTTTCCTCTAGAACTGACCTTTTTAAAATGCTGCCATTACTGGAAATACTGTAGAAACTAAAGATCCCAACAATTAAAATAATCTTAACCACATCTCTAATTTATCTCCAAACTAATCAGAGAGTCGTCTCTAAACTTCAAATGTAACTCAATAACCTCCATGAACAATTCCAGTCTGGTTCCCATTGATCTTCCTGCCATCTGATCTCAGTGTGACCTTTGACCCTCTGTCCTTCTCCACACTGGCCTCCATCTGGCATCACTCACACTCTCCCACAGGTTTCATTCCTTCACTGAATGAAGAATCAGCAATGAACTGGTTAACTCTGCGATAGATCCTGGAGTTTCCAGAAAGCAGGAGATTGAACAGTTCAGGTTTGTCATGTTTGCTAATTATGTCTGTTAGTGTCAAACTTCTTCTCCTGCACAGTTTGTGCTATTTTCACCATTCAACTTTTATACCATTCAGCTTGGTCTCCTGATGCCAGCTGTATCTCTTGGTATTCATAACCTCCATACTTTTTATAATATTCAACTTTTTATGAATTCTTGAGAATTACAACATAAAATGTGTGTTGTGTTTTACAGTGGATGTTTCAGGTCCTGCCTGCTAATTGCAATCAATCATCCAGTGGAGGAAACAAAGCAGAGGCCATTTTGAAGTTGGGCAGTTTAACAGCTTTGATGCTGTTTGATTCCTGGGAATAATTTGAAAAAAGTCATCATTTACATAAGTTTTTTGTTTGTTTGTTTACATTGCATGGAATATATAACTTTAGCCCAGCATGCTAGTGCTATCCTAGATGCTATTTTATCTCATTTTGGCTTGTACCTGGGTTTTCACACTGCATGGACGATTTCTTACCTTTCTCCAGCAGGCGGCTTCAAACGCTTTTATCATTTTCACCAAAAGCTTTGAGCATTCAGCTTTGAGCATACAGCATTCACATTTGCAGTTGCATTTTCATAGGAAATGCACACTTTCTAGTTTGTATTAAATGCTTTTGCAAATCACTCCATGTAATTACAAGGAAATGGTTTGTAAACGAACAATCGTCTCAGCCTGAAGTTGTGCTAGGAGCTGATGTTTCAAAATAAAACGTGAATGAATCTTGTTCAGTCACTTTTCCAGTCTTTATTGAATTTGCCTGCAATTACTTTTTAAATCCTGCAGATGTCACTGTGAGTGACACAGTTTCAACACACAGTTGACTCAGTTTGGGAAAAGCTCCACAGCCTGGTCAGCTCATCAGCCTCATTCTGGTTAAATTCAGAATTCAGATCAAAATCTCCTGCATAGATCCAAACTTAATTCTAACCTTTCTGCTCCTTCACTTTCTGAAGTCCTTCATATTTCTACTTCCTCCTGCAGCCTTACAACTTCCTCCTCTCTTCATTTCACTGTCGCTTCTACTCATCGTTGTAAAACTGATCACTAACTGATCGCCTGATCGTTCTGCATTGACTAGTGTGATTTTAATTTGTGTCTCTTGCTGTGCTGGTAGTTCTAATTTAATGTATTATTAATATGTGAAAACCAATGAATGAAAGACACACTGTTGGAGGCCCTCTAGTGGCCGCTGTGCAGTACTGCAGGTTTTTGTTCAGGGTTCTGGTGTTTCCTGTCACTGTGGGCTGCAGAGCGCAGTAGTACACAGCAGAGTCTGACAGACGGAGATCCTGGATCGTCAGGTTGAATGTCTTGTTGGTTTTATTGAGGTCTGCATCAAATCTGCTGCTGTTGAACTCTGGAGCTTTCTCTTTGGCTGATAATCGCTGCTTCAGCATGTACTTTGGGAAACTGTTTCCTTCTTGTTGTACCAGAACAGATATGGATATGTATCACTGGTCTCAAAGGTACATCCCAGAGTCAGTGATTCTCCTGCTGCAGCAGCAACTTCTCCTCCTGTCTGCTTCACTGAGTCTCCTTTACACTCTGGGAAGAACAGAACATGCAGAGGAAGAGACGGATCAATAAAGATGATTGATTAAAGGAGAACAATCAGCAGCTTTAAAGACTCCATGTAGAGGAAACATCTTTGTATCTTACCAGAGAAAAGAGCAGCCAGAATAATCCACAGCCAATGTTCCATCTGTCCAACAAGGTTTAAATCAGCAGGAGAAAGCAGCTGATGTTCAACATTCAGTCTGACTATTGTTCTCTTCACAGCACCACTTCTTATTGACACAATGCTGGAGCACAGAGCACAAGGAGAGCGCCGCCTACTGGAGCATGGCGCCCTCTGGTGGAGAGGAGAGGTGGAGTCCAGCAGAGAGGAGACGAGGCTCCAGCTAATAATCAGATCAATTTACCTCAGATGAGCTCCATCTACTTGGTAGAAACATTTCAAAGATGGCCAGTTTTGAGCTTCACAGAAAGACGTTTGAATACTTTTTTCTTAGTTTCCAATTTAAGTAATTTTAAAAAAGATAAATACGCTGAACAAGAATATAAAGCCCCGGGTCAAATGTAAGAGTTTTATGAACACATACATAGAGAAACTCAGAGTATATTTTCAGTAATTATTGATCTTCATATTGATGACATCACGGTTCGGCCGTTTGTAGCAGCTTAACGGACCTTTGAACATGATGGAGGCTGAGGAGTCTGGTTCTGACCCAGTGGGCTTCCTGTAGGCGGTTACAGTCTGAGCTCTGATGCGTCTGTTGCTCAGACCAATAGTCTCATCGGCTGCGTGTCGCTGCTCTGAGCCCGTCCTCTGGTGGACGAGCCGATGTGGACATCTGGTGCTGGAGCATCGGAGAGGATGAGGAGGATCTGCTGTGGAGTCATTTGTTGGAAACCGGCTCTTAAGGCCGGTGGTCCGATAACGGACACTGAGCCGTGCAGCTGCTGTTCTGGTGGACGTCCCTGCATCCAACATGTCAATAACACGCTACCACATGACTTGAGACTTTATGACTGGTGACAACATTTGACCTTTTGGCCCTTTTATTGTTCAATTCAAAGATTGTCCAGCTGTTGCTCATTTTATCGGATCATCCAGTGGACATGACCCACAATGCACTGAGTAAATAACTCACTGACAGGAAGTTGGATTTAAAATTATACACAGATCAAGAGAAATATTACATTTGTAGAATGAAATGTCAGCGATGCTCATTTAGAGTTGTGACCTCCACATGTTAACAGTGTTGACATGGCTATTTATATTTCCACATTGTTATAATGTGGTAATAGAAGAAGAAATGAATTTAAGAGCTGAGTGCTCAGATGTCTGAGGGATACAAAGTCTTCCCTCAGTGCCAGTTTGGGTGACAGGAGTCTGAGAAATCATCAGTTTCTGCAGAATGCTGGTGGATAATGTGCTGCATTATCCCAGGAACCAGTTATGTCATCCTGTGGCCTGAACAACCATTGCAGTGCTGTTGATGCATCGCTTTATCATATAAAACTGAATCTCAAGATGTTAAAGGAGAAGTTGGTTCATCAAGCGACTTGGTCTTGATCCCAGCTGCGCGGTCGAAGACTTCAGGATTGCTCAAACTGATGCAGGGAGATGAAAGAGCAGAGAAAAGCTTTTCCTCATAAATGAGATTAGCATCATGACCCTCAGGTCCAGCAGCTGCTGCAGCAGATCAGTCCTCTGTAGCACATAGCAGTGAGCATGAGGACAGGTGAGCCTCTGCAGATGGAAAGACCTAAAGTTTAAATGAATTCCTTGTCAGTGACTGAACTGAAAGAATCCTCTGCATTAACTTTGTGTTTGTGTCCATCTTCTGGAGAAAATGTGGTGCATCCCCTGCAGTCCACCAGTTCGTTGGTGGCCTTGATGCTGGCTGGCGTCGACCTGCTGCACCGGTCACTCAACCCGTCCTTCACTGCTCAGGAACTGGACTCAGCTGCCACCTGGCAGCATGAACTTCACTACTGGACCACAGGATGAGAGGCTCTGCCACTGCAGCATGGGGAATCCACAGGGTTCACTGCCCTCTCCTTTCCTTTTCACACATCAGACGTCATCAAGAACTTGACATCGGCCATTGCTGGACGCGTGTCAGGAGAGGTTATCTCTATATTTGCTGCTTGGTGTGAACTGAACCTTCTGCACATCGATGTCAGCAAGACAAGGAGGTGGTGACTGATTGCAGGAGGAGGCCTTCTCAGATTGTACCAGTGAGCATCTGGGCGTACAGCCCAATAACAAACTGCTCACATAACACTGCTGTCTGGTCATCTCTACCTGCTGAGGACATTTATTGAGTTCAGGACATTAGTGAGGACTTTCTATGCTTGTGGGAGCTGGCTCAGTCTGAACTGCTGTCTGGACTCCATTGAGACTTTAGCTAAACTGAAGCAGTTATGATCGACTCTTCTCACCCTGAATGAGGCTGTGGGGCCTTCAGGCAGCAGATTGAGCCGCCAACGGTGCAGGAAAGAAAGGAACAGCAGGTCCTACATTCCAGCTGCAGTCAGTCTGCATGACATCTACAACCAGCAACGATAGATTGTTAAACAGATGCATCACTCTGTTATATTTCTACAATACTGGCGTTGTGCAGTACCATGTCTTCCTACCACACGGTGCAATATCACTTTTCTCTAACTATTTTCATCTATAGCATAGATTATATTCATATTTAGACTAAACCAGTGAAAGTGCTGTGAAGGTCTATTTTAATTCAAATGTTCATTTTTCTTGACATAAAAGAAACACTAATTTGGAAGCCTGAACAAAAAGCAAAAATCACCTAAATTTACCCCAAATGAAATGTTTGCATTTTAATAGAATTCAAAATAGGCGTGGCCAAAAACTCTACAGCGCCCCCTAAGGTGAAGCAGGCCAACTGATCATAGAGCTGAAATGGGAGCTTAGACAGAACCTCCATGAACAAGAAATAAATCTCTTGGAAGAACGCCCTAAACACAGCGTTGCTTCGTCAATGTTCAGCTGCGTCCAAGTTGTTCTGAGATAATAACTTCAAACTTGGTCAACCTGATCAAAAGTTAACAAAATAAAAATGACCAAAATCTTGAATTTTCATGGATGCTGCACCATGAATTTGAAAACACTGATCGATCCGAATCCAACTACCAACAGGAATAAGTGAACTAAGCTAACGCTGTATTACTTCATATGGTCTTGTTTCATTCCTGCAGCAGAATGAAATAAGGTGAGAATGAGGAAGTAGCATTTCTACTGGCGTCTTTATTCTGCCTGTCAGTGATTAGCAGCTGCAACCACAGCGACTCTGATCAATCAGGATGATCAGAATCCATCTGATATGACGCTGAGCTGTGAATACCACTTCCCTCCTCTTTGAAGAGGAGTCAGATATCTGTGTTCAGGTTTTTGTACAGCCTCTTCTCCACTTTGTATCACTGTGTTTCCAGAGCGCAGTAGCAGAGAGCCGCGTCTGCCGGGGTCAGCTCTCTGATGCTCAGCTCACTGGAGGAAGACGATGCTGCTGATCCAGGATCAGGAACCATGTTGTTTCTAGAGGACAAACAGGAGTCTGAAGGTCAGAACGACGTCTGGCCCAGTGCAGGACAGCAGACCCACATGTTGTCTCCTGCTGGACTGAACCAGAATCCCTGACCTTAAACTGACCTCTACTGAGAGACAGAAGCAACAGGAGGGAGAGCAACATGTCTGGAGTCCTGAGAGCCACACAGCAGATCAACAATGAAGGAAGAACAAATGATGGAGGAGCTGAAGGTCAGTGGGCGGGGCCACTACAACTCAACCAATCAGAGAGTTTCTGCTTCCTCAGCAGCTCCGTCTCTGATCTTTGCTGCTTCATGTCTCTGTTGTCTTTGTCTTCAGTCCAACGACTCAACAACCAGTGGGAGTGAGGCCCTCTAGTGGCTGCTGTGCAGTACTGCAGGTTTTAGTGGTTTAACAGGGAGTGAGGCCCTCTAGTGGCTTTTGTGCAGTACTGCAGGTTTTAGTGGGTTAACAGGGAGTGAGGCCCTCTAGTGGCTGCTGTGCAGTACTGCAGGTTTTTGTTCAGGGTTCTGGTGTTTCCTGTCACTGTGGGCCGCAGAGCGCAGTAGTACACAGCAGAGTCTGACAGACGGAGATCGTGGATCGTCAGATTCACCGATTTCTCTTTTGCCTCAGTGTTGAGATCAGCATCAAATCTGTCTTCACTGAAATCTGGAGAATTTTCTGCAGTTTCTCCATAACGTTTCAGCATATACTTTGGGAAACTGTTTCCTTCTTGTTTGTACCAGAACAGATATGGATATGTATCACTGGTTTCAAAGGTACATCCCAGAGTCAGTGATTCTCCTGCTGCAGCAGCAACTTCTCCTCCTGTCTGCTTCACTGAGTCTCCTTTACACTCTGGGAAGAACAGAACATGCAGAGGAAGAGACGGATCAATAAAGATGATTGATTAAAGGAGAACAATCAGCAGCTTTAAAGACTCCATGTAGAGGAAACATCTTTGTATCTTACCAGAGAAAAGAGCAGCCAGAATAATCCACAGCCAATGTTCCATCTGTCCAACAAGGTTTAAATCAGCAGGAGAAAGCAGCTGATGTTCAACATTCAGTCTGACTATTGTTCTCTTCACAGCACCACTTCTTATTGACACAATGCTGGAGCACAGAGCACAAGGAGAGCGCCGCCTACTGGAGCATGGCGCCCTCTGGTGGAGAGGAGAGGTGGAGTCCAGCAGAGAGGAGACGATTGTCAAGAGCTGAGAGCCCAGACCTTCTGCATGAAGCAAAATGTAGAACAATGTGCTTATTTATACCAGGCTGTTTTTTCAGGCTGCAGTATGAAAGAAATCTCCTGCTGTCACAACAAAAGGAGCTCAAATAAATAAATTTGCCTCGATGAGAGAAATGGGGTGAAACAGAGGGACAGTCAGCCTGATGGACAATGTTATTCTAATATATTGCTTCTGATTTATTATTGTTTTGTAAAGAAAAGGCTGTTTCATTCCTCAAGAAACCCAACATTGTCACCAATCACTGATGTCTGGACATTCAGGACATAAGGACAAGTCCTGCTGCTACCTCATCACTGGACGCTTGTTCTTTTCAAGCATAATGAAGAAAAGAATAAAAATGAATCTGCTTTCCTTTCATGCCCACCCTGTGAGTATCTCACTAAATGAGAGTCACTGACCCCACGGCTTCATTTCTACTTCTGCTGGACATGAAGTCAGAGGGACAAGAGGACAGCCTGTCTCACTGCGCTGTAACTATGACGTCGTTCTGACCTTCAGGCTCCTGTTTGTCCTCCAGAAACAACTTGGTTTCTGATCCTGGATCAGCAGCATCGTCTTCACTGAGCCCACCATCGATTCTGCTTTTCTGTAAGTTTCTCACCAATAACTGCCTGTAAATATTGATGAGTTTGATTATTAATAATTTGATTCAAGTTGTTTTTACCCTGATGGAGACAAATCACAGCAGGGGGCTTTTATCCAGTGACTATCAGATGCATCTCTTCTCCAGTAAAACTGAGCCTGAAAACCTTCATCAGGAGGTTTTCAGACCAATCGTTGATATATTGCTCAGGAGTTTATATACATTTATACAGTATATATAAAATACTAAATGTGAAGGGAAGAGGAGAGCAGCTGCACACGCAGGCTGAGAAATGAGACAGCTGATTGGTTTGGTAATCGGTAATCAGACACTTTCTCCCGGAAATCAGCCGATTATGATCGGTGGCTGATCGATCGGCACACATCAACCAGATAAATGCTTCTAACTTTTCTCTGTAGTGACAAAAACCACTGACTGTGGCTCCAATGACTTATAATAAATGCAATTAAACGACTCAATTTAAATTTCAGTAACTTATCTTGGCAGGGTCTGAACACAGCCTCACTGATTCCTCCTGGTTGCTCTGCAGGTTCATCTTGGATCCGTCTGATCCAAACTCGTCACTTGAGCTCTGCAAGCTTCTAACCTGAGTGTTAGCAGGCAACGTCTTCCGGCTTCACTCGTTAAACCCACAGGCTGAGTTCAGTTTCATTCTTTGCAGTTGCTTTGGTTCTGCATGTTGGGTCTAATTAACTTCTGCACCTTTACTTATTTCCTCTAGACAAACTGTTTACACTATATCGTTACTTTCCCTTTAGTTTTCTCTGCTCTGTATGTAATGGAGACTGGAATTATAATCGCGACATTTCTACCAAAGGTTTGGACTGAGCTTCCGAACCAGAAGCTCCAAAGTGTCCGGTTCTGACCCACGCACCCGGTCAGATGGTACTCGAAACAGATTTTTGTTTTATCGATTGATTTTAGTTGCCTCTGTGATTAACTCCTTGCATAAACTTTATCATATCTGCCCAAGCGTCCCAGTCAAGGTTGTTGATTATAACATCTCAAATGGCCGATGGGCTTCAATATTTTCTGGTTGAAAAAAACAGAAAATATTCCATCGATGTGACCCCTGATTATATGTATGTGTATATATAAGCACGCTGAACAAGAATATAAAGCCCCGGGTCAAATGTAAGAGTTTTATGAACACATACATAGAGAAACTCAGAGTATATTTTCAGTAATTATTGATCTTCATATTGATGACATCACGGTTCGGCCGTTTGTAGCAGCTTAACGGACCTTTGAACATGATGGAGGCTGAGGAGTCTGGTTCTGACCCAGTGGGCTTCCTGTAGGCGGTTACAGTCTGAGCTCTGATGCGTCTGTTGCTCAGACCAATAGTCTCATCGGCTGCGTGTCGCTGCTCTGAGCCCGTCCTCTGGTGGACGAGCCGATGTGGACATCTGGTGCTGGAGCATCGGAGAGGATGAGGAGGATCTGCTGTGGAGTCATTTGTTGGAAACCGGCTCTTAAAGGGCCGGTGGTCCGATAACGGACACTGAGCCGTGCAGCTGCTGTTCTGGTGGACGTCCCTGCATCCAACATGTCAATAACACGCTACCACATGACTTGAGACTTTATGACTGGTGACAACATTTGACCTTTTGGCCCTTTTATTGTTCAATTCAAAGATTGTCCAGCTGTTGCTCATTTTATCGGATCATCCAGTGGACATGACCCACAATGCACTGAGTAAATAACTCACTGACAGGAAGTTGGATTAAAAGTCCTTAGAGCCACACAGCAGATCAACAATAATCCACTGCAGCAGGAGGACGAAATGATGTCATTAGAGGAGCTGAAGGTCAGTGGGCGGGGCCACTACAACTCAACCAATCAGAGAGTTTCGCTTCCTCAGCAGCTCCGTCTCTGATCTTTGCTGCTTCATGTCTCTGTTGTCTTTGTCTTCAGTCCAACGACTCAACAACCAGTGGGAGTGTGGCCCTCTAGTGGCTGCTGTGCAGTACTGCAGGTTTTAGTGGATTAACAGGGAGTGAGGCCCTCTAGTGGCTGCTGTGCAGTACTGCAGGTTTTTGTTCAGGGTTCTGGTGTTTCCTGTCACTGTGGGCGTCACAGCGCAGTAGTACACAGCAGAGTCTGTCACTGCAGCAGAGGAGATCGTCATGGACATTTCTTCTTTGCTTCCTATAAATGTCATCCTGTCCAGATGTTCTGCTTCACCTGAAGGTGAGTGAGACTTCAGGAACTCTGGATGTTTTCCTGGATTTTGTCGATACCAGAATAAATAATAGCTGAACCTTTGGAGTAACTGCAGGTCAGAGTAACAGAGCTGCCCTCTGAACTGAACTCCTCAGTCTTTGCTGCAGTGAGTTGTTGGCAGTTTACACCTGAAGGAAGAAAGAACTGATGTAAGTGAAGAACAACAAGGATGAGATTATTCTCTGAAAGACTCCAACCAACCTGATCCAGTGATCAGAACCAGCAGAGTGAATCCAGATGTGAGCAGAGACAGCATGTTGAGCAGAGTTGATGTTGGAGAGTTGAGCTGAAGGAGGAAGTTTGAGTCTCTTTAGAGTTCAGGAACAGACCAGCTCCTCTTCCTCCTCCTCATCTTCCTCCTCCTCCTCCTCTTCATCCTCCTCTCATCTTCCTCCTCCTCTCTTCCTTCCTCCTCCTCTTCTTCCTCCTCCTCCTCATCACTGACTCAACTTCCTGTTTACTAACAGACATTTAAAATCTGACAGAAGTTTTATCTTGTCATCTGATCATAAGCTAGAAAATAGTTGGTTTCTGGGTTTGCTTCAATATTTAGTAATAAATCTGGTTTCAATTGGACTAAATTCCTCGGTACCATCTGCAGGAGTTCTGCTAAGGTAGCATAGCATGCTAGCTCTGTCCTGTTGATCCAATATGGCCACTGCTGGACCGCGTTATCGATCACAGCAGGAGCAGGGCGTGTTGCCGGTCGGTTCTGGTTCTGCAGTATTTTTCATGTGGTTCTGACACATCGAAAGAAACAGTACAAACGGACCAGCACCAGTTTCGGTTCTGAAGACGATGGCTGACCTCGTCACCATGGGCTTCAGGGTCTCGTCGATCTTCATCTTCCGTCTAGTCAGGTTCTGGTCCAAACGTCCAACAGAACCGCTGTCCAACATGTCCATCACTCCTCACTGCTTATAGCTAGCCTCAGTATCTCCTGTCGGTCAAGATGACTCTTCCTCCTCCTCTTCCTGGTTAACAGACTCAGGTTCTGCTGCTTTCTGATGGAAATCCAGATATTTCAGAACAATAAATAAGACCTTACTTTATTCTGGTGAAGTCAGCAGTTTCTAGATAAACAGGCCTGTGCTGCTGTGTGTCAGGTCTGTTGGTTTAATTAAGATTTTCTTCTTTTGGTTGGCTATAGCTTGATGACTTTATGACTAATTTAATTTCTAGTTTTAATTTCTAAATCTAAATTTTACCATTATAGTTTGCATGATACATGTGGTTCCTGTTGTGTCCAAAGGATTTGACCTCAGCATTGAAGGAAGAGAGCAGAAAATCATCTGCAGGTCTCTGAGGTCAGCTAAGCTAACCAGAAAAATGTTCTGACCCAAAGCTTCAAATGTTCCCACTTTTTGGTTAATGAATAAAAAATGTGCAAGCTGTTTCCCATTGACCATAAAATTGAGGAAACTGGAATTGCAAATAAATTTGCACAACAGAAAACACATTAATTTTGAAAACGTGTGTTTTTGATGTGCCTTTGCACCGATATGTTTCTTCAGCTGTCAAAATTACTGTGATCATCAACCGGACATTACTACTGGTGGAAAAGATGAACAAGACGACAGGAATTTATTAACTTTTAATTTTAACTGGCCTTCTTATTTCAGTTGGATCAATTTTGACTTTAGTGGAACAAAACACAGCTAATCTGTTCTGTTTCTCATGCAGCTCATGGTAATGCAACCTGATGTATGTGGCCCTCTAGTGGCTGCTGTGCAGTACTGCAGGTTTTAGTGGATTAACAGGGAGTGAGGCCCTCTAGTGGCTGCTGTGCAGTACTGCAGGTTTTTGTTCAGGGTTCTGGTGTTTCCTGTCACTGTGGGCTGCAGAGCGCAGTAGTACACAGCAGAGTCTGACAGACGGAGATCCTGGATCGTCAGGTTAAAAGCTGAGTTGTTGACCTTCGCATCAAATCTTTCTTTGCTGAATTCTGGAGCATTGTCTCCATCTGATGACACACGTTTCAGCATGTACTGTGGAGAACTGTTTCCTTCTTGCCTGTACCAGAATAAGGTCCCAGTTCCATAGCTGATCTCAAAGGTACATCCCAGAGTCAGTGATTCTCCTGCTGCTGCAGCAACTTCTCCTCCTGTCTGCTTCACTGAGTCTCCTTTACACTCTGGGAAGAACAGAACATGCAGAGGAAGAGACGGATCAATAAAGATGATTGATTAAAGGAGAACAATCAGCAGCTTTAAAGACTCCATGTAGAGGAAACATCTTTGTATCTTACCAGAGAAAAGAGCAGCCAGAATAATCCACAGCCAATGTTCCATCTGTCCAACAAGGTTTAAATCAGCAGGAGAAAGCAGCTGATGTTCAACATTCAGTCTGACTATTGTTCTCTTCACAGCACCACTTCTTATTGACACAATGCTGGAGCACAGAGCACAAGGAGAGCGCCGCCTACTGGAGCATGGCGCCCTCTGGAGGAGAAGCTCTGGAGGATTTGCTGCATTTGGTGTCAGAAGCGTCTCTAGAACAGACACAAAAACCACAAACTGAATTTACTTTGACACTTTCTGCATTTCTCGCTTTTCCTGCTGACTCACTGCTTTTCTGTCTTTATTTACTGCCTGTGGGTTCTATCTTCAGCAAACATGGGATTTCATTTCATTGCCAGATTTATTTGCCCCTGAAGCAGAAAGATGTCCAGTCAATCAAACATCTCCTGGCATGTCTAGATGATGTTAAAGCTTGGTTGGCTTTGAACTTTTTACATTTTAACGAAAAGAAAACAGAGGTGATGGTGCTCAGACCCAGTGGCTCCTGTGAGTCCTCCTCTGTTGACCTTTGACCCTTGGAGGTGCATTTTAAACCTGTTTATTTTAAACCAGTTTATTTTAAACCAGTTATTACAGATCTTGGTTTTAAGGTGGACAGTGATTTTAAATTGGACAGCCACATTAGAGCTGTGGTTAAGTCTAGTTTTTATCACTTAAGGCGATTGGCATCAGTAAAATCTTTTCTTTCCAGGCAGCATTTTGAAACAGTGATCCACGCTTTTATTTGACTCGACTGGATTATTGTAACTCTCTATATCTGGGAGTCAGTCAGTCACTGCTCTCACGTCTGCAACTGCTTCAGAATGCGGCTGCAAGACTTTTGACAGGAACTGGAAAGAGAGAGCATGTGACCCTGTCTTGGCTTCACTTCACTGGCTGCCTGTTTATTTTAGGATCCGTTTTAAAATTTCTATGTTTGTTTTAAAATCGCTGCATGATCTTGCCCCGGCTTACCTCACTGAGCTTCTTCACCCTGACATACCTTATGGGTCTCTTGGAGGAACCGAGATCTAGAAGGAAGCTCAGAGGGGACAGAGCTTTCTCTGTCGGGGTCCTAAGTTATGGATGACCTGCAGGTCAGAGGCCCCTTCACTGTCCACTTTTAAAGCTCATCTTAAAACCCATTTATTTCACTTGGCCTTCAACTCCAGTGAGATCTAGTTTCATATTGTAAGTTTGTTGTTTTAAACTGTATTTGTTTTTATCTATTTTATGTGCAGCACTTTGTTTCAGCTGTGGTTGTTTTAAAGAGCTTTATAAATAAAGTTGGTATGGTTGTGACTTTCTGTTGGCTGCCTACAAAAAGAAAGCTATTTTGTAGTAGCTTTCTTCTTACAGGAAGAAATATTGATGGACAAAGCCTAACTTGTATTCAAACATTGTAACATTTTCCAAACTAATGCTAGAAGGAAATCTTTTGATAACTGGACAAAATCAATGAAAAAATTTAGCATTCATCAGCAACTCATAGGAGGAAGTTAAGTGCTAGCAGAATAATGTTCAAGTTTGGTCCGTGGAATCTCATTGGCAGACAAAAATGTAGAGTTTCGTCACTCAGCAGGGAACTAATAAGCATCCTTAGAGTGTCTGAAGTGCAGCAGCCTTTGTCCTCCAAAAGCTGCTGCTTACTGGCAGGTTTGGAGCAAATTGCAGGTGTTTGCATACAGGTGGAGCGGAGACATCAGGTGATGGAACACAGCAGGCTGCAGTAGCTCAAGCTTAGCATAGCTTTACAATAGAACCAGATAATAAGTGTGTCTCCATCCCGATGTGTGTGTGGCACAGCGCCTCCTGGTGGTTCATAGCTGGAAGATGTGAGAGTTCATCTGTTGCATTGACTGAAGATGAATACAGAAATGAAACTGGAATATAAACATTTCTTAGAAGTGTGAACCCTGTATAATTTGTATAATTTCTTCATGTTCATTTAAAAAGTGAGCTGCTGTTGTTGCAGGTTAAGTTTTTAAACTACAATTTAAAATTGGGAATTCACAAATATGAAAGTTTGGGTTATTGTAATGCTGCTGTTACAACAGTATTTACCAATATTTTATTTTTATAAAATGTTTTATTTGATCCATCGTCAGAATAATCGGTGGAATATGTGATGAAACTGAATTTCTGTTCTGCAGTGAAACGAAGGACCTGCTTTCTGATACCAAATAAATATTCTGATACCAAAGAAAAGGAATCAGAATCTAAAGTGGCCTAGTTAAAGCCCTGTGCTGTGGCCATTCTGCAGAAATGAACATCTGCACGGGCATGATGCTGCCTCTACCGGACACCACATTGGTTCAGCTTGCATTTCATTTTGTGAAGCAAGGAGAGATCGTACCAATTTACCTGAGTGTTTTATAATTATAAAGCCAGATTTCCATCACATACAATAATTACAGCTTCACTTATTTCAGGTTGTACATGAATCCAAGCATCGAATCCAGGTGATTTTGTCCATATTGCCTTTCAGGTATTTTCTTTAACTGTCATGAATGATGGGGTGAAGGTGGTGAGGTAGAGGCAAGAGACCCAGGATAATGTTGAAATAAATATTTAATGTCAGGTGACAGCAAACTCAGTCTAAACTCAGTCTAAACTCAGTCAAACTCAGTCCAAACTCAGTCCAAACTCAGTCCAAACTCAGTCCAAACTCAGTCAAACTCAGTCTAAACTCAGTCTAAACTCAGTCCAAACTCAGTCCAAACTCAGTCTAAACTCAGTCTAAACTCAGTCTAAACTCAGTCTAAACTCAGTCTAAACTCAGTCTAAACTCAGTCTAAACTCAGTCCAAACTCAGTCTAAACTCAGTCCAAACTCAGTCTAAACTCAGTCTAAACTCAGTCTAAACTCAGTCTAAACTCAGTCTAAACTCAGTCTAAACTCAGTCCAAACTCAGTCAAACTCAGTCCAAACTCAGTCTAAACTCAGTCTAAACTCAGTCTAAACTCAGTCTAAACTCAGTCCAAACTCAGTCAAACTCAGTCCAAACTCAGTCTAAACTCAGTCCAAACTCAGTCTAAACTCAGTCTAAACTCAGTCTAAACTCAGTCCAAACTCAGTCTAAACTCAGTCCAAACTCAGTCTAAACTCAGTCTAAACTCAGTCTAAACTCAGTCTAAACTCAGTCCAAACTCAGTCAAACTCAGTCCAAACTCAGTCCAAACTCAGTCCAAACTCAGTCCAAACTCAGTCCAAACTCAGTCTAAACTCAGTCCAAACTCAGTCTAAACTCAGTCTAAACTCAGTCAAACTCAGTCTAAACTCAGTCCAAACTCAGTCCAAACTCAGTCTAAACTCAGTCTAAACTCAGTCCAAACTCAGTCCAAACTCAGTCTAAACTCAGTCTAAACTCAGCCAAAACTCAGTCTAAACTCAGTCCAAACTCAGTCTAAACTCAGTCCAAACTCAGTCTAAACTCAGTCCAAACTCAGTCTAAACTCAGTCCAAACTCAGTCCAAACTCAGTCTAAACTCAGTCCAAACTCAGTCTAAACTCAGTCTAAACTCAGTCCAAACTCAGTCCAAACTCTGTCTAAACTCAGTCCAAACTCAGTCCAAACTCAGTCCAAACTCAGTCTAAACTCAGTCCAAACTCAGTCTAAACTCAGTCCAAACTCAGTCTAAACTCAGTCCAAACTCAGTCTAAACTCAGTCCAAACTCAGTCCAAACTCAGTCTAACTCAGTCCAAACTCAGTCTAAACTCAGTCTAAACTCAGTCCAAACTCAGTCCAAACTCTGTCTAAACTCAGTCCAAACTCAGTCCAAACTCAGTCCAAACTCAGTCAAACTCAGTCTAAACTCAGTCCAAACTCAGTCTAAACTCAGTCTAAACTCAGTCTAAACTCAGTCCAAAACTCAGTCTAAACTCAGTCCAAAACTCAGTCCAAACTCAGTCCAAACTCAGTCCAAACTCAGTCCAAACTCAGTCTAAACTCAGTCCAAACTCAGTCTAAACTCAGTCTAAACTCAGTCCAAACTCAGTCCAAACTCAGTCTAAACTCAGTCCAAACTCAGTCTAAACTCAGTCCAAAACTCAGTCTAAACTCAGTCTAAACTCAGTCCAAACTCAGTCTAAACTCAGTCCAAACTCAGTCCAAACTCAGTCCAAACTCTGTCTAAACTCAGTCCAAACTCAGTCCAAACTCTGTCTAAACTCAGTCCAAACTCAGTCCAAACTCAGTCCAAACTCAGTCTAAACTCAGTCTAAACTCAGTCCAAACTCAGTCTAAACTCAGTCTAAACTCAGTCTAAACTCAGTCCAAAACTCAGTCTAAACTCAGTCCAAAACTCAGTCCAAACTCAGTCCAAACTCAGTCCAAACTCAGTCCAAACTCAGTCTAAACTCAGTCCAAACTCAGTCTAAACTCAGTCTAAACTCAGTCCAAACTCAGTCCAAACTCAGTCTAAACTCAGTCCAAACTCAGTCTAAACTCAGTCCAAACTCAGTCTAAACTCAGTCTAAACTCAGTCCAAACTCAGTCTAAACTCAGTCCAAACTCAGTCCAAACTCAGTCTAAACTCAGTCTAAACTCAGTCTAAAACTCAGTCCAAACTCAGTCTAAACTCAGTCCAAACTCAGTCTAAACTCAGTCCAAAACTCAGTCTAAACTCAGTCTAAACTCAGTCCAAACTCAGTCTAAACTCAGTCCAAACTCAGTCCAAACTCAGTCTAAACTCAGTCTAAACTCAGTCCAAACTCAGTCCAAACTCAGTCCAAACTCAGTCCAAACTCAGTCCAAACTCAGTCTAAACTCAGTCCAAACTCAGTCTAAACTCAGTCTAAACTCAGTCCAAACTCAGTCTAAACTCAGTCCAAACTCAGTCTAAACTCAGTCCAAACTCAGTCCAAACTCAGTCCAAACTCAGTCTAAACTCAGTCCAAACTCAGTCCAAACTCAGTCTAAACTCAGTCCAAACTCAGTCCAAACTCAGTCCAAACTCAGTCCAAACTCAGTCCAAACTCAGTCCAAACTCTGTCTAAACTCAGTCTAAACTCAGTCCAAACTCAGTCCAAACTCAGTCTAAACTCAGTCCAAACTCAGTCCAAACTCAGTCTAAACTCAGTCCAAACTCAGTCCAAACTCAGTCTAAACTCAGTCCAAACTCAGTCTAAACTCAGTCTAAACTCAGTCTAAACTCAGTCCAAACTCAGTCCAAACTCAGTCCAAACTCAGTCCAAACTCAGTCTAAACTCAGTCCAAACTCAGTCCAAACTCAGTCCAAACAGTCCAAACTCAGTCTAAACTCAGTCCAAACTCAGTCTAAACTCAGTCCAAACTCAGTCCAAACTCAGTCTAAACTCAGTCTAAACTCAGTCTAAACTCAGTCCAAACTCAGTCTAAACTCAGTCCAAACTCAGTCTAAACTCAGTTCCAACACCGGGCAGCACGGCCGAGCGGCAGCCTGGGCTCGAACCGGGAGCACCGGGTCAACGAAGGCCAGGAGAACGGACCGCGGGGAGAAGAGACGCCACGCAAGACGAGGACCAAGAGACACAGACAGGGTTAAACACACTGAGGGCAACCAAGGGACGACAGGACAACACGGACAGCAGAGACAACAGGAAACTCAAAAGTACACACGGAAAAACACAGAACATGACTTTAACAGATTTTTAGTTGTGAATGACAAAATTGAACAAAACTGAACGAAATTGAACAAAACAAAACAAACAAACAGAAAAAAACAAAATAAATGAAATAAGAAATGCAGATTGCACAACTTCAAGCAATAGAAAATCAGGAGAATATAAAAATGCAGCACAAATAATCACAAGTCGGATCTGTTTGGTTTTACATCATCAGTCCGTTTGGTCCAGATCCTATAAAATTTCCCTTTTTTAAATCCAGACGACTCCCCCTCAGGTTTATAGAATGTTTATTTGGAGTGTGATAATGGGAATTCAGTCTTTTTTACCACACATTTTAAATTTTGCATCTGGAGATTTAGGATATTTCACAAATATCAAGTCCAACTCTAAAGAATCCTCAACGTGTCCTTAAGGGAAATATTCACATTGTGTCTCTGGTTAATATGTTGAACAGGGGAAAATGATTGTTTTCTTTTATGGTTGATTATTATTGCTTTTTTTGTTTGCTTTGCATGTATATTGTTTTTGGGTTGTTGCTTTTCTTTTTTCCTTTTCCCCTTTTGACAATCCACACCCTGGACTGAAGGTGGTTGTCCCGGGAGGCGGGGCGCACTAAACTGGCCACCCGGACAGGTGTCAGCAGAGGCTGATTAGAGCCAAATAAGGAGCCTGGCTGGGAAGAAGAGAGAGAACTGGTTCTGCAACCACGGGAACTGACACGCTGAGGGGAGCAGACGGAGCCGCTCATCCGGCACCAGCGATCGAGAGTTGGACAGACGGCCCAGTGCAGAGGATCAGGGCAGAGGGTAACCTCTGCCCGCGCCTGTAAGTAAAGTTCCTTTCTGGTCGAGCTGATCCTGCAGAGAGCTGGCAAAAGCACGTCTTCCGACGGAGTTCTGGTGCGGGGATGCTGGCGCTTTCCTGTTCTTTCCTAGTTGGACCGAAACGTAAGGGGGCGTGGCACGCCGAGGAGTGGAGCGGTGGTGGAGCGCTGTGCGGCCGGCTGTAGTGCGCGCTACACATAGATCACCGCCACGAACAAGAAAGACCTGTGGCCTTCAACGGGTGACTTTTTATAGAACACTGGATTTTATAGAGAACAGTTTTTATTGTGCCACTACTTGTGACTCTTTGGATTAAAATACTTTGCACCTGACCGCTCCGCTGTTTGGGTTTTTCGAGCTGTTTGCTCCCCTTGTGTTGAAGACGGACTGTGGGCCAATTTGGCCTAACAAATACAGTAGCATCATGATGGTTTCTTGGACGGTTTGCACTTTTTTTATCGCTTTTACAAATCAATCATGATCCACAAAAAAGGCCAAAAAGAATTGATGTTGATGGAAAACTAATGGCTACAGAAAAGACAAAAAAAGAAACGTATTTCCAATAAAGTGAGTGAATATTTATGTCCATCCGACTTCAGAAAACGTTAATTTTCAGCAGATCAATGTTTATTACATGTTTCTACTACAATCACTGGAAACACATTTACTCAACTCAGCTGATGTCTGTTCACTCATTAAGAGACGACAAACACTGGACCTGTTCAATCAGGTCAGCCACTTTCAATGGGCTGAATATTTATGCAATCACTTATTTAATGTTACATATTCTCATGTCATTATTTTGTAGAAATTGATGTAAAGGAATGTTTCTAATATATTGTCAATAAGTGAAAAAGAAAAAAGATTTAT
This sequence comes from Poeciliopsis prolifica, assembly GCF_027474105.1. Lineage (NCBI taxonomy): Eukaryota > Metazoa > Chordata > Actinopteri > Cyprinodontiformes > Poeciliidae > Poeciliopsis > Poeciliopsis prolifica. Next base: position 1,613,218 of record NW_026562444.1, read on the forward strand.
ATGTAAAAGCTGATAAAATCAATCAGGATGATCAGAATCCATCTGATATGACGCTGAGCTGTGAATACCACTTCCCTCCTCTTTGAAGAGGAGTCAGATATCTGTGTTCAGGTTTTTGTACAGCCTCTTCTCCACTTTGTATCACTGTGTTTCCAGAGCGCAGTAGCAGAGAGCCGCGTCTGCCGGGGTCAGCTCTCTGATGCTCAGCTCACTGGAGGAAGACGATGCTGCTGATCCAGGATCAGGAACCATGTTGTTTCTAGAGGACAAACAGGAGCCTGAAGGTCAGAACGACGTCTGGCCCAGTGCAGGACAGCAGACCCACATGTTGTCTCCTGCTGGACTGAACCAGAATCCCTGACCTTAAACTGACCTCTACTGAGAGACAGAAGCAACAGGAGGGAGAGCAACATGTCTGGAGTCCTGAGAGCCACACAGCAGATCAACAATGAAGGAAACAAATGATGGAGGAGCTGAAGGTCAGTGGGCGGGGCCACTACAACTCAACCAATCAGAGAGTTTCTGCTTCCTCAGCAGCTCCGTCTCTGATCTTTGCTGCTTCATGTCTCTGTTGTCTTTGTCTTCAGTCCAACGACTCAACAACCAGTGGGAGTGAGGCCCTCTAGTGGCTGCTGTGCAGTACTGCAGGTTTTAGTGGTTTAACAGGGAGTGAGGCCCTCTAGTGGCTGCTGTGCAGTACTGCAGGTTTTAGTGGCTTAACAGGGAGTGAGGCCCTCTAGTGGCTGCTGTGCAGTACTGCAGGTTTTAGTGGGTTAACAGAGAGTGAGGCCCTCTAGTGGCTGCTGTGCAGTACTGCAGGTTTTAGTGGGTTAACAGAGTGAGGCCCTCTAGTGGCTGCTGTGCAGTACTGCAGGTTTTTGTTCAGGGTTCTGGTGTTTCCTGTCACTGTGGGCCTCACAGCGCAGTAGTACACAGCAGAGTCTGTCACTGCAGCAGAGGAGATCAGCAGATCCATCTGGGTTTCCTTTTTTCGTACTCTACCAGAGAGTCTGGACTGAGATTCTTTCTGCGTTTCTTCAACTTCCGTATTAAATGTCAGGAACTCTGGCGGTTTCCCTGGATGTTGTCGATACCAGAAGAAATAATCTGCTGCACCTTTACTGTAATTGCAGGATAGAGAAACAGAGCTGTCTGCTGCTCCAGACTTCTGATCTGTCGTTGGAGTAACATGTTGACAGATGACACCTGAACAAAGAAAAAATGTTAGTTTTTCATCGTTTTTTTTTTTCTATTATGATTTGTCATAAACATATTCCTGACCAAACAGCAAGCTGACCTGTTAGCAAGGTAAAGACCAAAAAAAGCTCATAGTCCATGTTGAAGAGAGTTGATGTTGGTGGTTTTGTGCTGCTCTGCATTAAATGAGGAAGTGTCTCTAAAGTCATTCAGCTCCTCCCTTTTTCTCCTCCTTTTCTTCTTCTTCTCTGCTAAATCTAGAAAGAACTAAAACTTGGAAAAATGAATTTGTGCTCTGGTATTTCCTTTGTCACAATAATCCAGTGTTTCTCAATTATTTTCTGCCATCCCTCCTTGGGATCATAATTATTCATATCCCTCACTGTCCTTCCCTCCCCAGAACTGAAATGCTATTTTGAATCTGTGCATATTTAATAATTTATCTGTACATTGTACTGGCTGGTTCATTAAGTGAATCAGTAACATTTAATCAGACTACTCAGTTGAGTGCAAATGATTCACTGTGACAGTAAAACTTTTAGCAACAGTAATTGGTTTCTGCTCAGCTTCTTCAGTTTAGTTTTTCACTACATTCATTTCAATTTGTGGAAAATTTTGAACCAATATTGTTTATATTCCAGCCTGTCAGATGAGAAGAGATGAAACATTTTGCATTCACAACAAAAAGAGGTTCCGTCTATTTTCAGGCTCTGAGGTTTTCATCTGCCATTTTTTATTATGAATAAAGTTGGACAACAATAAAGTCGTAATTTTATGGTAACTTTTCAGCATGCTGAGCTAAACTGCAGAATACTGAGGGTCTTGTTAGAGCACTGGTTTAACAAATGAGTCGATACTAAATGTTTTAGCAAATAAGAGGCGAATTTTCAGCTCCAGGACTTTGAAATGATGTTTGAACAACTTTTTATTTGATATAAAGAACCAGACTCACTGAGCAGGTCACGTTACACATCACTGCCTCAAAGCTTTTAAATTTAACGACCTACTTGTTCCTTTATCGTTTGTCTGACCTGAGTGACTGTAACACTGGCTGTTTGGTGGGGAGCCATTGTAAATGGCAGCTGCTCAGGATCTGCTCCAGCCATGCTGTCCAGTTTGGCTTCCTGGTTCACTTCCTGTCAGGCTGCGATCTTATTGTCCCTCCTGACTAATATTTGCAATCTGAACATTTTGATTTGTTGCAACATTGCTGCAGATTCTAGTGAAGCAGCAAGAAGCAGAACTGAACTTTATTTTATGTTCATTTTAACTTATGGCAAATGTGATTTTCAGATTTCTAAAAACAACAATTCTTGTCAAAGTTGGACTTTTAGGGATTTTATGACGTCCACACAGATCATTGCTGCTGTTTTTACCATGTACTTCACTGGTTTCTAAAAATGTTTGCCTTAATTTGAATATAATTATCTTAGTATCATCATCATAACAATCAGACCCAGCCAGCATACCTAGGTGGGCCCCATATGGGATATAAGTGGGCAGGCAATATGGGTCCCAAAAGGGTTTGTCCACGGTTTCCATGGTGGCCCCACATGGGTTTGCCCAGGTTGATTGGGCTTTCAGTGGGACCCAGATGCCTTAATCCTGTAGGAACAATTCTCATCTAACCTGGATGTGAATTACATTCATAGATATGCAATCTTGATCAACAATCCAAAGTCTAGCTTAAAACGTGTTCAAATAAAAAATAAAAAGAGATGAAAAATTTATTTTGCTCAAGGCTTTTATTTAGTAATTTAAAATATTGTCAGGAGTTATTTTTTACCTCACTACAGCAATTATTAGAACTTCATTAATACTCAGGGAATGGTGCCACAAAAAGAAATCTGCAATTATTCACGACATCTTTGAAAATAACAGAAGCTAGTTTACTATAACAAACTTATAAACAGATCTATAAATATATATCTATAGATGCACACAATAAAGACACCTACATATTTTCCTACAGGTCTATAAATGTATACATCTAAATACTATCTATATAACTTTATACACGTATATTCACATTGATACACACAATGTGAATATACACACCTATATAGATCTTTCACAATACATTTTTGTTAAACATTTTTAAAAATAACCTACATGCCATATGCATGCTTAAATTTGAAATCTCTATACTTTACTGAAACTGTCCATCTTGAAAGACCTCCCCAACCTGAGTTTGAACTGGCAGTCTCTCTAGTCTATTTCCACTTCCACTCGGGCTCCAGTAAACCACTTCGAGAGTCTTTGCTGTATGCTTGTGTGATTCTGTAGATGGATAATTTCTTTTAAGTCCCCTGAAATAACAAGCAAAGGTAGAAATTGTATTAGTGTTCATTTTAGCACAATGTAAACATTCATGAGATTTGCATCTCCCTTCATGGGGCAAAAATGCTTGCAGAGATATGCCATAATCAAAAGGACTCTTGAGTCATCATTATTATGTACAGAAACTATATTCTTACTGTAAATTTAAAATATACCATCTATATAAATCAACTACTAGGTTCTATCGTGGTTTTGTGGTTATTTTAATATTGTTTGAAATGCAAACAATATTACCTTCAAATTTTTAAGTTCTTAACAACAGTGAAAGAATACTGTTCAAATAAAACCAAAAATTGAAGACTCAATTTTTAACCTAAAAACATTACTAAAAATAACAAACAAAAGCATAAAACAACCAAAATAAATTAACATATGTTTAAGAAAGAAAAGTGAAAAAAAAAATTTACTCTGACAATAAAAACTGATATTTACCATACAAAACATCAAAGAGACGCAGGTCCAAGAGCTTGTTTCCAATGTTGGCCAAAAAGGTTGAACTGGACTTCCAGTTCATGGGACATGAGGAATCGCACAGCTGGTTGTATTGTGTCATCTAAGGACTCTCCTCCAATTTCTGTAGCCATGGCAACCTTAAGTACAATGACAATAACAGGACAACATTTTGTTTTTGTTCATCAGTTTGTTATTATATCACTCTTATGTGCTTAATTTTACTAACATATTAATCTACCTTTTTCAAATCATTATAAAGTGATCTTCACACGCTGATCCTCTTGAAGCCTGCAAAAATATATCTTTTATTAGTGCAATATAACATTTAGACTTTTCAAAAAAATAAAAAAATTAAGGCAAAACAGCCTTTGTATGGATTAACTACTGAAGCCTTATATTGTAACACTGAACAGTTTTGCAATTATCCTAATTTCTTTGTTAACGTGACAGGACTAAGACAGTAGTATTACTCTTAAGAGAAGTTTAGAAAATCACTATAAATGTAACTAATAAAGCCTAAAACATTGTACATATAAAAAAATTAGAGCTACAATTAAATATAAGTACATTTCACATAACTGCTAGCTAAATATTGCAAAAATATCAAAAAGAATTTCTTCATCTTTCAATATTTGTTTCAGGCTTGGCCACTGATTGACATGATGGGTTTCAATTTACGGACCCACATGCAGTAACCACACGTTGGATAGGGATGAGTGAGTGATTTATTTACAACAGGACAAAATAAAATCTATTTCCCGGACATCAGCGGAAGGGTGAGGACCACTCGACCAGGTTGGCCTGAAACGAGAACTTAGTTATGACGGGCTTAGAATGAGTGATCGGAGGGGAAAGGAACAGGCTTACTTCGGTGCGGGTCTTTCGAGGCGTGGGTGTGAGATGCCAGGTTCCTGAGAGAGGGTGTGCAGCGGTTCCGAAGGTAAATGCGAGGTGGGAATGGAAGAGAGCTGGAAGCTCGAAGGGTGGAGTGGAGGCAGTGGAATCGGCGGAGCGAGCAGGCAGGTATTCACTGGTGAGTTCTCGAATGAGGCGACAAAACCCCTAGGATCGAACAAACACAGAGACCAGGTGACTTCTAGTAGACACAGAAACGTTCTCAGAAAACTGTTCACAACAGGAGAGGCCAGAGTGACTACCGGTGTATGCAACCATCTAGCAGTCAATCTAGCGTAGACTGAAGATTCTGCTGCTCCTGGTTTGGCCCACAACGCTGCGTTTGAAATCGGTCTGCACTAAAATCTGCTGTGTAGCTGTGTGTGTTAGCAATATCAGAAAAAGTATCACCCTAAAAAAAAGCAAAAATAACAATAACAATTAAGTCTCTTTTGGGATACTGTCGTCCGATTTGTTACGAGCAACAATTTTTTTAACAAGCGATTTAAAATCTCCCCCTAAAATTTGGTACTAGGTAAAACAGAAGAAATGTACTTACAGATTCTTTCGTAGATCAGCCAACAGGCAGACTCCGCGCCAACGGACTGATGAAAGAGAACAGGCTTGATTTTGAAACCGCATATCCATCCGCGGGTCATTTTACGTTTTCCAAGAAACACAAGATTAATTTTTGAGAGTGCTACATCGGTTTAACAAATGTAAAACCGATGTAGCAAAAGTTCTCAATGTAAATAAATACATTTCGTTGTCCTCCTTATTCAAATATGTTTTGGAACTATTTTCTTCAGTGGATGTGTAAAGTGCCTACCGGTACTTCAATTCACCAACCTTTATTGGCAACGGTGCGATCAGAGCAAACAATGAACAAAAAGGTAATTGGAACCAAATGAATCATTTACAGAAATGTTACGTTTTTTTATTTTTTATTTTTATTTATACTGATGACTTGGAAAATGTTTGCAAATATATGAAAAAACAGATGCTCAAAATTTTACTCTTGTCTCTCACTTGCTAATGAGTTTTGTTTATTTTCTAAACATTTTGTGATATTTTTCACAATGGTCTGATCTGAACTATTTGTCCAAATAAAAATTTAAATCTTGCTGCGAACAGGCTGCAGTAAACTCTATGGATGTCTAAACATCCAATTGATAAAAAATAATAATAAAAATAAATAAAAAGTTATTATTATTAAAAATAAAACAAGGACTAAAGCTCAACCATGACCACTCTGTGCTTAATTTTGAGTAAGCACCAGAATATGAGTTTACGTATATATTTCAAACAGATTATTTCAAAAAAATGTTTTAAGACATTCAGATTGCAATAATAAAATGAAAAAAAAGTTAGGGGTTCAAAGTGTAGCAAGAGCAATACTGAACTGGCTTTTGCTTTGACATACAGTGAAAAGTTTGAAAGTGACAGGGTAACCACATTGTCGATTAAAATGTTCTACAATTTTGTCCCATTTAGACCATGAAAAAAAGTACTAGGGGCTACATTTTCCTGCCCAGGTCCAACCCATGTATGGTTAGCCCATGCTCATGTCATGTTAGTTTAATGTGGACAGCCCACATTGGGCTTCTCATGTGGGGCCCATGATACTGAAACCACATGGGCCCCAAATAGTGTTGCCCATTTCTGTCCCATTTCCAGTTAGCCCACATTGTTGCTGAATAGGGCCCATACATTTAGCCCAAATGGGCCAGCCCATAGGGGTCCCATTTTAGTTAACCATATGTGTCCCATGAGGTTTGCCCAGATAAAACCCATGACCACTCATTACCCATATGGCCTACTACAAACCCAAGGGGGGCCCACTCATGCGTACTGGCTTGGAGACTGGACTGGACTGTTCTAGCATAAAATAATAACATGAAAAATGTTAAGGGTTCAAAGTGTGGCTAGAGCAATACTGAACTGGTTTAAAAAAATAAAGCATTGTAGAATTATTTTTAATGTTTTAATATCCTGGTCCTCTGGAAGCCTAGTGTTTGTAAATGAGCCAGGCATAGATATCACACAGTGAACATGTTTTAGGTTCAAACATTAGGAAGACATGGATGTTCTGTTCTATCAGCAAAATATATCCTTGGGTGATCTCCAAGACGAGGTCACCTTCGTCCCGGAGACCTCGACAATGGTCAAGGTCACCAACCTTTACTATCGTCGAGGTTTCCTACAAGGAAAAAATTAAATTCTACAATTTACCTTACATCAACTCCATTAGAGGCCAGCTGAGTAACAATTGCCTTGGCAAAGACTATAAAGCTGACATCTCGGGTAATTCTTTCCAAGTTTTGAGAATCTTGCTCTTGCAGCTTTTGCTTTGACATACAGTCAAAATTTTGAAAGTGACAGGTTAACTACAGGGGTTGGACAATGAAACTGAAACACCTGGTTTTAGACCACAATAACTTATTAGCGTGGTGTAGGGCCTCCTTTTGAGGCCAATACAGCATCAATTCGTCTTGGACAAGTATGGGCCAAGGGAAATGCCATGATATGGCAGCCCACACCATCAATGATCCACCCCCATGCTTCACTCTGGCATACAACACTCTGGCTGGAATGCATCTTTGGGGCTTCTCCACACCGTAACTCTCCCGGATGTGGGGAAAACAGTAAAGGTAGACTCATCAGAGAACAATACATGTTTCACATTGTCCACAGCACAAGATTTTCGCTCCTTGCACCATTGAAACCGACGTTTGGCATTGATACGAGTGACCAAAAGTTTGGCTATAGCAGCCCGGCTGTGTATATTGACCATGTGGAGCTCCCGACGGACAGTTTTGGTGGAAACAGGAGAGTTGAGGTGCACATTTAATTCTACCGTGATTTGGGCACCGTGGTTTTATGTTTTTGGGATACAATCCGGGTTAGCACCCAAAACATCTCTTTAAGACAGCTTCGTCTTGCATCCACAGTTAATCCTGTTAGATGTGGTTCGTCATTCTTGGTGGTATGCTGACATTACCCTGGATACTGTGGCTCTTGATACATCACAAAGACTTGCTGTCTTGGTGAACAATTTGCCCTCTTTTGAACTCCAGTAGTCCCAAATAATGTTATGTGCATTGCAATATTTTGAGCAAAACTGTGCTCTTACCCTGCTAATTGGACCTTCACACTCTGCTCTTACTGTTGCAATGTGCAATTCATGAAGATTGGCCACCAGGCTAGTCCAATTCAGGCATGAAACCTCCCACACTAAAATGAGAGGTGTTTCAGTTTCATTGTCCAACCCCTGTACATTGTTCTACAATTTTGTCTCATTTAGCCCACTTAAAAAAGGACTGGGGTCTACATATCCACACCCAGGTCCAACCTGGGCGTGGATATGTACTGACCACACTGAACCCACAGTGGGTTCAGTGTGGTCAGCCCACATGGTCTCCCCATGTTGGGCCCATGACATGAGCCCATGCTCATGTCATGTGGGTTCAATGTGGTCAGCCCACATGGGCTCCCCATGTTGGGCCCATGATACTGAAACCACATGGGCCCCACATAGTTTTGCCCAGTTCTATCCCATTCCCAGTTAGCCCACTTAAAAAAGGACTGGGGCCTACATATCCACACCCAGGTCTAACCCATATATGGTCAGCCCATGCTGATGTCATGTGGGTTCAATGTGGTCTGCCCACATGGGCTTCCCATGTTGGGCCCATAATACTGAAACCACATGGGCCCCATATAGTGTTGCCCGTTTCTGTCCCATTCCCAGATAGCCCACTTAAAAAAGGACTGGGGCCTCCATATCCACACCCAGGTCTAACCCATATATGGTCAGCCCATGCTGATGTCATGTGGGTTCAATGTGGTCAGCCCACATGGGCTTCCCATGTTGGGCCCATGATACTGAAACCACATGGGCCCCATATACTGTTGCCCAGTACTATCCCATTCCCAGATAGCCCACTTAAAAAAGGACTGGGGCCCACATATCCACACCCAGGTCTAACCCATATAAGGTCAGCCCATGCTGATGTCATGTGGGTTCAATGTGGTCTGCCCACATGGGCTTCCCATGTTGGGCCCATAATACTGAAACCACATGGGCCCCATATAGTGTTGCCCAGTACTATCCCATTCCCAGATAGCCCACCTAGTTGCTGAATAGGGCCCATGCATTTAGCCCATATGGGCCAGCCCATATGGGTCTCATTTTAGGTTAACCATATGTGTCCCATGCAGTTCGCCAGATAAAACCCATGCCCACTCATTACCCATGTAGCCCACATCAAACACAAGTGGGGCCCACTCATGCGTGCTGGCTGGGTCAGACTGAACCCTAACAAACCATAAAAAACGCCCTCTAGTGGCGACGCGCTGCAGCGCATGCGCCGCTGCTGGTTCGACCTCAGCATAACCGGAGCTTCAGCTGCTGCTCGCCGCTCCAGAGTTAAAGTGTCCAAAGGATCCGAACCCATCCGCGGTTCTGAACTGATTTGAATTTGTTGTTTCATCATCAGCGACCAGCAGCCTGATGTTTCTGCTCTCCTGGTTTGTTGACCACAGAGTCTCTCTGTAAACTCTGCTGTTGCATGTTTATGTTGTAACATAAATTATCAGCTTCTTTATTTGGGTATAAATAAGTAGAATAGTTTTTAAAATGGTGACTGAAAAACCTGAAGTCAATCTGTCATTGTCATGGATTATGATTCACACCCCGGCCCACCTGTTTCTGAGAAGATACATTATGGAGATAATTAAATCTTCCAATTACATATCCATCTCTCTTTCTGCAATCAGAGAGATATTCACTGACTCCAAAACTTTGTCTGGAGTGTCTCTTATAATTTCAGTCGACAGTGTGACAGCAGAGCAGGAAATCAGCCAGAAGTTTCCTGAGGCAAAAGTCCAAAACGTCAGGAGCCACTGAAGCCCTGAAGCCCTGAAGCAATCCTCCCTGAAGCAATCCCCCTGAGATCAGCAGTGAGAGACCGCGCATTCAGGCAACAGTATAAATTAATTAGAATCATTTCATTGTTTGTATGTAGTTACAGTTATTCGTCTGTTTAGTGTGTGATGGCACCATGTGACTCTTCAGCTTGTTGGTAATTAAACTGAATGAAATGAAAATCCATCTGTCATTATTTTTAAAAACAGAAAAGGACGCGATGTTAAAACAATAAACATTGAGAAAGTCAAGCACAAAGTGACAGGAACATCAGAACAAGATAAGATTTGGCTTCTTCTGATGTTAAACAACTGTACATGTGAGTGAGGCCCTCTAGTGGCTGCTGTGCAGTACTGCAGGTTTTAGTGGTTTGCTTCCACTTGGCTGCATACTAAACAAGCGTTTCCACTCTTATGATGAGAGATATTTTACTCCTGAGAATAAAGATGGCAGCTGCACTAAGTCATTATATTGTGTCTCAAAAGACTCTGAGTTTTCCTCCAGTCTTGCTGCCTGCCCAGTTTCTCTCTCAGCATATCAGGATCTGCAGAGAAATTAACCTTTTTTAAATAAAAGCCTTATTAGATCTTCTGTTTGAACAGAGATGAGTGTCTTCAATTAATCTGATAGTTTACTTTGTCAATCTCTGGATTTTATTTATCTTCTCATCCCAACTGATACCTTTATATATTAGATCATTAAAATCGTTTCTAACTCATCTCAAGATTCTGGCTTCAGTTAGAAAATGGAAAGGAAAAAAATTATCTCATTAAGAGGTGAACTTAATGACTGCTATGAGCATGATGTCCTGCAGTGGATAATGTGGGGTACTATGTAGTTGTTGCTCTGCAGGTTTTTGTTCAGGGTTCTGGTGTTTCCTGTCACTGTGGGCTGCAGAGCGCAGTAGTACACAGCAGAGTCTGACAGATGCAGATCCTGGATCGTCAGACCAAACTCTGAGTTGTTGACCTTCGCATCAAATCTGGTGCTGCTGAACTCTGGGCTTTATCTCTTATTTTAGCATATTCTTTCAGCATGTACTTTGGGAAACTGTTTTCTTCTTGTTTGTACCAGAACAAGGCATAATTAGTACCACTGGTCTCAAAGGTACATCCCAGAGTCAGTGATTCTCCTGCTGCAGCAGCAACTTCTCCTCCTGTCTGCTTCACTGAGTCTCCTTTACACTCTGGAAGAACAGAACATGCAGAGGAAGAGACGGATCAATAAAGATGATTGATTAAAGGAGAACAATCAGCAGCTTTAAAGACTCCATGTAGAGGAAACATCTTTTGTATCTTACCAGAGAAAAGAGCAGCCAGAATAATCCACAGCCAATGTTCCATCTGTCCAACAAGGTTTAAATCAGCAGGAGAAAGCAGCTGATGTTCAACATTCAGTCTGACTATTGTTCTCTTCACAGCACCACTTCTTATTGACACAATGCTGGAGCACAGAGCACAAGGAGAGCGCCGCCTACTGGAGCATGGCGCCCTCTAGTGGGCTGCTGTGCAGTACTGCAGGTTTTTGTGGATTAACAGGGAGTGAGGCCCTCTAGTGGCTGCTGTGCAGTACTGCAGGTTTTAGTGGGTTAACAGGGAGTGAGGCCCTCTAGTGGCTGCTGTGCAGTACTGCAGGTTTTAGTGGGTTAACAGGGAGTGAGGCCCTCTAGTGGCCGCTGTGCAGTACTGCAGGTTTGTGTTCAGGGTTCTGGTGTTTCCTGTCACTGTGGGCGTCACAGCGCAGTAGTACACAGCAGAGTCTGTCACTGCAGCAGAGGAGATCAGCAGATCCATCTGGGTTTTATCATCATTCATGTTGAAGTAGAAACCAGGAAACGGCTGAGATGTTTGTGTTCCTGTTCCTGAGTGGGAGATCAGGAACTGTGGAGGTTTTCCAGGATATGACGATACCAGAAGAAATAATCAGTTGTGGCTTGTTTTGAATATTTATAGGCGATTTTAGCAGAGTTGTCGTCTAATCTGAAGATTTCCTCGTCAAGAGGAGTAAGTTGATCACAGCCGACACCTTAAAAAAAAAATATTTTTCCGTCTTTAAGTTTCAACGGTTTTTATAGGGAAACATTTAAACCTTAACAGTTCAAAGCGCATCGAACCAATCTGACCTGTTAGCAGAGAGGCGATGAGCAGAGACAGACCATAATAGTCCATGATGAGCAGAGTTGATGTTGGAGAGTTGAACTGAACTGAAGGAGGAAGTTTGAGTCTCTTTAGAGATCAGGATCAGATCAGCTCCTCCTCTTCCTCCTTTTCCTCCTCTTCCTCCTCCTCCTCTTCCTCCTCCTCTTCCTCCTCTTCCTCCTCTCCCTGCTCTTCCTCCTCTTCCTCCTCTTCCTCCTCCTCCTCTTCCTCCTCTTCCTCTCCCTGCTCTTCTCCTCTTCCTCCTCTTCCTCCTCTCCCTCCTCTTCTCCTCTTCCTCAGGAAGTAGAAAATCTTCAGACCAACATGTTGGACTGATCTGCAGCTCAGGATTCTGTTGAACACCATAGCGACTGCAGGAAGCCGCATCATGCAAGTTTGGCCTGTGATCAAACTGTTTGATCAGGACCAGCTGGTGGGATCAGACCGAAGTCACTGTTAGAAGGTACGCTGCTGCTGGCGCTCTGACTAAAACCAGGAAGCTCGAGCTCTTCGGGATCATTGGTAAGTTTAACTGATCCAGGTTCAGTTCTGTGGTTTGTTCCAAATACAGACTGAAAGGCTTCTCATACGTCCTTCTATAGATGGAAACATCTCAGGTCAGTTTACACAATTGTACAGAAACAGATCTACTGGAATCGTCTCACCATCTCATGATGAGAACTGAGTCTTCATCGTTCTCATTGGTCAGGTTGAGCAACTTGACGCCACATCGTTGTGTTTCTGTCTAAATTTGCTCTGTTCTGATCAATTCTCTGTCTCCTGCTGTGATGGGATTTTCAGTGTTCTCATGCAGCTATTCTTAATCTTAGCGCCACGGCCAACAGCGCCTCCTAGAGGGAATCAGAGAAATCGCCAAGTTTCTACCTGGCAATTTAATTTGTGGATTATAAGGCTATGTTTTTATTTGCATTTTAAATTATTTCTAAAAGATACAATTTTAAAATAATTTTTTTACCACATTTATTTGAGCACATAATTTAATTTAAGCAATATTCACATTTTCTCCAGGTTTTTAGAGTCTTACGCCTTTGGTAGTCATTAAAAGTAGTCTACCAAAAATATTCTAGAAAAATTATGTTGATGTAAAAGTCAAACATTTTTATACATTTTGTAAATATCAGAAACTTAGGGTTTCCAGAGTCAGAACTTTTTGTCTCCAAACTCATAAATTGTCCTGATTTGCGGTCGTAATGGTAGGATGGAAGCGGAGGACTCAGGCTGCTGAACAGTGATGATGGTTTTTATGAAGGGAATAAAGGCAGGAGGCTTGGAGCTCAGAACTGGTAGCAACTGGAGTAACACAGACGACGACAATAAAGGCGAAGAAACAAGAAGCTGGTCAATGGGGCAACACGGCGACACAAACCCAAATGAACACAGAACGACCAAATCCTCACAGAAATCTGTTGTTTCTAGAACTTTTCTGGGAGTAATCTCAAAATGTAAGAGTTTTTTCTTCCTTTTTTAATCTTTCAGCTCTAATACGCTGGAATATCAGAGGCCAAACAATTTTACTCTTGCAGTTTGATCCACTTCATGCCTGTTCAGGAAGTTGATTATGTGCAGACGATACATAAATTAATTAGGAGCATCACTTTAATATGCAATTAAGTTTAATGTTTATGTTTCGTAAACATTAAATATAATGATTACTTTAATTAGATTTTTACATTGATCATAAGTCAAGTCAGTTGTCACTAAACCAAATCCTGGATCAGTTGGAGGCTTCAGAGCAGCACTGGTAACTCTCAGCAAATGGAGTAACAAGGGAGAGGATTGGAGGAGCTGAAGGTCAGTGGGCGGGGCCACTACAACTCAACCAATCAGAGAGTTTCTGCTTCCTCAGCAGCTCCGTCTCTTATCTTTGCTGCTTCATGTCTCTTGTCTTTGTCTTCAGTCCAACGACTCAACAACCAGTGGGAGTGAGGCCCTCTAGTGGCTGCTGTGCAGTACTGCAGGTTTTAGTGGTTTAACAGGGAGTGAGGCCCTCTAGTGGCTGCTGTGCAGTACTGCAGGTTTTAGTGGTTTAACAGGGAGTGAGGCCCTCTAGTGGCTGCTGTGCAGTACTGCAGGTTTTAGTGGTTTAACAGGGAGTGAGGCCCTCTAGTGGCTGCTGTGCAGTACTGCAGGTTTTAGTGGTTTAACAGGAGGGAGTGAGGCCCTCTAGTGGCTGCTGTGCAGTACTGCAGGTTTTAGTGGTTTAACAGGGAGGGAGGCCCTCTAGTGGCTGCTGTGCAGTACTGCAGGTTTTAGTGGTTTAACAGGGAGGGAGGCCCTCTAGTGGCTGCTGTGCAGTACTGCAGGTTTTAGTGGATTAACAGGGAGGGAGGCCCTCTAGTGGCTGCTGTGCAGTACTGCAGGTTTTTGTTCAGGGTTCTGGTGTTTCCTGTCACTGTGGGCCTCACAGCGCAGTAGTACACAGCAGAGTCTGTCACTGCAGCAGAGGAGATCAGCAGATTTATATTTCTTCCCTTCACATCAATGTCCAGTCCAGCCGTTTCCTCCTTCAGTATTTTTCCTGATCCCAGGTGGTAGAGCAGGAACTCTGGAGGTTTCCCTGCATATTGGCGATACCAGTAGAACTCATCGCTTCCAGATGCTTCTTTAGAAAATGTGTAGGTCAGAGAAGCGGAGCCGCCCTCTGAAGTGAAGCTTTCTGCCACCAGAGGAGATAGTTGTTGAGACTCGACACCTGAAGGCAGAGAAACCTGTTAGTTATCAAACTAAACTGAGTCACAATCATGAGGTGTAGAATAAGATTATCAGCATATTTATAATCTGACTGTTAGCAGAGAGGCGATGAGCAGAGACAGACCATAATAGGCCATGATGAGCAGAGTTGATGTTGGAGAGTTGAACTGAACTGAAGGAGGAAGTTTGAGTCTCTGAGTTCAGGATCAGATCAGCTCCTCCTCTTCCTCCTCTTCCTCCTCTTCCTCTCAGCTTCAGCTGATCTCTGGTGGAAATTTAAAGTTTTTCCCTCTGAACTTTCAGAACTATCAATTATGTAAAAAGACATTTGAGACGTGAGCTTAACAGAGTTTGTAGATAAACAGTTTTATTTTAACTGTTCTGCTGCAGATGGCCGGTTGGTTTGAAACTGCCAATAATATAACAATGATATAGTTTATTGATTGATACATTTTTACAAAACGATGTAATCAGATTCAGTTAAACAGCCATAAACTGCAGCCCCTGCTCCATCATCATCCTTTATTTATCCAAAATTTCTGAACACAATCAGTTCATTGATGCAGAAACTTTCTGTTTATTCTCACTTTAACATAAAGTAACAATCAGTATTGAACTTGACATATTTCACTCTTTACCAGGATTAGATTAGGACTTGATCACATCCAATCAGGTTACTGCCGCAGTTTTATTTATTAAATATGGCTGCAAGATTTCTGCGAATTTATGAAAATGTTCATCTTGATATTAGATTTAGATAAAGATGAACAATAACAGGTTTAATCCAAATCACATCATATTATCAGTTTGTTGGTTTGGAAATACTTTTTAGTTTGAAAAGCAGTGATGCAGCTTTACATCTCAGATTTTTATAAACAGACAGAATCCTGACAAAACATTACAGGGAGTGAGGCCCTCTAGTGGCTGCTGTGCAGTACTGCAGGTTTTTGTTCAGGGTTCTGGTGTTTCCTGTCACTGTGGGCTGCAGAGCGCAGTAGTACACAGCAGAGTCTGTCAGACGGAGATCCTGGATCGTCAGGTTGAATGTCTTATCATTGATTTCTGCATTGAATCTGTTGTTGTTGAACTCTGGAGCTTTATCTCTCGTTGTGAAGTATTGCTTAAGCATGTACTTGGGAAACTGTTTTCTTCTTGTTTGTACCAGAACAAGGCATCAGTTCCTCCACTGGGTTTAAAGGTACATCCCAGAGTCAGTGATTCTCCTGCTGCTGCAGCAACTTCTCCTCCTGTCTGCTTCACTGAGTCTCCTTTACACTCTGGGAAGAACAGAACATGCAGAGGAAGAGACGGATCAATAAAGATGATTGATTAAAGGAGAACAATCAGCAGCTTTAAAGACTCCATGTAGAGGAAACATCTTTGTATCTTACCAGAGAAAAGAGCAGCCAGAATAATCCACAGCCAATGTTCCATCTGTCCAACAAGGTTTAAATCAGCAGGAGAAAGCAGCTGATGTTCAACATTCAGTCTGACTATTGTTCTCTTCACAGCACCACTTCTTATTGACACAATGCTGGAGCACAGAGCACAAGGAGAGCGCCGCCTACTGGAGCATGGCGCCCTCTGGTGGAGAGGAGAGGTGGAGTCCAGCAGAGAGGAGACGAGGCTTCAGCAGCTGGGCAGATGTTCAGGAGGAACTGGTTCTACTGGATCTACTGGATCTACTGGATATTGTCAGCAGAAGTGATCAGCTTCTCAACTGGACTCTTCATCCTGGATTGCAGTGAGTTTTTCACAGTTAAATACTAAAGGAAGTGAAAAATGTTGCCAAAACAAATTGGTGCTTTTTATTCTTCCTGTGTTGAGAACGATTGTGACGACAGAGGAAACGTGACCCAGAGATGTGGTGACATCTTCCTCAAACTTTCAGTTCTGTCAGCAGGGCTTCTTCAATTCACTGAACAGTGGGAATCGTTTGGTCTTCTGATGTGTTTCTCCTGATCACATGGTTCTTTTTCTCAAATCTAAATGCAACATTTTGTTTTTGCTCCCATTATTCATCAGCTGAACTAAAACATTTTCACAAACACAAAATAACTGTTTGTCTCAAATATTGTCAACAAATGTGTCTCCTCCTTTGCAGATAATCCCTCCCCCACCTGTGGCATATCAAGATGCTGATTAGACAGCATGATTATTGCACATGTTGTGCAATAAAAGGCAATAAAAGGCCACTGTGAAATGTGTTGTTTTCCCACAGCACCATCTCACAGATGCTGCAGGTTTTCAGGAAGTCGGCCACTGGCATGCTGACTCCTGATGGGCATACACTCAGCAACATATGAAACAATATCTGGTGGAATCACTATTTTCAGACTGATTTCTTTCTGCCAAGACACTCAAAGAAAGTCCCGTCCTGTTGTGAGGCGATCCGTCTCCCATTCAGGTCGGGACTAATGTCCAGGAGAACAGGCCAATGGCTCCAACCGCTGGACGATTGCTGCGATGCAACGTCAACTATGCAGACGCCGCTGCAAATGATCTTCCATGACATGCTGGACATGGAGGGACAGGTGGTCCAGGTGTCTCCGTTGGACCATTAGGGAACTGAGAAACGGCAGAAGCACAAACAGCAATAAAGTTGATCAAGTTATTCTTTCAAGGTCTTAATGTCCCTTTTCTGTCCAAAACGTGAAAGAACAAGTTTCACACCGACGTCTTCATTGGAGGTCGTCTCCAAAAGAAACCCTTACCTCTGCAGAAATGGCTTTTATTGTCAAATCTACAAATATGGCTTCCAGAGCAATGAATGCTGGCAGATGTTGCCCAGTCAGCCCATTTGAGTAAACTGGAGCTCCAGCATCCCCTTTAGGTCCCAAGAGTTGGACAGTGTTTGGAGCCTTGAATGTCCATTTGACACGCAAACTGAAAAGTCAATGATCCAAAATGATTTGGCACCTTTTTCCCAGAGTTGCTGCTCGATCTGCATTTTAAAGATTCTAAAACTGCAAACTTCCAGGATTAAGATGAAACAAACTCCAGTTGGATTATATGGCGTTTTATTTCAGATCCAAAACTTTTAGAACTACAACTCTGATCACATTAGTCTTATAAAGTCTTAAAGGTTTTCTTTCTATACATCAGAATGATCATTAGAAGGAAGCAGTTCTTCTATCTACTAAGACACTAACTAGTAGTTTAGTGTCTAAAGTCACTTTAGTCTCCAGATTAAACTTTCTGAACGCAGCGATCAGTTATCAGCATCTCATCATCAAGGTCACAGTGGAGATTACAAAGAGAAGATTCAAACTCAGACACACTTTCAAATAGTTACATGAAAAAATCCAAGAAGAAATAATGAGCTGGTGATTTTAGAAGCTGAAGGGAGAAGATAAAACCTGCAGAAACACAGAATCAGAACGAGCTGCAGAAAATGATCAGAACTGTTGAATTCCTGCAGAGGATGTTTCCAGCTCACCTCTCAAGATTCAGCAGATCAATGAGTCTGATGAACAGGACAGATGATCAGGGCAGATGAGTTTTTACCTCCATCACTAAGACCAGGACTGAAGAACGGGTAGAGTTTCTCCTTGAAGCAGCAGCCAGTAAAGGAGTAAATCACATCTACAGCATCTACATCATAGAAGGAGACCAGACCCTCCTCATAATCCACAAACACCCCCACCTTCTCTGGACCAGGATGGAGATGCAGACGGACTGAAGGTCCAGCACCAACTTTGTACTCATATCCATTTCTCAACCAGAAAGTCCAGAAACCTTTCTGAGGACTGAGGTTGATGGTTCCCTTCCTGTCAACAGATTCTCTAACCACTCCTAAAGCCCAGTTAGTCTTTCCTTTAACCTGAACCTCAAAGTAAAATCTGCCTGAGGAGAAACTCTGCTGTCCTAAAACAGAAACACAGTGAGAAAACCTCTGTGGATTGTCTGGAAGATTCTTCTTCACATCTCCATGTTTGGCCTGTTTTCCATCACCAGACAGGATGAGGTTAGGATGAGCCGCATCAGGATCCAGAGTCACATCCACTGCAAACTGCTGGACCCTCTTCAGCTCTTCTGCTAGCAACTTGCTAATCTTCTGCCTGAAGTCTTCCTCAACCAGAGCCACAGCTCTCACCACAGTGCCCTCATATGATGGTGGATGAACTCTGACCTCTACACAGTGCTTGACAGGTGGAGGATCTGTCAGATAGGAGAAGCTCTGCAGGAGGTGGAGGTGATCTTCATCCTGTGAGAGCTGCTTCAGCTCAGAGCTCCTCTTCTCCAGCTCAGAGATCTCCTGTTCCAGGTCTGTGATGAAGCCTTCAGCCTCTTTCTCTGTAGTTTCCTGTTTGCCTTGGATCTCCTTGAGGAGCTCCTTCAGGCGTCTCTCAGCAGACTCCATCAGAGCCGTGAAGACCTGAACAGCTTCTGCTTTCTCTCTGTCTGCAGCATCTCTACTGATCTTCAGCAACTCTCTGATCTCCTGGATCTTCAGTCGTCTCTCCTGGATCGTCTCCTGAACTTCAGCCTCCGTCTTCCTCAGCTTTGCCTTCTTTCCTTCAGATTCTTCTCCCAGAGGAACCAGCTGGTGGTTCTTGTGGTCTGAAACAGAGCAGAGTGAGCAGACGCATGTCTGGTCGGTCCTGCAGAACAGCTCCAGAGGTTTATCGTGCTGCAGACACATCCTGTCCTCCAGGTTCTCCATGGGCTCCATCAGCTGGTGTTTCTTCAGACGTGGAGCGGCCAGGTGAGGCTCCAGGTGAGTCTGGCAGTAGGAGGTCAGACACACCATGCAGGACTTCAGGGCCTTCAGTTTGGGTCCAGTGCAGACGTCACAGGGAACTTCTCCTGGTTTAGCAGCTTGTTGCTCCGAGCTGCTGCTGCTGGCTCCCTGCTGAGCTTCATGTCTGAACTGATCAACCATCTCTTTGATGAAGGTGTTGACTCTCAGCTGAGGTCTGCAGGTGAAACCTTCATTACACAGAGGACATTTGTAGGGGCCGTCTCCGTCCCAGTGCTGGGTGATGCAGGTCTTGCAGAAGTTGTGTCCGCATGGTGTGCTGACTGGATCAGTGAACACATCCAGACAGATGGAGAGCAGAGAAACTGATCCTCAGACCGCGGGCTGCTGCCAGAAGACATGTCTGAACCTGAGGACAGGAGACACAGATCAGTGATTAGCAGATGATCTGATCGGGAGGTCTGAGATGTTCTGATCAGGTTCCATGAAGGGGGATTTCAGCAGGAGTAACAGAGAGGTCCACACTTCTCTCTCCCAGCTCTTCCAGGGGAATCTCAAGCCGATCCCAGACCAGCAGAGAAACATCGTCCCTGCAGTGTCTGAGGTTTTCCTCTGGGCCTCCTCCTAGTGGGACATAAACTCTTTACCAGGGAGCCTCCATCCTAACCAGGTACCCCTCAACTGGCTCCTCTCCATGTGGAGGAGCAGCAGCTCTACTCTGAGTCCCTCCCAGATGACTGAGCTTCTCTCTCAGGGAGCCCAGACAGAGGAAACGCATTTCAGCCGCTTGTATCCGTGACCTTGTTCTTTCAGAAATGGCCCAAAGCTCATGATCATAGATCAGGGTAGTAATGTAGATCAACCGACAAATAGAGCCAGGCCAATCCGCCGGTTAATCTTCCGCTCCATGTTTCCCCCATTTATGAACAAGATCCTGCGATACTTGAACTCCTCGTCTTGGAGCAGGACATCCCCCGACCCGGAGAAGCACTCTTCCTTTTCCGGCTCCAGACCACGGCCTCAGCTCTGGAGGCACTGATCCTCATCCTGGGCGCTTCCCACTCGGCTGTTTACTGCCCCAGTGGAAGCTGTAGGTCACGACCTGGTGAAGCCAACAGGACCACATCATCCGCAAAAAGCAGAGATTCAATCCTTAAGCCATCATGCCAAAAGAGAGGAAAGATGATTTCTCTGGAAATTATCTTTCTGAAAATTCCAGAAAATGAATTATTTTGTTAAAGGCGATTCTAAAATGACAATAATTTGTGGACTATTTTAGTTCTTTAGACTCTTAGTAGGCTGGTCTGACTTCTTTTCCCTGTTTTTATAAATCACAGTCTTTGGACTTTTGTTTTGTTTTTGTTTTTTAATAATTAAACTCGGAGCAATAACTCTGATATGATTTCTATGACTGGCGTCTGTCAGTACCAGTAAAATGATTTGCATAAACAGGAAGTACAGTCCGTAAGAACCTGGACAGGTGGCAGTGCCTCCCGCTGGACTTTGCTCTGATTTATCATAAAATAACATTTTATCTCATCAGAATTATTTACTGTGATTATTCCAACAGGGAGAGTCTTTCTGTAAACTTTAAACTGGGAGGAGTCTTCCTGTTTTCAACTGAAGCTCAATCTGCTTTCTTCTTTTCCTTTTGGCTTTTCCCTGTCAGGGTCGCAGCAGAGACTCATCTCCACCTGAGTCCCTCTCGTTCTGTCTTCATACATCTCACCTTCACTCCTCTCTATCTCTCACCTCAGATCACAACATCATCTGCAAACATCACAGTCCATGGAGATTCCTTCATCAACCTGTCCATCACCACAGCAAACAGGAAAGGCTCAGAGCCAAAGTGGAGGTTTCACTGCCACTCTGAACTCCTCTGTCCCTCCGACAGCACACCTCACCACAGTCTCACATCCACATCCTTTACCACTCCATCATGTTTCTCTCCTACTCCAGACTTCCTCATGCAGAACCACAGTTCCTCTCTAGCAATTCTGTCATTTCTAGATCTATAAAAACACAATGCAGCTCCTCTGACGTTCTCTGGACTTCTCTATCAACATGTGCAAAGCAAAGATTGCATCTGTAGAACATTTTCTTGACATGAAACGCGACGGTTGCTCACCGATGTCAACCTGAGTCTGGCTGAGGACTCTGTGCATCTTCCTTGCTCTTGATAATTGGCACCAGCTCACTTCTTCTCCATTGTTTTCTCTTTCTCTGATGTTATTGAACAGGTTAGACACCTGCACAGGTACTCCAGGTACCCTCACTGCTCCTCTCCAGCCACACAGTAAGCCCTTAGCTTGACCTCTTAACCTTTTCTTCTTGTGAGCCGCTCACATCACTTCCTTATTCCATCAGCTGAAGATAAATTAAACTGACATTTGAACTGCTGATGGCATAATTCTTTATTTTTAGTTGGAATAAAATCCTAAACCAACATGTTGGTTAAGAACAACACATGGAAAATAAATATTAGATTAAAATCTGAGTTTCTGAAAGCAATGAGAAGATTATTCCCAGATTGCTGCTGATTGAAACAGTGAATATTATCATCTGTACTCACCGCTGAATGGGGCAGTTACTGAGAAGGAAGAAATGAACACAGACAGAGAAATTAGTCTCGACTGCAGCTCTGCTGTTCTTCACTCATTTTACTTTCATTTCTGGAAACTGGAACTGAAACTTTCCAGTGTGGCTCCTCCTCTCTCTCTCACCGGTTTTCCTCAATGAGCCTCAATTTCCTCAATAAGTATGGAAATAAGTATATCCTAACCCAGTTACATTGTATTTGTTTCTTAGCATTGCAGAGGAAGCAATATGTATAAACGTAAAGACAGAGTTTAAAGAGTTCATATGAACAGGTTTTCTTGTCAGACTGTATTTCTGTGGAGAAAACGACTGCAGCATTTGATCAGGGCCCATTTCATCACCCAGTGATGTTATCTGAGAAAATAGACTTTCTAAAATTTAAAAATAAAGATTTTTTTCACAATTTTAATTCAATCAAAAAGCTGATTTACAGATCACACTGAGAAGAGCTCCTCACGAAAGGGGAGAAATCCTCCTTGCAGCAGGCTCTGCATGCTGATGCTGTTAATTCAACTTTGCATCATTTCATCATGACTCAATTTTAAATAATCTGTATATCACTGTGGATATAGTTCTTGTATGTTTTATTTGGATTCATGTATCAACCAATCACAGCCAAACTACATCTGGTGATTAATTTCAGAAAGACTCAAAGAGTAAAAGCTACCGGGTCATTCTCTGTTTAAGACAAACTTCTTACCAGCAGGTGGAGCTAAACTTCTATAACGCTTTATCAGGTCCAGAGAACCAGAGGATTTCGCTCTACATTCATCATCCTGCTTGATGGATCAAACCTCAGTCCGTTTGAAGAAATGGTAACCTGAACTAATAACTAATATTTATGTCAACAAAATGAAACATAATTACAGAATTATCACAGTTTTCTGCCTCCACAGCAGCAGCTGTCCTATCTTTCCTGCTTCATGACTTTGTCTTCAGTCCAAAGACTCAACAACCAGTGGATTATCAGGGAGTGAGGCCCTCTAGTGGCTGCTGTGCAGTACTGCAGGTTTTTGTGGATTAACAGGGAGTGAGGCCCTCTAGTGGCTGCTGTGCAGTACTGCAGGTTTTAGTGGGTTAACAGGGAGTGAGGCCCTCTAGTGGCTGCTGTGCAGTACTGCAGGTTTTAGTGGATTATCAGGGAGGGAGGCCCTCTAGTGGCCGCTGTGCAGTACTGCAGGTTTTTGTGGATTAACAGGGAGTGAGGCCCTCTAGTGGCTGCTGTGCAGTACTGCAGGTTTTTGTACAGGGTTCCGGTGTTTCCTGTCACTGTGGGCGACACGGCGCAGTAGTACACAGCAGAGTCTGTCACTGCAGCAGAGGAGATCAGCAGATTTGCTTGTTTCTGAGTTTTATCGATGTGAGCGGAGAAATCGGAGCGAGTTGGATGGATCGATCCCGACTCTGTGATGGAGAGCAGGAACTCTGGTCTGGATCTCTGCCGCTGTCGATACCACTGGACATTATAGATGGAACCAGTATAGTCGCAGCTCAAACTGGTGGGTTTTCCCTCTGAAGCGGCGTGTTCCCTCTGCTCCTGTGTGACGGTGTTCATGGAGCCCATGGCTGTAAAATGATGGTTCATGTCAGTCAGTCTGCAGTAGACTCAGGCGTCAGGAGACTCAGAGGCTCTTCCATCCACATGTGGTCGCAGTGAGATCCAGAGAGAAGATCAGAGCTTCTCTCGGTTCTGATACTCACCGATGCAGAGAGAGAAGAGCAGGAGGTGAAGCAACATGTTCCAGGAGTTCAGGTCAGACATGAGATCAACAGAGATGATCCACTGCAGCAGAAGGAAGACTAACAGACCTTCATCGTCATCATCAAGCTGCTTTTAGCTCTGCAGAGACGAGCCTTCTCATTGGCTGAGCTCAGCAGTGGTGGGAGGAGCCAGAGAGAAACTGGTTGTTGCTGAAGGTTCAGCCAGTGAGGAGATTTCTGACTGAGAAACCAGCTGAAGTTAGTGAGTCGGTGCTGCAGCGAACCAGAAACATCTGAGACTGGTTCTGGTGATCAGGTTTCAGCGACTCTGATTGTTTAAGATCCAGCTTTTTAGTGATCCTTCCAGTTTAGGAACCAGTTTGAGATGCCTGAAACATCCACCAGATGAGCCCACTATGGTCATACTGGGAGGAAGATGGTCAGAAATGCTCAGGTGACTGTAGGGGTGAAATGGTGACAACAGTCCCACATCATGCTGCCACCACCACCAGGCTCAGATCTGAAATAGACGGACCAATCAGCACAAAGGAAACGCTGCTGAAGGAAACCAGCCAGAGACTGACCCAGAACCAGAACCAGACTCATTCCTTGGAAGTTAAAGAACTAGAGAACGATGTGAGGCCCTCTGGTGGCTGCTGTGCAGTACTGCAGGTTTTAGTGGATTAACAGGGAGTGAGGCCCTCTAGTGGCTGCTGTGCAGTACTGCAGGTTTTTGTTCAGGGTTCTGGTGTTTCCTGTCACTGTGGGCTGCAGAGCGCAGTAGTACACAGCAGAGTCTGTCACTGCAGCAGAGGAGATCGTCATGGACATTTCTTCTTTGCTTCCTATAAATGTCATCCTGTCCAGATGTTCTGCTCCACCGAAAGGTGAGTGAGACTTCAGGAACTCTGGATGTTTTCCTGGATTTTGTTGATACCAGAATAAATAAGTAGCTGAACCTTTGGAGTAACTGCAGGTCAGAGTAACAGAGCTGCCCTCTGAACTGAACTCCTCAGTCTTTGCTGCAGTGAGTTGTTGGCAGTTTACACCTGAAGGAAGAAAGAACTGATGTAAGTGAAGAACAACAAGGATGAGATTATTCTCTGAAAGACTCCAACCAACCTGATCCAGTGATCAGAACCAGCAGAGTGAATCCAGATGTGAGCAGAGACAGCATGTTGAGCAGAGTTAATGTTGGAGAGTTGAGCTGAAGGAGGAAGTTTGAGTCTCTTTAGAGTTCAGGAACAGACCAGCTCCTCCTCCTCCTCTTTGTCCTCCTCCTCCTCTTCATCCTCCTCCTCCTCCTCCCCTCCTCCTCCTCCTCCTCCTCCTCCTCCTCCTCCTCCTCCTCCTCTCAGCTTCATTTAATTCCCACTTTAATACCAACACCTAACTCAAAAATTATGTTTTTATTGTGTGGACATGGCAAAATAAATAAATGTCCACACAATGTTAGTTGTTTGACAAGATTAAGTTCATATAATGATAGCTAAACCAGCACATACACATACACACGCACACACACACACACACACACACACTTGAACACACCTACATGTGCTAAAACAGCAGATTATCCAGTCCTTTACATTTTCTAAATTATTGCGGCTGAACCTGATCCCATTTTCTAACTCATCAGAACCATTAAGGTCTGCTGGTCTGGTTCTCCTCATCAGGGATTTTTTGAGCGATCGACCCCAGCGTGTGTGCATTAAGAAATTCCTCTCTGACTCTCTGGTCCTCAACACAGGAGTTCCCCAAGGATGTGTGTTCTCACCTTTGCTCTTCTCCATGTACACCAATGAGCTACAGTGTCAAACTGATGACCTCTCCCTCATTAAGTACGCAGATGATGTGGCTCTAATTGCCTGCCTATGGGAAGCAGATACCTCCCCCTATCTGCAGTATATTAACACCTTATCTGCATGGTTTGACAGCAGCTTCCTGGACCTTAATGTCTCCAAAACCATGGAGATGTGGCTAGGAAGCAACAAGAAGGGAGGCAATAAAGACCCGGGGCACACCTTCAGGCCAATCAGCATGAAGGGTCAGGAGGTGGATACCTTAATACCTTGGGACAGTCATAGACAGTCACCTGCAGTTTTAAGACCATGTGGATTACACATTTAAAAAAGGTAGACAGCGCCTGGCTCTCCTGAGAAGACTCAGGGGCCTTAACACCAGTAAGCGCACCATGTCCATGGTCTACAAGTCCTTGACCGAGAGTGTGCTGACATTCAACATGGTGTCATGGTATGGGTACCTCTCCGTCAAACAAAAGAACAAACTGGGACAGATCGTCAACCAGGCTGGAAAGATTATTGGACTTAAACAACTTTCACATTTGTACATGCGGGCCTTAACAAAGAAGGCACATCAAGTCTATCTGGACCCGACTCATCCTATCTGGACCGGACTCATCCTATCTGGACCCGACTCATCCTATCTGGACCCGACTCATCCTATCTGGACCCGACTCATCCTATCTGGACCCGACTCATCCTATCTGGACCCGACTCATCCTCTTCATTGTGCTCTCCAGTTGCTGCCATGTGGACGTAGATTTAAAGTCCCAATGGCAAGGAGGAATGGCTACAAGCGATCATTTGTTCCATCAGCTGTGGATATTCTAAATAAAAATCTGACTATATTAATTGAGAATAGATAAGTTTATGTGCTCTCTAAGTCTGTTAGTAGTATTCCACTGAATTTAAATTTCACACAGTAACACAGTGCATTGTGACTCAGTGTAGAAGTTCTGTGTGCTCTTTTAGCAGTAGAATAGTAAATTTTAAATGGGTTTTAATATTTAACTGAATGACATGAGTAGAGTAGTATGACTTGATTTCATTTTACAGATCTTGTTTGTTCATTGTACATGCAGTTTTGTGGCCACTGTGATGTGTGTTGTGTTGTGTTTTTCTTGTGCCATTGCCAAAGATAAATTTCCATTTTATGTAAGTTTAATGGACAATAAAGGAGTCTAAAGTCTAAGGGCAACACGTCATATGAATTTTTGCAATTTTAGGGAAACTAGATTCTTACAAAGAGTGTATATGTATTTGTCTGCAACATCCCTCTGTGACATGTGGAATTAAAAACACCTACAGGAAGGCTAATATAAATAAAATAACATTTTTATCAAGCACAAACCCATCTTACGGACCTGTGAAGGTTTTAGTAAATTAACAGGGAGTGAGGCCCTCTAGTGGCTGCTGTGCAGTACTGCAGGTTTTAGTGGGTTAACAGGGAGTGAGGCCCTCTAGTGGCTGCTGTGCAGTACTGCAGGTTTTAGTGGATTAACAGGGAGTGAGGCCCTCTAGTGGCTGCTGTGCAGTACTGCAGGTTTTTGTTCAGGGTTCCGGTGTTTCCTGTCACTGTGGGCCTCACAGCGCAGTAGTACACAGCAGAGTCTGTCACTGCAGCAGAGGAGATCAGCAGATCCATCTGGGTTTGAGTTTCATTCACTCCAATGGAGAAACCAGGAGGCGGCTGAGATAATTCTCCTCCTTTTGCTGTGTGGGAGATCAGGAACTCTGGAGGTTTTCCAGGATATTGTCGGTACCAGAAGAAATAATCATTAACTGCTGGTTTGGATAAAGCGTAGCTCAGAGGGACAAAGCTGCTGACTACTTCGAACACTTCATTCTGCCGGGGAGTCGGTTGATCGCAACTGATACCTGGAGGAAGAAAAATCTGTTCAGTTACAAAAGTTTTCATGAACATTTCAGTAGATCAGAGCGTCTAGACGGAATCTGACCTGTTAGCAGAGAGGCGATGAGCAGAGACAGACCATAATTGTCCATGATGAGCAGAGTTGATGTTGGAGAGTTGAACTGAACTGAAGGAGGAAGTTTGAGTCTCTTTAGAGATCAGGATCAGATCAGCTCCTCCTCTTCCTCCTCTTCCTCCTCTTCCTCAGCTTCAGCAGACAGTCAGCTCTGCTTCCTCTGACAACCTGACCTGGATTTAATCTGGATTTAATGTGGATTTAATGTGGATTTGCTTGTTATTAATTACTTAAACTAATCACAAAAATATCCCATGGCAGCTGATTTACCCTCTTTTGTCTGAACTGCTGAGTTAAAGCATTTTACTATAAAATCAGTGAATACCTGAGTTTCTTCAAACCGGTCTTTCTGTTTCATTTGCTATTGTTTTGTATTATTTATAACCTGAGGATTAATGATGCTGATCCCATCCGCCATTATACTCTGACATGAATGTTATCAACAAGAAATCATGCAGCAAATCTTCTAATCATATTGTAAGATAAACTATAATCACTAGCAAATTGAAAATGTTTTGGCTGTTTGTGCAGTGAAACACGACGCAGTTGGAGGAGTCAAAATGCAGACTGGAGCTGGAATCCTGGCGATGAATCATGAAACGCTTATAAAAAGCCGTGACGTGTTTTCAGTGCCGAGGCCTCGGAGCGTGTCGACCAATCAGGAGGGTTTTATGAAGCTTGTGTTGATGCAGCAGGTTGTGACGTCTGAAGCTTCGTATTGAACCAGGTGACTGATTCAGGAACCGGTTCATCGGTTTGGTTGCAGATCGAAACAAAAGGCAGCAAAGCTGTTTCACCGTCACATTTTCTAGTTTTCAGATTTTATTACGTTTGCAGTTCATTGGAGCGTCTTTTTTCCAATGGACCCAATTTAGCTTGGCAACACTTTGATCTAATAAATAGTTTCACACAGTAATAATAAATCATCGCCTGTAATGCCAAAAGACCAACTCAGTGGATCCTGTGTTCTAATTTCTAGGGTTTTAAAAGTGTCCAATGAACTTTAATGAAGTGGATAAACCTGTGCCGGCGCATTGTGAGCTCTGCAGAAAGGAAACGATATCAACCGGTCGCCAAAGTTCAGCCGAGTCGTTTTAAGATGCAAACAGAAAACATGCCTGAGATAAAATGTTTTATCACAGCTTCCATAAACCCGCTGATCCGTTTCTGGCTTCATCCGCTCCGCGAGCGGAGGAACCGCCTAAACCCGAGCTGTTCTAGATTTTATGTTTAAATCATAAATAATGTCATTTTGTCCCAGTGAGCCTGGCTGCAGGAACACGCCAGTCACAGCTCTCTGCCATTTTCTTTTTACCAGTTTTAATCTGTTAGTTGTTTCATATTAACAGATTAAAACTATAATCAGAATTTATGTTTCAGAATCAAACCTCATGCTTGTTATTCACTGTAAGGCTTCATGTTGTTTTCACAGGTCAGAATGATTCATATTTAAATATGGGACACAATTTATCATATGACAGAATAGGTTGTTTTATTCAGTCAGGTAAATATCTGAGATTAAAAATCTCTTTTTCAAGATTAATCTGCTCAAACACAGCAACACAGAAAAACGTAAACCATTAAACCACAGACACAGAAACCCACTTTAAATACAATATGGTAAAAAAAGAGAAATAACGAACAGACCAATACAAGAATAGAGAAATATAATGATGCTAAAACATTATTTACAGGCTCATTAACAATGTCTTTCTGAACATTACAAGACCTTGGATTCTGTTTAAACTATAGGAAAATAGAAACAAAAAAACCCATCAGTTTAGATAAAATATAATAGCACATGTTGAACAGAGTTAATTTTATCCAGTTTGAATAAAATTTTTGATAAAAAAATCAAAATACATTTAATTTTAATTATTTGTATTTCTGATAAACAATCTAAATACCATCTATAATTAACTTCATTTTGGTATTTAGTCTTGAGGCTTCAGTTTCTGCCTTAATCCAGCAGCTGGTTTGAACCAGCAGAGGTCCAGACGCTCATCAACCTGCGGCTTATAACGGTTCCTCCCATTCACTTAGATCTGCTGCACAAACTGGAGCAGAAGCAGCTTTGCATGAGGTTCAGAAAGTTTCTACAGAGAAGCCTCAGGTCCACACAGTCTGAGGCCCTCTAGTGGCTGCTGTGCAGTACTGCAGGTTTTAGTGGATTAACAGGGAGTGAGGCCCTCTAGTGGCTGCTGTGCAGTACTGCAGGTTTTAGTGGATTAACAGGGAGTGAGGCCCTCTAGTGGCTGCTGTGCAGTACTGCAGGTTTTTGTTCAGGGTTCTGGTGTTTCCTGTCACTGTGGGCCTCAGAGCGCAGTAGTACACAGCAGAGTCTGTCACTGCAGCAGAGGAGATCGTCATGGACATTTCTTCTTTGCTTCCTATAAATGTCATCCTGTCCAGATGTTCTGCTTCACCTGAAGTTGAGTGAGACTTCAGGAACTCTGGATGTTTTCCTGGATTTTGTCGATACCAGAATAAATAATTAGCTGAACCTTTAGAGTAACTGCAGGTCAGAGTAACAGAGCTGCCCTCTGAACTGAACTCCTCAGTCTTTGCTGCAGTGAGTTGTTGGCAGTTTACACCTGAAGGAAGAAAGAACTGATGTAAGTGAAGAACAACAAGGATGAGATTATTCTTGAAAGACTCCAACCAACCTGATCCAGTGATCAGAACCAGCAGAGTGAATCCAGATGTGAGCAGAGACAGCATGTTGAGCAGAGTTAATGTTGGAGAGTTGAGCTGAAGGAGGAAGTTTGAGTCTCTTTAGAGTTCAGGAACACACCAGCTCCTCCTCCTCCTCCTCCTCCTCCTCCTCCTCCTCCTCCTCCTCCTCTTCTTCCTCCTCCTCCTCCTCCTTCTCCTCCTCCTCTTATTCCTCCTCCTCCTGCTCCTCTTCCTCCTCCTCCTGCTCCTCTTCCTCTCAGCTTCACCTGCTTTCTAATGGAAATATAAAGTTTTATTTCAGATGATAAAATACCTCAAATAAAGACTCCTCTGAATCTGGAGAAGTTAACAGAGCAAAGTGTCTGGATAAAGTTTTGTCTCATTATGACTCTGCTGCTTCATTGAAGTCACATGAGGACTTTTCCATCCTAACAAGGAAAAAATTTGGAGTTTTGGGTCAATAAGCAAATATTTGTTGGATAACAAACTTTCTTATTTAAGGTATTGATCAGAACCAGGCTGTTGGGATTTTGTCTGAAGATCTATAATCTTATTTCTAGGTCAGTTGGAAGCATAAACTGTTTGTCTCATCATAAAAAATATCCTAAAGTGATTTCAGATCAAACATTCCCTGCTGCTCCCTGCTGTTTGCAGAAATATTAGAGAAACCTTTAAAAACTGGGATCATTGTTAGAAAGAAAGATTCAGATGGATGGTGAAATATAACCCGATGTTTATGTCTAACAAATACATTTACTTCAGTCCCGACCCAAGTTCAGTTTTCGGGGTTTGAGAAGAATTTAAAGTTTCTTGTTGTGTTGAGCTTGTTTTTGTCCATTTTGTTTCACTCCAGCAAATTTATGTGCCACAGCCAGCAGGTGGCGATGTCCAGCTGTAAACCAGCTGCAGGAAGGAGAAGAAGACCATCAGCTGCAGCAACATCGTGGGAAACACAAAAACATGCTGCATTTGGGCAAAAAACTGGTATGTGAATGGTTTGGATTGAAATAAAGAGAGAAGATGAGGAAGACTTGGATTGTGAAGGTTGGAGAGAGGAAGGGGAGAAATAAAATAGATGAAGGAGGGAATTAGTGATATTTAGTGCAGTGAACGAAAACTGGAAGGAAATAGTCCAGAGGAAGAAATGCTAGGAGGAAAGTTGTGAGGGATGAATTTAAAATA
Organism: Poeciliopsis prolifica; assembly: GCF_027474105.1. Lineage (NCBI taxonomy): Eukaryota > Metazoa > Chordata > Actinopteri > Cyprinodontiformes > Poeciliidae > Poeciliopsis > Poeciliopsis prolifica. The sequence continues at coordinate 1,644,528 of NW_026562444.1, forward strand.
ATATTAAAACTCAGGAAGAACAGGATAACATCAGCCTCGTTGTGGTGTCAAGAGAAATGAAAAAGAAAACAAAAATCAGAGGAGTGATTTATGGCATCCCTCTGGATGAAGATCTTGATCAAATCAAGAGAAATATTGTTGGTGCAAAAGTGAAAAACTGGAAGAGATTGTCAAAAACAATAAACGGAGAAAAAGTAGGAAGTTTCTTTATTGAATTTCAAGAAAAAGAAACATCAAAATAATTTTTCTCCTTGCATCCCTGCACCACTTCATTGTTTCAAAGGTCAAAGGTCACATAGCAGCAGTCTGTAAAGGAAGCAGAGTCCAAAATGTGGAGGATGTGAAGAACAAGAACTTGTAACTGTGGAGGGAAACAGAGAGATGCATATGGAGGATGTGAAGTAAGGAAAAAGAAATCATTCAAATTAAAATGACTAAAAACATAAACTATGCAGCAGCAGCTAAAATGTGAAGCAACAGAAAACAAGATAGTGAACAAACAACAAGTCAAAATCCACAGCAAAGCTGAAGAAAATATCACAATATCAGTAGAAAGACTATTATTATTCATAGTCAATCAATCAATCAAATTTTATTTGTATAGCACATTTCAGCTACAAGGCATTTCAAAGTGCTTTACATCATAAACACAAAACACAAAGGCATGCAACATAGAATAAAATATCAAGGTTTTTTTTTCCCTCTTTTTTCCCTTTCTTCCCCCTTCCCTTTGACACGGAATTTGAGCGCCTGTTACCGCCGGACTCCGCCGTCCGTTTAACCACGGGTATTCGCCGGGCCCCGTTGCCCACAACAGGAAAAAAAAAAAAAAAAAAAAAAAAATTACATACATATCCACAAAATCAAATCCATACATATTACATTTCAAATGCAACTCTAAACAGGTGCGTTTTTACTTGAGATTTGAAGAAAGTCAGGGTTTCCGCTGTTTTACAGTTTTCTGGAAGTTTGTTCCAAATTTTTGGTCCATAGATGCTGAAAGCTGCTTCTCCTCTCTTGGTTGGATAAATCCATGTTGGGGAAAAAAGAAGGGAAGAAATGAGGAGTTTTGGACGGACAATTGAAAAAAAAAAAGAATTTGAAATGAATTTAGAAATGAATCAAAACCAACATCAATAATATCAGCGTGGATTCTACCAGGAGCAACAATAGATATGTCAATAATGGAAAAGAAACAACGTAACTATTTTATCATAGATAATTATTCAGTACAATTATCAATATATAATTGATAATTATATCAATTAAACAATTCTCAATATATTCAAATCCAGACAGATGCATCAATAATAACTAGGAATAGTTTTTGTAGAACCAGAACTGAATATAAAAATAGGAAAACGAATGACAGACGGTTCAGTTTACACAGGAGAAATATTACTAGCTTTACAATGAGTAAAAGTCATAATAGCATTAAAAACATATATTGTAGTAACATGTTCAGATTCAGGCTCTGCATTATTAAGTTTAAAATATAATCCATCAGATCGAAGGATGGACATTTTGCATACATTGTTCAGAATATAAAATCTGGTTTGATAGTAATTATTCCAGCATTTTGGAGTGGAAGGAAACGAGAAGGCAGATAAAATGGCAAACAGGAGGAATGCAGAAAAAACAGGAAAATGCTTTTATAAAAAGAAGAAAGGAGGAAAAAGACACAACAAGGTTAAGATCTGAACATACAGGACTTATTTATTCACTTTTTAAAATTCAAAAGCATAACTTTAATAAACTATGTTTCATATTTTAAACAATTACTGTGGAAAATATGAAGCAATAGAGAATGTTAAACTAGAATGTCATAAATATGAAAGAGAGAGAAGAGAGTTTTCATGTAATAAGGAAAAGATTAAATTATTAGATATTTAGAGGAAGAATTTGGGGAGAAACATAAACAAATAGTTATTTTTAAAGAAAACTCTATTTCATAGAATTTGATTATAGTAGATGTGTTTGTGAATGATAGAGGGTAGAATACAAAGTTATGTATAAGTATGTATATTTACATATGTGTGTATATATATATATATTATATGTGTAGGTAGGATATATTGATTTGTTTTTTGTCTTTCTGGTGGAATATTTATATATATCATCATGAACCACACTCCATACCAGTAAGTGGCAGTAAAGCTACTACCAGTTTGTTGCCAAGCGCCAGTAAAACCAAGAAGATGAAGAAGAAGAAGAATCGTTTTGGTCCTGCTCGGGTTTCCTTACGGATCATCGTCACGTCGCTCAGCAGCTGCTAAATGCAGCTCAGAATATAATATTCTAATTATTTACAGTATTTATATTGATAAAATACTGATCATGTTTTTATCTCGTTTTTTCCCAGTTAAACCAACTGAACTGGAAAACTCTACTTCCCAGTTCAGCTGCATCTTCGTTTCCCGCCAATTATGACCAAATTATTCCATTTCATGTCTTTGCTTGCTAAATATTAAATTGTTTCTTATATAACAAAAACATACATTTTAGGAAACCCTTGTCCTGGAGCCCTTATTGCTCACTGTGTTTATTTTTATCTTATTTAGTCCACATATGTAACTGAGAGCTTTAATAAATTGCTTTAATATCGTTAATCATTTATGGATCATTTATCTGCTGACGGGTCATTAAGACTCGTTCACTAATGTCGGTTTGGTAACATTATATCATGTCAAGTTAAACAGTTGTAGTAAAACTGACAACATGCTAGCCGCGCGTTAAATGCTGGTAATCATGGTGACCAGGCAGCAGCGTCTCCCAGCTCTCATCCTCCAGGCTGGTTTCCACGTTTCTCTGCTTTCATCCGCCTGATTCAGAGTGAAATCAGCCGAGCTGAAGCAGGAGATCCTCAATCATGCAGGGCTGTTCAGATCCACAGCCGGTTTCTGATCCACCACGAGTTCAACCTGTTCATTTTATTTCTAGTGTTTTCTGAGGACAAACCAAAAGTTCCAGCTCTCCTGTTGTTTAGATCCTGATGTGAACATGAACACGACTCAGTGAAGACTTTAGGCTTTCAGACTCTTAGTCCGCTTGTTCTATTAATGGATTTCTACCAAATAAACTTCAAAATGTGTTTCTAGAAACACATTGAATTGGTGACAATAGAAAGTAACTGAGCTGAGAGGTGCTGGTTCAAATCCCTGGCTGAGCAAGGTTGTGGTCCGTGGGCATGAAGGTTCACCGAGCCTCGCCGGGTATCAGATATAGATGTGGTGACCCGGATGGGTCCAGAACCGACTGAAGCTGACTGAATACTGCATGACATCATAAAGAGACCAGAAAAGCACCGTATAACACTAACACACTATAATTATATATTTGGAGTTATACATGTGTCCAATAAGCCTCCAGTTTTAAATACTTTCACTACTGAAATGTTTTTCAAAGCACATACTTGGTAGTAATTTGGCAGAAATACATTTGCTTTTATTGAAGTATTATTTAACCAGGAGGATCAACACTTTGACTCAGGTTATTAAACCGAGTGCTTTATCCACTAGTAGCTACTGGTTAGACCAGTAGGTTTCCTAACTGCTTCCACTGGTTTCCACTGACTTCTCCCAGTTTGAACTGTTGGAGGGAACCAGATGAAGATGCTGCTGCACCTCATGTTAATGTAACCTGATGTATGTGGCCCTCTAGTGGCTGCTGTGCAGTACTGCAGGTTTTAGTGGGTTAACAGAGTGAGGCCCTCTAGTGGCTGCTGTGCAGTACTGCAGGTTTTTGTTCAGGGTTCTGGTGTTTCCTGTCACTGTGGGCTGCAGAGCGCAGTAGTACACAGCAGAGTCTGTCAGACGGAGATCCTGGATCGTCAGGTTGAATGTCTTATCATTGATTTCTGCATTGAATCTGTTGTTGTTGAACTCTGGAGCTTTATCTCTCGTTGTGAAGTATTGCTTAAGCATGTACTTTGGAAAACTGTTTTCTTCTTGTTTGTACCAGAACAAGGCATCAGTTCCTCCACTGGGTTTAAAGGTACATCCCAGAGTCAGTGATTCTCCTGCTGCTGCAGCAACTTCTCCTCCTGTCTGCTTCACTGAGTCTCCTTTACACTCTGGGAAGAACAGAACATGCAGAGGAAGAGACGGATCAATAAAGATGATTGATTAAAGGAGAACAATCAGCAGCTTTAAAGACTCCATGTAGAGGAAACATCTTTGTATCTTACCAGAGAAAAGAGCAGCCAGAATAATCCACAGCCAATGTTCCATCTGTCCAACAAGGTTTAAATCAGCAGGAGAAAGCAGCTGATGTTCAACATTCAGTCTGACTATTGTTCTCTTCACAGCACCACTTCTTATTGACACAATGCTGGAGCACAGAGCACAAGGAGAGCGCCGCCTACTGGAGCATGGCGCCCTCTGGTGGAGGATCAGATGTTGCAGACCCTCCTTGTTACAAACCTTAGGAAAAAGTTACCCAGTCTGCATGTCCTCTGGAGATGGTTAAGATTCTGTGATTTAGTCCAAAAGGATGGATTTAAATTCCCCTTACAGCTGATTGAACCTGGTTTAGTAAAACAATTAATGTTCTGCTGACCACACTTCTTGATTTTCTGTCTGTTTAGATCCCAAAGTGGGTCCTGGAGGGCCGCCATCCTTCATGTTTTAGTCTCTCCCTGGTTTAACGCAGCGGGATCCAGTCATGGCTCGTTAGAAAATGGATCTGCTGAAAAGGTTGATGGTTCCAGGGAGAGAACTGAACATGCAGGATTCCGGCCCTGCAGAACCCCCTTTGGGCCCCCGGCTATAGATGAACCAAGATAGAAATATGTGGAGTTTGCTGCTGGGGCGTCCCATGAAAGCCATTTTAATGAAACAATAATCGGTTTATGGCAGAGAAACATAAGTCTGCTTGGTGTGAACCGGCAGCAGAACACTGGAGACGCCACAGCTTCCTTTTATTGATGTTCAGATCAGGTACAGTCACAGGTGTGAGAAAACCAAAACCAGAGCTAAACAACCTCAGACATTTCTAAAATCCTCCTCTATAAATGTCTCAGTTGATTCTGAAGTTGCTTTGGCCAAATAATGCCCCTTATCACCTTGAAGGAAACAAAGCAGAGAGACACCATCAGTTTTTCCTTCAATGGTTTTTATGCACATTTCAACAGAGAAAGCAACATTCAAAATTAGCTCCTCAGTTTCATTGATACTATCATTAACTTCTCTGGAGCTGCTGGCCGTCCTGCAGGTGAGTCTCAGGTTCAAAACACTGGAATGAAACGGCTTCATCAACCTCATTATTCTGTTCAGGTTGTGCAGCAGAGGCTCATCTAAATGTTGCAGGACGCCGGTTGGAGTTCAACACCCTGAAGATGGAAACAAGTTTTCAGAATAAGTTCCACTGGTGGGTCTGTGCCTTACCAGAGCCACGACGTGTTTCTGAGATATGTTGTCCAGCTGCCTGAACGTTACAGCTGTTCATAACGTAACTGTTCTCTCTTTGAAAGTTCACATGACGACTGGATGGAAATGAATGAAGAGATCCGGAAACACATTCACACATCTGATGCTCGGAACAGAAATCCAGGTAAATCCGCCCAAACACCATACCAACTTTATTTATAAAGCTCTTTAAAACAACCACAGCTGAAACAAAGTGCTGCACATAAAATAGATAAAAACAAATACAGTTTAAAACAACAAACTTACAATATGAAACTAGATCTCACTGGAGTTGAAGGCCAAGTGAAATAAATGGGTTTTAAGATGAGCTTTAAAAGTGGACAGTGAAGGGGCCTCTGACCTGCAGGTCATCCATAACTTAGGACCCCGACAGAGAAAGCTCTGTCCCCTCTGAGCTTCCTTCTAGATCTCGGTTCCTCCAAGAGATCGATAAGGTATGTCAGGGTGAAGAAGCTCAGTGAGGTAAGCCGGGGCAAGATCATGCAGCGATTTCAAAACAAACATAGAAATTTTAAAACGGATCCTAAAATAAACAGGCAGCCAGTGAAGTGAAGCCAAGACAGGGTCACATGCTCTCTCTTTCCAGTTCCTGTCAAAAGTCTTGCAGCCGCATTCTGAAGCAGTTGCAGACGTGAGAGCAGTGACTGACTGACTCCCAGATATAGAGAGTTACAATAATCCAGTCGAGTCAAAATAAAAGCATGGATCACTGTTTCAAAATGCTGCCTGGAAAGAAAAGATTTTACTGATGCCAATCGCCTTAAGTGATAAAAACTGGACTTAACCACAGCTCTAATGTGGCTGTCCAATTTAAAATCACTGTCCACCTTAAAACCAAGATCTGTAATAACAGGTTTAAAATAAACTGGTTTAAAATAAACTGGTTTAAAATGCACCTCCAAGGGTCAAAGGTCAACAGAGGAGGACTCACAGGAGCCACTGGGTCCGAACACCATCACCTCTGTATTCTTTTCGTTAAAATGTAAAAAGTTCAAAGCCAACCAAGCTTTAACATCATCTAGACATGCCAGGAGATGTTTGATTGACTGGACATCTTTCTGCTTCAGGGGCAAATAAATCTGGCAATGAAATGAAATCCCATGTTTGCTGAAGATAGAACCCACAGGCAGTAAATAAAGACAGAAAAGCAGTGGGCCCAGAACGGAGCCCTGTGGTACACCATATGACATTGAAGCAGTAGATGATTCAGAGTCTCTAATATTTACTGAAAATGTTCTGTCCTCCAGGTTGGACCTGAACCAATTAAGAACAGTGTCATCAATACCTACAATAAGCTGTAATCACGATATTAAAATGTCGTGGTCGGCTGTATTAAAGGCAGCAGTTTGGTCAAGTAAAATCAGAACATGATTACCAGAATCACATGCTGAAAGGATGTCATTAAAAACTCTTATTAAAGCAGATTCTGTGCTATGAAGAGTTTTAAAACCTGATTGGAAAACCTCCAGAATACCATCTTCATCTAAAAACTGTTTCAGCTGATGGTATACAATTGTTTCTAAAACCTTAGAAAGAAAAGGCAGCTTCGAGATGGGCCGATAATTTGCCAGAACAGAAGGATCAATGTCAGGTTTTTTAAGCAGTGGCTGCACTACTGCATGTTTAAAACTAGCAGGGACCACACCTGAGGACAGACTGCTATTTATAATTGCACAAACAGGCTGCACTATGCTAGATAAAATATCTTTAAAAAGTCGTGGAGGGACAGGATCACGGGGGGAACCTGCTGGCTGAATATGGCCAACCACATCCTCTAAACGTGAGACAGTCAGGCTCAAACTGAGTGAAAGCAGCAGAGCGAGGGACCAAAACGGAGCGAGGGACCGAGGGACCGAAACGGAGCGAGGGACCGAAACGGAGCGAGGGACCGAAAAGGAGCGAGGGACCGAAACGGAGCGAGGGACCGAAACGGAGCGAGGGACCGAAAAGGAGCGAGGGACCGAAACGGAGCGAGGACCGAAACGGAGCGAGGGACCGAAACGGAGCGAGGGACGGAAACGGAGCGAGGGACCGAAACGGAGCGAGGGACCGAAACGGAGCGAGGGACCGAAACGGAGCGAGGGACCGAAACGGAGCGAGGGACCGAAAAGGAGCGAGGGACCGAAACGGAGCGAGGGACCGAAACGGAGCGAGGGACGGAAACGGAGCGAGGGAGCGAAACGGAGCGAGGGAGCGAAACGGAGCGAGGGACCGAAACGGAGCGAGGGACGGAAACGGAGCGAGGGACCGAAACGGAGCGAGGGACCGAAACGGAGCGAGGGAGCGACACAGAGGGGTCAGAGTCAGGAGCTATGGTAAGAGCCCTGGCACTACCAACCTTCTCAATAAAGAAACACAGAAAATTCTCACACATGTCAGGAGAAGCTTCCAAACAGACATTCTGTGGAGTAGAGTCAATGGTGTTGAATAAGACACGTGGGTTATGTCTGTCTGAGGAGATAATATTAGCCAAATATTCCCTTTTTGCCTCTGTAACTGTGCTCTGCTAGAGTCGCCAACAGTCTGTTAAAATTTGAAAAGTAACCTGCAGTTTATCCTTCTTCCACCTGCGTTCAACACGGCAACATTCCTTCCTTACAGCACGAGTTCTGTCATTAAACCAAGGCTCAGGGTTAATCTTTGGTTGCCTAGTTTTTAATGGAGCAACCGAGTCCAGGATTGTTTGACAGGAGGAACAGAACCAGGACCAGAGCTCTTCAGTATCAAAGTGGAGGAAGTCAGATGATCCATGAAGTTGAAGAAAAGCAGTAGAGAACTGAGTGGCCGTGGAGGGGTTAATAATCCGATAACGCCGAGCGGCAGCACGGGTTTTAACTGCAGTAGGTGTCAAACTAACCCTGAATAAAACAGGCAGGTGATCTGAGAACACAGAGTCACAGATTTCCAGGTGATCCACAGGCAGACCGCAGGACATAACCAGGTCCAGTGTGTGTCCGCGCTCATGTGTCGGGCCAGATACGGCCTGTACCAGGTTAAAGGAGTCCAGAAGGTTTAAAAAGTCCTTTACCAGAGGCTTATCAGGACAGCACACATGTATATTGAGATCTCCAACAATAAGAACATGATCATAGTTAGTTATAATCCCAGCTGAAAAGTCGCTAATAAAATCCTTATTATATTTGGGGGGCCGGTAAACCACAGCACAGAAGACAGGCTTTACGTGTCTCATCTCAAATGACGTGAACTCAAAGCTGGGGAATGGCGTCTGTAGAAAACTGCTTACATTTATAGTCCTGTTTGGAAACAGTCGCTGTGCCTCCTCCTCTCCCTGAAGGTGAATTAAAATAAGAACAGTTCGCTGGTAGAAGCTCAGACAGAGCACTGGACTCACCAACACTCAGCCACGTCTCAGTCACACACAGGAAATCCAGATTTTGATGAATGAAAAAGTCCCGAAGAATAAAAGTTTTGTTCATAAGCGACCTGCTGTTTATTAGGCCAAACCTGACAGGAACTGGAGTATGGGCTTCAACAGGTTGGGAGACCTGGCACAGCGGTCTCAGGTTTTGAAGACACCGCCGGCAAATATAGGGGCAATGGCGGCGGTGCAGGGGCTTCAACTCCAGCCACAGGCACCAAACAGACATCAACAGGATCCAAAAAACGCGGAGGCATCGAGAGCCTAGAAATAATCCACGTGATGATCGGGTAAAACAAGGACAGTGCGTCAGAAAGAACTTCAGCTTCACCAGCCGGCCGCTTCGTCTACCGCGACAACGATAACGTCTCCGCCGTGTAAGCAGCGCTGGTACCCGAAGCAGGTGACTCGGAATCTCCGACAGAAGGGGGGCGAGGATTGTTGGTCACCAACATCAAATAACACCATATCCTGGACCAAAGGTTGGAGGTCTAGCAGTGTGTTGCGATCATACGCCAGCAGAGATTCAGTTCCGTAGATGATACAAGTCAAACGTAAGAATGACAGACGAGCAGCCATACACACCGGCGCCATCTTGCCATAGTGAGGTCCAACAGAACCAGAACCAGCACTGTGGTTCTTCCACAGTCTGTGTTCATGTCATTGAACACTTTGACTAGGCCAGCCTCAGTACTGTGGTAAGCATGGAAACCTGTCTGTGTTGAGTTGACAGAATGTCTCTTCCTTAAACGTTGGTTTGTAAGTTGTGTAAATTGGAGTTCAGGTGGTTCCGTCTCTGGACTAGCGATGCTGTTGGGTTTCACCAAACAATGTTTCCCTGCAATGCTTTAGTCATGAACTCAGAGTCGGTGCCAGAAACTCCCTTCACTTTCATGGGGCAAATGAGTCAAATATGACTGGAAAATATTTAGCAGTTCTCTGGTTTCAGGAAGTGAAGGTTAAAAGGTTTTAGCTGTGCTCTCTTTAAAAATGGTTTCTAATGTCTGGAAATGGAAATTGTTTGAAAATAACAAACAGATGAGCCAACTAGGAAATGTTTATAGTGTCTGAAACATGTTTTCCTCTCTGTCTTACTGAAACATTCATTTAGATGATTCTCAGACTCTGACCCAACAAGTGCAGGAGTCTGAAGATGAGGAGAAAAGTCTACAGAAAGAGAAATCTAACTGGACTGAATGAGGAAGTAGCATTTCTACTGGCGTCTTTATTCTGCCTGTCAGTGATTAGCAGCTGCAACCACAGCGACTCTGATCAAGCAGGATGATCAGAATCCATCTGATATGACGCTGAGCTGTGAATACCACTTCCCTCCTCTTTGAAGAGGAGTCAGATATCTGTGTTCAGGTTTTTGTACAGCCTCTTCTCCACTTTGTATCACTGTGTTTCCAGAGCGCAGTAGCAGAGAGCCGCGTCTGCCGGGGTCAGCTCTCTGATGCTCAGCTCACTGGAGGAAGACGATGCTGCTGATCCAGGATCAGGAACCATGTTGTTTCTAGAGGACAAACAGGAGCCTGAAGGTCAGAACGACGTCTGGCCCAGTGCAGGACAGCAGACCCACATGTTGTCTCCTGCTGGACTGAACCAGAATCCCTGACCTTAAACTGACCTCTACTGAGAGACAGAAGCAACAGGAGGGAGAGCAACATGTCTGGAGTCCTGAGAGCCACACAGCAGATCAACAATGAAGGAAGAACAAATGATGGAGGAGCTGAAGGTCAGTGGGCGGGGCCACTTCAACTCAACCAATCAGAGAGTTTCTGCTTCCTCAGCAGCTCCGTCTCTGATCTTTGCTGCTTCATGTCTCTGTTGTCTTTGTCTTCAGTCCAACGACTCAACAACCAGTGGGAGTGAGGCCCTCTAGTGGCTGCTGTGCAGTACTGCAGGTTTTAGTGGTTTAACATGGAGTGAGGCCCTCTAGTGGCTGCTGTGCAGTACTGCAGGTTTTAGTGGATAAACAGGGAGTGAGGCCCTCTAGTGGCTGCTGTGCAGTACTGCAGGTTTTTGTTCAGGGTTCTGGTGTTTCCTGTCACTGTGGGCCTCACAGCGCAGTAGTACACAGCAGAGTCTGTCACTGCAGCAGAGGAGATCAGCAGATCCAGGTGCTTCTCTCCTCTCAGGTAAGTGGAGAATCTTGTTGATGATTTCAGAGACTCTGCTGATCTTGAGCTGTTGAGCCCTGAGATGTAGTAGATGAACTCTGGAGGTTTTCCAGGATTTTGTTGATACCAAAAGAAATCATCACCAAGAGCTATCTTGTTGGAGTAACTGCAGGTCAGAGTAACAGAGCTGCCCTCTGAACTGAACTCCTCAGTCTTTGCTGCAGTGAGTTGTTGGCAGTTTACACCTGAAGGAAGAAAGAACTGATGTAAGTGAAGAACAACAAGGATGAGATTATTCTCTGAAAGACTCCAACCAACCTGATCCAGTGATCAGAACCAGCAGAGTGAATCCAGATGTGAGCAGAGACAGCATGTTGAGCAGAGTTAATGTTGGAGAGTTGAGCTGAAGGAGGAAGTTTGAGTCTCTTTAGAGTTCAGGAACAGACCAGCTCCTCCTCTTCATCCTCCTCCTCCTCCTCCTCCTCCTCCTCCTCCTCTTCCTCCTCCTCCTCCTCCTCCTCTTCATCCTCTTCATCCTCCTCCTCCTCCTCCTCCTCCTCCTCCTCCTCCTCCTCTTCCTCTCAGCTTCAGCTGCTCAGTTCAACAAACTTTGGCTCAATAGATTCTTCTTCCTTGTTCCTTGTGTCCTTCCATTAAGCCTTAATTTTACTTAGTAAAGTTTTTAAGCAGATCAAACCAAGAACATTATCCATCTGTTGTCTTTGCTGTTATTCATACATTATAATTACTAACATATTAGGAGCCAATATTGTGTCTAAATGTTGAAGTGTCGTGTGTGAGTTATATTTTCATTAATCATCAATGCTTACAAATGATTTTTTTCCACGACAAGCACAATAATGCATTTTCAGTTTATAATGCATTTTATTTATGTATTTATCTTGATATTAAGAAACATATTTAATTTTTTGCTTTTTGCCTGTTGAAAATGTTTTCCCTTGAGGTTACTGACAAAGCCATTACAAAATATCGCTTTATTCATTTAATTATTCAATAATTTACACTGTGTCAGGTCCTGCTTCAATAGTTTATGTACAATAATTCAATCTGTTTTAATAAACATTGAACCAGTCCGGTCCTCGGCTTGCAGCAAAAGTTGTTTTGGCCCTTTGTGTTTTTGACTTTGACATCCCTGGGCGCAGGTCTTCATGGACGGGCCCTGAAGACGGTTTAGGGTCCATGGAGCCAAACCGGGTTCAGGGTCCATGGAGCCAAACCGGGTCCAGCCGTGCTGTGACGGGCCGTCACAGCACGGCTGAGTCCAGAACCTGAATAAATACCTGCAGCTGGCGATGGTGACGGGGAGAGCCTGGCTTCCTGGACTGTCATCGGGCATGTGAGTTTTGCTTCTGTTGACTCTTCTGTTCAATAAAGCAGATTAATATTGTGTCTGAATCTTTTCTGCTCCTTCAGGCCAGGAACTTTGATCCGCCATGTCGGGGCCAGACTGTCCACCATGACACCCTCAAGTCAGGTGATTTGAACAGGCCATCTGACCAAAGGCCAAGGAAGGCAAGGATGAGCGGTTTGTTTTTCATCCCTCAATATTAAAGCGACAGCAGAAAGACTACATAGAAGACGATGGATGATATTTTATCATATGAAGGTCATATTTTTCAGAAGTAGTTGATCAGATTTCAAGTCAAATTATTTTTTGTTAATTCTTTTTAAATGTCTTTTTACTTTAATGATTCACCAAACTCACTTCCTGGTTTTCATATTTTCATTTCAAACTGATGAACCAAACACACAGAGGTCTGCTTCAGACTGAGTTCAACCAAACAGGGAGTGAGGCCCTCTAGTGGCTGCTGTGGAGTTCTGCAGGTTTTTGTTCAGGGTTCTGGTGTTTCCTGTCACTGTGGGCTGCACAGCGCAGTAGTACACAGCAGAGTCTGACGGACGAAGATCCTGGATCGTCAGAGGAACTGATCTAGCAGTGGCATCCAGGCTGGAGGAAAATCTCTTCTCCGTTGTTTTCCCATCGCCAATCTTAAAGCGGCTCAGGATGAATGTGGGACTGCTGCCTCCCTCCAGTCTGTACCAGAGGTAATGGTTGGATCCACTTGTGTCATAGAGACATTGCAGAGTTGCGTTGCCTCCTTCAGTAGCCATCAAGTCTCTCTCTGGTTGCAGCACGCTGTCGGTCTGTGCTCTGCATTCTGTAAAATACCAACAACAGGATCAGTGTCAGCTCAACAGCAATCTGCTCTGATGTTAGATGAAGATAGCTGAGTTCTTACCGAGGCTGACAACAGCCAGCAGCACCAAGAACAACAGAGGAGGCATGTCTGAGGAGAGAGCAGAAACAGAGCTGGCAGCTCTGTGCTCGGTCTTCATGTGCTGACAGGAGCCCTGTGGTACTCCCCCTACTGGCAAGTTTTATTCAACACATCCCTGCTCTGCCTCACTTCTGCAGAGCAGGGATGCAGAGCAGCCTGGACCTCCCATCTTCCCCAGTTCAGCTCAGATCAGCTTCATATCCCCTGCAGAGTCACTGAGGTTCAACTTTTACTCTGTTTTTCACTGTGGTTTTGCATCTTTGAGTTATTGTTGTGTCAATTAATCTGGGATTTTCAAATAATTTAAAATAATTCAGAGGTAACCAAAATCAAATAAAATGTTCACTGATTTCAAAACTTTGGCTGCCTTGGTGCATTTAGCATCAGTCATGCTCTGGATCGACATCAGACCCTTTAGACGTTTAATTAAAGGTTTTGAATAGTTTACAAGTTGATAATCAATTCAGGTATTTACATTACATTCAATAAATTATCATATTATTGATAATTGATCTGGCATTAGCATGGTTCACTAAAACTACATTTCAGAAGTAGTTGATCAACTACAAAAAAATATTTTTATTCTTCTGATGTAACATTCTAATTTTATGACTTATTTCACTGCAAATCAAAAATCATAAAAGAAGAAAAGGTTTTGAAATATCCACCTGTATAATTAGTCTATATATTTTATCTAAAGTAATATTCTTTATTAAATGGGTTTTGTTTATATTTGGTTATTCACACATGAGATCAATATAAAACCTTCATCAGTGGGTTTATGTCACTGGAGAAAAGGTTTGATTCATCTGATGTTGTCCATTCAGCTTGTTTGGGTTCATTGTTACAGCTTCACCTTTTACCTTTAACTGGAAAAAACCCCATTAATTAGTATTTAGTTACAAGACACAATTAATTCAATCTGCACATAATATTTACCAGCACCAGACATAAAAACAAAACTGACATGATTAGATTGTGTGGTTCCCCACAGCTGCTCCTGTTCTCGTCTCAAACTTGATGTAATAAAGATGTTATAACAAACATCATGGGCGTTTCCTCCATCAACCTCTCCATTAGAGGTTCTGCAGTATTCCTGCTCTGTTTGGACAGATGAGATGAGAACTCTGATTTTCTTTCCTCTTCTGAACGATGAACTAACAGGTGATCAAACTCAACACCACGAAGAACAAACAAGCAGCAGCATTTTGTAATCCTGACATGGAGTAAAACAGACAGGTGTAATCACTGATTGTTTGTCAGTTACTCATCTGATGCCATCAGTTGCAATAGTCATATTTTATAAAAATGATTTATAAAATTATTACTGGGTGTCTTTGACCCCATCAGTCAAAACAATGTGGAATATAAACTTTTATGGTGTCCTCTGGCTTTTGCTGACATGGTTTATTGCATATTGTGCAAATTTTACATAGGTCCACCAATCTTGGACTTTATTACATGTGAGGCTGTGCAGTGTATGAATGCTCTGAATGAACTGTCATCATGTCTGTTATGACAGTAATAACAAATCATTTATTTGACTATTTGTGCAATAATTATACAATCTTGCAATTTTTAAATGTGTAAAGCTTTTATTTCATACCTAAATTCAATGTGTTTAGATTTTCTCTTATGTCATACGTTCTTTTAATCTACGGTTATTTTGATTCAGATCCCAGCAGAGAATCATATAAAATGTCCCATAATAAACTTTTCTCTTTTGACTGGATTTGACTGAGGATGGGAAGCTAAATACGTACATTTTAGAGATCTTAACTTCTTGAAAAATAAATTCTTCAGTTTTTTTAAATCTGTTTTATTCTGTGAGCTATCTTCTGACTGTTCATGTAATTCTGAAGCACTTTGATCAACTGTTATTTTGAAAGTTGCTATGGAAATAAATTTTGACAGTTTTTTCTTTTTTTTCACAGAACAAGCTTCTTAAAATGAACATGACGCTGTTTCAGACTGAATCCCACCGAAACAGGAAGAACAGAGGGAGTGAGGCCCTCTAGTGGCTGCTGTGCAGTACTGCAGGTTTTAGTGGATTAACAGGGAGTGAGGCCCTCTAGTGGCTGCTGTGCAGTACTGCAGGTTTTTGTTCAGGGTTCTGGTGTTTCCTGTCACTGTGGGCTGCAGAGCGCAGTAGTACACAGCAGAGTCTGACAGATGGAGATCCTGGATTGTCAGGTTGAAGGATTTTATGGTGCTGTTGAGGTCAGCATCAAATCTGTTATTGTTGAACTCTGAAGCTTTATCTTTTGTTGATGACAGCTGCTTCAGCATGTACTTTGGGAAACTGTTTTCTTCTTGCTTATACCAGAACAATGTGGGAGTAAAACTGGTCTCATAAGTACATCCCAGAGTCAGTGATTCTCCTGCTGCAGCAGCAACTTCTCCTCCTGTCTGCTTCACTGAGTCTCCTTTACACTCTGGGAAGAACATGCAGAGGAAGAGACGGATCAATAAAGATGATTGATTAAAGGAGAACAATCAGCAGCTTTAAAGACTCCATGTAGAGGAAACATCTTTGTATCTTACCAGAGAAAAGAGCAGCCAGAATAATCCACAGCCAATGTTCCATCTGTCCAACAAGGTTTAAATCAGCAGGAGAAAGCAGCTGATGTTCAACATTCAGTCTGACTATTGTTCTCTTCACAGCCAGCAGCGGCTCCAGTGTACATGCAGCCCTGAGTAAACACCGCCTTTGTTGAACTCCACCCCCACACAAACACACTCCTGTTTCAGTGCACGTTTATTCACTTGTACTGACTCCCATCAATTCTATGATCTTGACATTTCCCTGAGCCACTTAATTCCCACCTTAATCCCAACACCTAACTCAAAAATTATGTTTTTATTGTCGGGACATGGCAAAATGTCCTCACAGCTATAAATGTCCAACAATGTCAGTTGTTTGACAAGATTAAGTCCTCATAATGATAGATAAACCAGCACACACACACGCACACACACACACCCTTGAAAACCCCCACATGTGCTAAAACAGCAGATTATCCAATGGAGATAATCTGCTATAATGGAGAGTTTCCCAAAGAGCTACAGTCTCTGCATCTCTTCATTGGGTCCAGGCAGCATCCTCAGCTCAGCATATGGCTGAGCTTCGTTATCATTTAAAAAGTGATCAGCTGCTTGTTCACAAACAGCCTCATGGTTTATATATTGGCTGTCCGATATTTGTCCAGAGAGAGACTCTGAGTTCTCCCAGGAATTAACTCATGATGAACGACTGAAATATTGTCAGCATGTTGGTAAGCTGCAGTCAGGTGTAATAAACACCTGGGATAATAAACATGTTCCTATTTTATTCTATTTGTCCATCAGATTAAAAAAAATTCTTAATTTTGTAGTTTAACAGGGAGTGAGGCCCTCTAGTGGCCGCTGTGCAGTACTGCAGGTTTTTGTTCAGGGTTCTGGTGTTTCCTGTCACTGTGGGCTGCAGAGCGCAGTAGTACACAGCAGAGTCTGTCACTGCAGCAGAGGAGATCAGCAGATCCATCTGGGTTTTATCATCATTCACGTTGAAGGAGAAACCAGGAACCGGATCCTGGAGTTCAGCTCCAGATCCTAAATGAGAAATCAGGAACTCTGGAGGTTTTCCAGGATATTGTCGATACCAGAAGAAATAATCACTTCCAGTAGCTTTGCTGGAGTAAGTGTAGGACAGAGTAGCTTTTCTTTTTTCTACAGCGAACTCTTCATTATGAAGCGCGGTGAGTTGTTGGCATCTGACTCCTAGATGAAGAGAAACCTGTTAGTTTCAGTTTCTGTAAATAAATTCACATTTATTAAACTTTGAAAACGTGTTTTTGAAAAACAGAGACATTGTGACCTGTTAGCAGAGAGGCGATGAGCAGAGACAGACCATAATAGTCCATGATGAGCAGAGTTGATGTTGGAGAGTTGAACTGAACTGAAGGAGGAAGTTTGAGTCTCTTTAGAGATCAGGATCAGATCAGCTCCTCCTCTTCCTCTTCCTCCTTTTCCTCTCAGCAGAAATAACATGAGAATAAAATAATGCATCAAGCAAATTATGTTTCAATGTACATTCAAAACTTTAAAAAGAAAATCACAGATAAAATATCCAGTTTATGAAGACAAATCTAGTCAGTTTAAATGAATCATCCAGATCAAGTCCATTGACAACTGACAATGCATCAAGTTCAGCTTACTATTGAAATTATATTTAAAAGTTTTCTACCATACCAACTTTATTTATAAAGCACTTTAATACAACCACAGCTGAAACAAAGTGCTGCACATAAAATAGATAAAAACAAATACAGTTTAAAACAACAAACTTACAATATGAAACTAGATCTCACTGGAGTTGAAGGCCAAGTGAAATAAATGGGTTTTAAGACGAGCTTTAAAAGTGGACAGTGAAGGGGCCTCTGACCTGCAGGTCATCCATAACTTAGGACCCCGACAGAGAAAGCTCTGTCCCCTCTGAGCTTCCTTCTAGATCTCGGTTCCTCCAAGAGACCCATAAGGTATGTCAGGGTGAAGAAGCTCAGTGAGGTAAGCCGGGGCAAGATCATGCAGCGATTTCAAAACAAACATAGAAATTTTAAAACGGATCCTAAAATAAACAGGCAGCCAGTGAAGTGAAGCCAAGACAGGGTCACATGCTCTCTCTTTCCAGTTCCTGTCAAAAGTCTTGCAGCCGCATTCTGAAGCAGTTGCAGACGTGAGAGCAGTGACTGACTGACTCCCAGATATAGAGAGTTACAATAATCCAGTCGAGTCGAAATAAAAGCATGGATCACTGTTTCAAAATGCTGCCTGGAAAGAAAAGATTT
The DNA here is from genome assembly GCF_027474105.1 of Poeciliopsis prolifica. Classification (NCBI taxonomy): domain Eukaryota; kingdom Metazoa; phylum Chordata; class Actinopteri; order Cyprinodontiformes; family Poeciliidae; genus Poeciliopsis; species Poeciliopsis prolifica. Next base: position 1,662,579 of record NW_026562444.1, read on the forward strand.
TACTGATGCCAATCGCCTTAAGTGATAAAAACTGGACTTAACCACGGCTCTAATGTGGCTGTCCAATTTAAAATCACTGTCCACCTTAAAACCAAGATCTGTAATAACAGGTTTAAAATAAACTGGTTTAAAATAACTGGTTTAAAATGCACCTCCAAGGGTCAAAGGTCAACAGAGGAGGACTCACAGGAGCCACTGGGTCTGAGCACCATCACCTCTGTTTTCTTTTCGTTAAAATGTAAAAAGTTCAAAGCCAACCAAGCTTTAACATCATCTAGACATGCCAGGAGATGTTTGATTGACTGGACATCTTTCTGCTTCAGGGGCAAATAAATCTGGCAATGAAATGAAATCCCATGTTTGCTGAAGATAGAACCCACAGGCAGTAAATAAAGACAGAAAAGCAGTGGGCCCAGAACGGAGCCCTGTGGTACACCATATGACATTGAAGCAGTAGATGATTCAGAGTCTCTAATATTTACTGGAAATGTTCTGTCCTCCAGGTTGGACCTGAACCAATTAAGAACAGTGTCATCAATACATACAATAAGCTGTAATCACGATATTAAAATGTCGTGGTCGACTGTATCAAAGGCAGCAGTGAGGTCAAGTAAACCCAGCAGATTGTATTGAGTCGTTGATTCTTAATTAAGAATGTTTTAAACATAATAAGCTATATAGTAACACATTTATTTATACTTTATCCATAAAGACGAATTACTGCCAGAATCAACATGTATGTTAGTAAAGCATTCATTCCTTTGACCTCCATGCTTCAGAGCCCAGCAGACAAAACACCTAAAACTTCTCAGAACATCCTTCAAAATCCTCAACAGGAGACTCAGGAGGGGTGTAAGTTTATTCTGCATCATTAAAATGATCTCAAAGACAGAAGTTTTGGCATTAAAATTGGAATTTCCACCAAAAATGAGAAAGACATCAGAAATCTATTGCACCGCAAATTCCTGAGAACGTACATCACTTCAGGATCAGCTGAGGAGGTGATGGGGCTTCATACATGCAGGGTCAGAGGGAAGGTCATGTCTGAGGTCACATATAGGGTCAGATGTCGCGTCGGCCATGAGCCGCAGGGTTTCCTGGGGCCTCCATCAAGCCCTGGTTTAGCTCACCTGGTTTAGCTCACCTGGTTTAGCTCACCTGGTTTAGCTCACCTGGTTTAGCTCACCAGGTGAGGCGGTAATCTGCCCTCTTTGTCCTTTGAGGTGTGCAGCGCCCCCATCTGTTCTCCCTGTGAAGTTGACACTGTCAGTCCTTTCTTCTGATTGCATGAAATGACTTGACCTTGTTGACTGGTAAGATGAGACCCTTTCCCCACCATTAGCTCAGCTTCCAATCTGCATTGGTTTTGGGAATAATTAAATCTTGAGTGATTTTAAAATGTGGGAAGTGAAGCCAGTCTTAAACAGAAATCCACTGAGATTTCTGTGGAAAAAGGATTTGCTTATAGCTGCTGATGAAGGAGATGAGAGGTGAACAAAGTTCACTGTATCACGAGGTGATCTGGGCTGAGAGTCCATGTCTGGTTAGGATGTGACGTCTCCGGTGATCTGGAGTGGGACAGATCACACAGAGGAATTTCTGTAAGAAGACAGACAAACTGCGTCTCAGGCTGCTTCTTTGGGTTGGGAGGCTGCTTTGCTTTGCTAGTGACTGAGCTGTTTGTGGAGCTGATCCAGAACGTCTGCTATTCTGGGTCGCTGTGTGATGTAGAGCTCCCAAACTCACACACAGAGGAACACAGGTTCCCCAATGTGATTTATAATGCATGCAGTCAGGAATGAATCATAAGATAATTAGCATTATTTATTTGTCCCACAGTGATTAAAAATATTTCTTACAAGAGAATCTTGGCCAAGACTGGCAGCAGCACACAATTTACTGAACATTCAGACAGCAAAACAGAAACAGTTCACAGTCATAAATGTACATGTTTCCTTCATGTATGTCTGCAACTGGTTCCAAGATGATGCAGCAGAAAACGATTCAATAGCAACTCATAATAACTAAACCTTATTTACCATTATTTAACCATTAATCAAAAGTTTATTAACTTTGAAAACATTCTTAATTAAGAATGTTTTAAATATAATAAGCTATATAGTAACACATTTATTTATACTTTTTCCATAAAGACTAATTACTGCCAAAATCAACATGTATGTTAGTAAGTAAATGCTTAAATATTCTTTCAAACATTCCTCTAGTTACCGCTGTGCAGTACTGCAGGTTTTAGTGGATTAACAGGGAGTGAGGCCCTCTAGTGGCTGCTGTGCAGTACTGCAGGTTTTAGTGGATTAACAGGGAGTGAGGCCCCCTAGTGGCTGCTGTGCAGTACTGCAGGTTTTTGTTCAGGGTTCTGGTGTTTCCTGTCACTGTGGGCTGCAGAGCGCAGTAGTACACAGCAGAGTCTGACAGACGGAAATCCTGGATCGTCAGATTAAAGGATTTCTTTTCTTTATTGAAGTCAGCATCAAATCTGTTGTTGAACTCTGGATCTTTATATTTTGTTGATGACAGCTGCTTCAGCATGTACTTTGGGAAGCTGTTCTCTTCTTGCCTGTACCAGAACAATGTGACACTCACACTGCTGTCATAAGTACATCCCAGAGTCAGTGATTCTCCTGCTGCAGCAGCAACTTCTCCTCCTGTCTGCTTCACTGAGTCTCCTTTACACTCTGGGAAGAACAGAACATGCAGAGGAAGAGACGGATCAATAAAGATGATTGATTAAAGGAGAACAATCAGCAGCTTTAAAGACTCCATGTAGAGGAAACATCTTTGTATCTTACCAGAGAAAAGAGCAGCCAGAATAATCCACAGCCAATGTTCCATCTGTCCAACAAGGTTTAAATCAGCAGGAGAAAGCAGCTGATGTTCAACATTCAGTCTGACTATTGTTCTCTTCACAGCACCACTTCTTATTGACACAATGCTGGAGCACAGAGCACAAGGAGAGCGCCGCCTACTGGAGCATGGCGCCCTCTGGTGGAGAGGAGAGGTGGAGTCCAGCAGAGAGGAGACGAGGCTTCATCAGCTGGGCAGATGTTCAGTAGGAACTGGTTCTACTGGATCTACTGGATCTACTGGATATTGTCAGCAGAAGTGATCAGCTTCTCAACTGGACTCTTCATCCTGGATTGCAGTGAGTTTTTCACAGTTAAATACTAAAGGAAGTGAAAAATGTTGCCAAAACAAATTGGTGCTTTTTATTCTTCCTGTGTTGAGAACGATTGTGACGACAGAGGAAACGTGACCCAGAGATGTGGTGACATCTTCCTCAAACTTTCAGTTCTGTCAGCAGGGCTTCTTCAATTCACTGAACAGTGGGAATCGTTTGGTCTTCTGATGTGTTTCTCCTGATCACATGGTTCTTTTTCTCAAATCTAAATGCAACATTTTGTTTTTGCTACCATTATTCATCAGCTGAACTAAAACATTTTCACAAACACAAAATAACTGTTTGTCTCAAATATTGTCAACAAATGTGTCTCCTCCTTTGCAGATAATCCCTCCCACCTCACAGGTGTGGCATATCAAGATGCTGATTAGACAGCATGATTATTGCACATGTTGTGCAATAAAAGGCAATAAAAGGCCACTGTGAAATGTGTTGTTTTCCCACAGCACCATCTCACAGATGCTGCAGGTTTTCAGGAAGTCGGCCACTGGCATGCTGACTCCTGATGGGCATACACTCAGCAACATATGAAACAATATCTGGTGGAATCACTATTTTCAGACTGATTTCTTTCTGCCAAGACACTCAAAGAAAGTCCCGTCCTGTTTGAGGCGATCCGTCTCCCATTCAGGTCGGGACTAATGTCCAGGAGAACAGGCCAATGGCTCCAACCGCTGGACGATTGCTGCGATGCAACGTCAACTATGCAGACGCCGCTGCAAATGATCTTCCATGACATGCTGGACATGGAGGGACAGGTGGTCCAGGTGTCTCCGTTGGACCATTAGGGAACTGAGAAACGGCAGAAGCACAAACAGCAATAAAGTTGATCAAGTTATTCTTTCAAGGTCTTAATGTCCCTTTTCTGTCCAAAACGTGAAAGAACAAGTTTCACACCGACGTCTTCATTGGAGGTCGTCTCCAAAAGAAACCCTTACCTCTGCAGAAATGGCTTTTATTGTCAAATCTACAAATATGGCTTCCAGAGCAATGAATGCTGGCAGATGTTGCCCAGTCAGCCCATTTGAGTAAACTGGAGCTCCAGCATCCCCTTTAGGTCCCAAGAGTTGGACAGTGTTTGGAGCCTTGAATGTCCATTTGACACGCAAACTGAAAAGTCAATGATCCAAAATGATTTGGCACCTTTTTCCCAGAGTTGCTGCTCGATCTGCATTTTAAAGATTCTAAAACTGCAAACTTCCAGGATTAAGATGAAACAAACTCCAGTTGGATTATATGGCGTTTTATTTCAGATCCAAAACTTTTAGAACTACAACTCTGATCACATTAGTCTTATAAAGTCTTAAAGGTTTTCTTTCTATACATCAGAATGATCATTAGAAGGAAGCAGTTCTTCTATCTACTAAGACACTAACTAGTAGTTTAGTGTCTAAAGTCACTTTAGTCTCCAGATTAAACTTTCTGAACGCAGCGATCAGTTATCAGCATCTCATCATCAAGGTCACAGTGGAGATTACAAAGAGAAGATTCAAACTCAGACACACTTTCAAATAGTTACATGAAAAAATCCAAGAAGAAATAATGAGCTGGTGATTTTAGAAGCTGAAGGGAGAAGATAAAACCTGCAGAAACACAGAATCAGAACGAGCTGCAGAAAATGATCAGAACTGTTGAATTCCTGCAGAGGATGTTTCCAGCTCACCTCTCAAGATTCAGCAGATCAATGAGTCTGATGAACAGGACAGATGATCAGGGCAGATGAGTTTTTACCTCCATCACTAAGACCAGGACTGAAGAACGGGTAGAGTTTCTCCTTGAAGCAGCAGCCAGTAAAGGAGTAAATCACATCTACAGCATCTACATCATAGAAGGAGACCAGACCCTCCTCATAATCCACAAACACCCCACCTTCTCTGGACCAGGATGGAGATGCAGACGGACTGAAGGTCCAGCACCAACTTTGTACTCATATCCATTTCTCAACCAGAAAGTCCAGAAACCTTTCTGAGGACTGAGGTTGATGGTTCCCTTCCTGTCAACAGATTCTCTAACCACTCCTAAATCCCAGTCAGTCTTTCCTTTAACCTGAACCTCAAAGTAAAATCTGCCTGAGGAGAAACTCTGCTGTCCTAAAACAGAAACACAGTGAGAAAACCTCTGTGGATTGTCTGGAAGATTCTTCTTCACATCTCCATGTTTGGCCTGTTTTCCATCACCAGACAGGATGAGGTTAGGATGAGCCGCATCAGGATCCAGAGTCACATCCACTGCAAACTGCTGGACCCTCTTCAGCTCTTCTGCTAGCAACTTGCTAATCTTCTGCCTGAAGTCTTCCTCAACCAGAGCCACAGCTCTCACCACAGTGCCCTCATATGATGGTGGATGAACTCTGACCTCTACACAGTGCTTGACAGGTGGAGGATCTGTCAGATAGGAGAAGCTCTGCAGGAGGTGGAGGTGATCTTCATCCTGTGAGAGCTGCTTCAGCTCAGAGCTCCTCTTCTCCAGCTCAGAGATCTCCTGTTCCAGGTCTGTGATGAAGCCTTCAGCCTCTTTCTCTGTAGTTTCCTGTTTGTCTTGGATCTCCTTGAGGAGCTCCTTCAGGCGTCTCTCAGCAGACTCCATCAGGCCGTGAAGACCTGAACAGCTTCTGCTTTCTCTCTGTCTGCAGCATCTCTACTGATCTTCAGCAACTCTCTGATCTCCTGGATCTTCAGTCGTCTCTCCTGGATCGTCTCCTGAACTTCAGCCTCCGTCTTCCTCAGCTTTGCCTTCTTTCCTTCAGATTCTTCTCCCAGAGGAACCAGCTGGTGGTTCTTGTGGTCTGAAACAGAGCAGAGTGAGCAGACGCATGTCTGGTCGGTCCTGCAGAACAGCTCCAGAGGTTTATCGTGCTGCAGACACATCCTGTCCTCCAGGTTCTCCATGGGCTCCATCAGCTGGTGTTTCTTCAGACGTGGAGCGGCCAGGTGAGGCTCCAGGTGAGTCTGGCAGTAGGAGGTCAGACACACCATGCAGGACTTCAGGGCCTTCAGTTTGGGTCCAGTGCAGACGTCACAGGGAACTTCTCCTGGTTTAGCAGCTTGTTGCTCCGAGCTGCTGCTGCTGGCTCCCTGCTGAGCTTCATGTCTGAACTGATCAACCATCTCTTTGATGAAGGTGTTGACTCTCAGCTGAGGTCTGCAGGTGAAACCTTCATTACACAGAGGACATTTGTAGGGGCCGTCTCCGTCCCAGTGCTGGGTGATGCAGGTCTTGCAGAAGTTGTGTCCGCATGGTGTGCTGACTGGATCAGTGAACACATCCAGACAGATGGAGCAGAGAAACTGATCCTCAGACCGCGGGCTGCTGCCAGAAGACATGTCTGAACCTGAGGACAGGAGACACAGATCAGTGATTAGCAGATGATCTGATCGGGAGGTCTGAGATGTTCTGATCAGGTTCCATGAAGGGGGATTTCAGCAGGAGTAACAGAGAGGTCCACACTTCTCTCTCCCAGCTCTTCCAGGGGAATCTCAAGCCGATCCCAGACCAGCAGAGAAACATCGTCCCTGCAGTGTGTCTGAGGTTTTCCTCTGGGCCTCCTCCTAGTGGGACATAAACTCTTTACCAGGGAGCCTCCATCCTAACCAGGTACCCCTCAACTGGCTCCTCTCCATGTGGAGGAGCAGCAGCTCTACTCTGAGTCCCTCCCAGATGACTGAGCTTCTCTCTCAGGGAGCCCAGACAGAGGAAACGCATTTCAGCCGCTTGTATCCGTGACCTTGTTCTTTCAGAAATGGCCCAAAGCTCATGATCATAGATCAGGGTAGTAATGTAGATCAACCGACAAATAGAGCCAGGCCAATCCGCCGGTTAATCTTCCGCTCCATGTTTCCCCCATTTATGAACAAGATCCTGCGATACTTGAACTCCTCATCTTGGAGCAGGACATCCCCCGACCCGGAGAAGCACTCTTCCTTTTCCGGCTCCAGACCACGGCCTCAGCTCTGGAGGCACTGATCCTCATCCTGGGCGCTTCCCACTCGGCTGTTTACTGCCCCAGTGGAAGCTGTAGGTCACGACCTGGTGAAGCCAACAGGACCACATCATCCGCAAAAAGCAGAGATTCAATCCTTAAGCCATCATGCCAAAAGAGAGGAAAGATGATTTCTCTGGAAATTATCTTTCTGAAAATTCCAGAAAATGAATTATTTTGTTAAAGGCGATTCTAAAATGACAATAATTTGTGGACTATTTTAGTTCTTTAGACTCTTAGTAGGCTGGTCTGACTTCTTTTCCCTGTTTTTATAAATCACAGTCTTTGGACTTTTGTTTTGTTTTTGTTTTTTAATAATTAAACTCGGAGCAATAACTCTGATATGATTTCTATGACTGGCGTCTGTCAGTACCAGTAAAATGATTTGCATAAACAGGAAGTACAGTCCGTAAGAACCTGGACAGGTGGCAGTGCCTCCCGCTGGACTTTGCTCTGATTTATCATAAAATAACATTTTATCTCATCAGAATTATTTACTGTGATTATTCCAACAGGGAGAGTCTTTCTGTAAACTTTAAACTGGGAGGAGTCTTCCTGTTTTCAACTGAAGCTCAATCTGCTTTCTTCTTTTCCTTTTGGCTTTTCCCTGTCAGGGTCGCAGCAGAGACTCATCTCCACCTGAGTCCCTCTCGTTCTGTCTTCATACATCTCACCTTCACTCCTCTCTATCTCTCACCTCAGATCACAACATCATCTGCAAACATCACAGTCCATGGAGATTCCTTCATCAACCTGTCCATCACCACAGCAAACAGGAAAGGCTCAGAGCCAAAGTGGAGGTTTCACTGCCACTCTGAACTCCTCTGTCCCTCCGACAGCACACCTCACCACAGTCTCACATCCACATCCTTTACCACTCCATCATGTTTCTCTCCTACTCCAGACTTCCTCATGCAGAACCACAGTTCCTCTCTAGCAATTCTGTCATTTCTAGATCTATAAAAACACAATGCAGCTCCTCTGACGTTCTCTGGACTTCTCTATCAACATGTGCAAAGCAAAGATTGCATCTGTAGAACATTTTCTTGACATGAAACGCGACGGTTGCTCACCGATGTCAACCTGAGTCTGGCTGAGGACTCTGTGCATCTTCCTTGCTCTTGATAATTGGCACCAGCTCACTTCTTCTCCATTGTTTTCTCTTTCTCTGATGTTATTGAACAGGTTAGACACCTGCACAGGTACTCCAGGTACCCTCACTGCTCCTCTCCAGCCACACAGTAAGCCCTTAGCTTGACCTCTTAACCTTTTCTTCTTGTGAGCCGCTCACATCACTTCCTTATTCCATCAGCTGAAGATAAATTAAACTGACATTTGAACTGCTGATGGCATAATTCTTTATTTTTAGTTGGAATAAAATCCTAAACCAACATGTTGGTTAAGAACAACACATGGAAAATAAATATTAGATTAAAATCTGAGTTTCTGAAAGCAATGAGAAGATTATTCCCAGATTGCTGCTGATTGAAACAGTGAATATTATCATCTGTACTCACCGCTGTCTGGGGCAGTTACTGAGAAGGAAGAAATGAACACAGACAGAGAAATTAGTCTCGACTGCAGCTCTGCTGTTCTTCACTCATTTTACTTTCATTTCTGGAAACTGGAACTGAAACTTTCCAGTGTGGCTCCTCCTCTCTCTCTCACCGGTTTTCCTCAATGAGCCTCAATTTCCTCAATAAGTATGGAAATAAGTATATCCTAACCCAGTTACATTGTATTTGTATTTCTTAGCATTGCAGAGGAAGCAATATGTATAAACGTAAAGACAGAGTTTAAAGAGTTCATATGAACAGGTTTTCTTGTCAGACTGTATTTCTGTGGAGAAAACGACTGCAGCATTTGATCAGGGCCCATTTCATCACCCAGTGATGTTATCTGAGAAAATAGACTTTCTAAAATTTAAAAATAAAGATTTTTTTCACAATTTTAATTCAATCAAAAAAGCTGATTTACAGATCACACTGAGAAGAGCTCCTCACGAAAGGGGAGAAATCCTCCTTGCAGCAGGCTCTGCATGCTGATGCTGTAAATTCAACTTTGCATCATTTCATCATGACTCAATTTTAAATAATCTGTATATCACTGTGGATATAGTTCTTGTATGTTTTATTTGGATTCATGTATCAACCAATCACAGCCAAACTACATCTGGTGATTAATTTCAGAAAGACTCAAAGATAAAAGCTACCGGGTCATTCTCTGTTTAAGACAAACTTCTTACCAGCAGGTGGAGCTAAACTTCGATAACGCTTTATCAGGTCCAGAGAACCAGAGGATTTCGCTCTACATTCATCATCCTGCTTGATGGATCAAACCTCAGTCCGTTTGAAGAAATGGTAACCTGAACTAATAACTAATATTTATGTCAACAAAATGAAACATAATTACAGAATTATCACAGTTTTCTGCCTCCACAGCAGCAGCTGTCCTATCTTTCCTGCTTCATGACTTTGTCTTCAGTCCAAAGACTCAACAACCAGTGGATTATCAGGGAGTGAGGCCCTCTAGTGGCTGCTGTGCAGTACTGCAGGTTTTTGTGGATTAACAGGGAGTGAGGCCCTCTAGTGGCTGCTGTGCAGTACTGCAGGTTTTTGTGGATTAACAGGGAGTGAGGCCCTCTAGTGGCTGCTGTGCAGTACTGCAGGTTTTTGTACAGGGTTCCGGTGTTTCCTGTCACTGTGGGCGACACGGCGCAGTAGTACACAGCAGAGTCTGTCACTGCAGCAGAGGAGATCAGCAGATTTGCTTGTTTCTGAGTTTTATCGATGTGAGCGGAGAAATTGGAGCGAGTTGGATGGATCGATCCCGACTCTGTGATGGAGAGCAGGAACTCTGGTCTGGATCTCTGCCGCTGTCGATACCACTGGACATTATAGATGGAACCAGTATAGTCGCAGCTCAAACTGGTGGGTTTTCCCTCTGAAGCGGCGTGTTCCCTCTGCTCCTGTGTGACGGTGTTCATGGAGCCCATGGCTGTAAAATGATGGTTCATGTCAGTCAGTCTGCAGCAGATTCAGGCGTCAGGAGACTCAGAGGCTCTTCCATCCACATGTGGTCGCAGTGAGATCCAGAGAGAAGATCAGAGCTTCTCTCGGTTCTGATACTCACCGATGCAGAGAGAGAAGAGCAGGAGGTGAAGCAACATGTTCCAGGAGTTCAGGTCAGACATGAGATCAACAGAGATGATCCACTGCAGCAAGGAAGACTAACAGACCTTCATCGTCATCATCAAGCTGCTTTTAGCTCTGCAGACGAGCCTTCTCATTGGCTGAGCTCAGCAGTGGTGGGAGGAGCCAGAGAGAAACTGGTTGTTGCTGAAGGTTCAGCCAGTGAGGAGATTTCTGACTGAGAAACCAGCTGAAGTTAGTGAGTCGGTGCTGCAGCGAACCAGAAACATCTGAGACTGGTTCTGGTGATCAGGTTTCAGCGACTCTGATTGTTTAAGATCCAGCTTTTTGGTGATCCTTCCAGTTTAGGAACCAGTTTGAGAAGGTTCAGCCAGTGAGGAGATTTCTGTTGCAAATGGGGAGGATGTGTTTGCATTTTCTGTTTGATCATAAATGGGAGGCGATCCATCACAGAGACAAACACCTGCTCATACATTCGCTGGTCAAAGTTAAAATTAGAAAAGTCAGTTGCTAGTGATTGATTTGGACTTTAAGAGAAACCAACAGCAAAGCTCTGCAGAAAGCAGCTGATAGTCTTTTCCTGACCGTGTTACACAGAGTGAGAACATCACTTGTTTCTGTAACAGTCGCCTCCCTTCTTCATCTCCATGGTTTAAATGGTGGAGCGAGTTCATCCAGTAATCAATGGGTTGCTGGTTTGAGTCCTCTGACAGGCTTCCAGAGCAGCTGTGGCTACTATTCAATAGCTCACACCAACAGGGTGTGAGTGAATGGATGAATCAGTGATTGTAGGGTGAAAATCTTCTTTATCAGCCATTTTCATCTCCAATCTGTCTGGCATCATCCATGAGTGTAAATCCTCTGCTGACATACTTGATCCAATCCCACCATCCCAACTTCCAACCTCCAGGTTCTTCATTGCTGTCATCATTCACTCCTTACTTTCCTCTGGAACTGACCTTTTTAAAATGCTGCCATTACTGGAAATACTGTAGAAACTAAAGATCCCAACAATTAAAATAATCTTAACCACATCTCTAATTTATCTCCAAACTAATCAGAGAGTCGTCTCTGAACTTCAAATGTAACTCAATAACCTCCATGAACAATTCCAGTCTGGTTCCCATTGATCTTCCTGCCATCTGATCTCAGTGTGACCTTTGACCCTCTGTCCTTCTCCACACTGGCCTCCATCTGGCATCACTCACACTCTCCTCTACAGGTTTCATTCCTTCACTGAATGAAGAATCAGCAATGAACTGGTTAACTCTGCGATAGATCCTGGAGTTTCCAGAAAGCAGGAGATTGAACAGTTCAGATTTGTCATGTTTGCTAATTATGTCTGTTAGTGTCAAACTTCTTCTCCTGCACAGTTTGTGCTATTTTCACCATTCAACTTTTATACCATTCAGCTTGGTCTCCTGATGCCAGCTGTATCTCTTGGTATTCATAACCTCCATACTTTTTATAATATTCAACTTTTTATGAATTCTTGAGAATTACAACATAAAATGTGTGTTGTGTTTTACAGTGGATGTTTCAGGTCCTGCCTGCTAATTGCAATCAATCATCCAGTGGAGGAAACAAAGCAGAGGCCATTTTGAAGTTGGGCAGTTTAACAGCTTTGATGCTGTTTGATTCCTGGGAATAATTTGAAAAAAGTCATCATTTACATAAGTTTTTTGTTTGTTTGTTTACATTGCATGGAATATATAACTTTAGCCCAGCATGCTAGTGCTATCCTAGATGCTATTTTATCTCATTTTGGCTTGTACCTGGGGTTTTCACACTGCATGGACGATTTCTTACCTTTCTCCAGCAGGCGGCTTCAAACGCTTTTATCATTTTCACCAAAAGCTTTGAGCATTCAGCTTTGAGCATACAGCATTCACATTTGCAGTTGCATTTTCATAGGAAATGCACACTTTCTAGTTTGTATTAAATGCTTTTGCAAATCACTCCATGTAATTACAAGGAAATGGTTTGTAAACGAACAATCGTCTCAGCCTGAAGTTGTGCTAGGAGCTGATGTTTCAAAATAAAACGTGAATGAATCTTGTTCAGTCACTTTTCCAGTCTTTATTGAATTTGCCTGCAATTACTTTTTAAATCCTGCAGATGTCACTGTGAGTGACACAGTTTCAACACACAGTTGACTCAGTTTGGGGAAAAGCTCCACAGCCTGGTCAGCTCATCAGCCTCATTCTGGTTAAATTCAGAATTCAGATCAAAATCTCCTGCATAGATCCAAACTTAATTCTAACCTTTCTGCTCCTTCACTTTCTGAAGTCCTTCATATTTCTACTTCCTCCTGCAGCCTTACAACTTCCTCCTCTCTTCATTTCACTGTCGCTTCTACTCATCGTTGTAAAACTGATCACTAACTGATCGCCTGATCGTTCTGCATTGACTAGTGTGATTTTAATTTGTGTCTCTTGCTGTGCTGGTAGTTCTAATTTAATGTATTATTAATATGTGAAAACCAATGAATGAAAGACACACTGTTGGAGGCCCTCTAGTGGCTGCTGTGCAGTACTGCAGGTTTTTGTTCAGGGTTCTGGTGTTTCCTGTCACTGTGGGCTGCAGAGCGCAGTAGTACACAGCAGAGTCTGACAGACGGAGATCCTGGATCGTCAGGTTGAATGTCTTGTTGGTTTTATTGAGGTCTGCATCAAATCTGCTGCTGTTGAACTCTGGAGCTTTCTCTTTGGCTGATAATCGCTGCTTCAGCATGTACTTTGGTAAACTGTTTCCTTCTTGTCTGTACCAGAACAGATATGGATATGTATCACTGGTCTCAAAGGTACATCCCAGAGTCAGTGATTCTCCTGCTGCAGCAGCAACTTCTCCTCCTGTCTGCTTCACTGAGTCTCCTTTACACTCTGGGAAGAACAGAACATGCAGAGGAAGAGACGGATCAATAAAGATGATTGATTAAAGGAGAACAATCAGCAGCTTTAAAGACTCCATGTAGAGGAAACATCTTTGTATCTTACCAGAGAAAAGAGCAGCCAGAATAATCCACAGCCAATGTTCCATCTGTCCAACAAGGTTTAAATCAGCAGGAAAAGCAGCTGATGTTCAACATTCAGTCTGACTATTGTTCTCTTCACAGCACCACTTCTTATTGACACAATGCTGGAGCACAGAGCACAAGGAGAGCGCCGCCTACTGGAGCATGGCGCCCTCTGGTGGAGAGGAGAGGTGGAGTCCAGCAGAGAGGAGACGAGGCTCCAGCTAATAATCAGATCAATTTACCTCAGATGAGCTCCATCTACTTGGTAGAAACATTTCAAAGATGGCCAGTTTTGAGCTTCACAGAAAGACGTTTGAATACTTTTTTCTTAGTTTCCAATTTTAAGTAATTTTAAAAAAGATAAATACGCTGAACAAGAATATAAAGCCCCGGGTCAAATGTAAGAGTTTTATGAACACATACATAGAGAAACTCAGAGTATATTTTCAGTAATTATTGATCTTCATATTGATGACATCACGGTTCGGCCGTTTGTAGCAGCTTAACGGACCTTTGAACATGATGGAGGCTGAGGAGTCTGGTTCTGACCCAGTGGGCTTCCTGTAGGCGGTTACAGTCTGAGCTCTGATGCGTCTGTTGCTCAGACCAATAGTCTCATCGGCTGCGTGTCGCTGCTCTGAGCCCGTCCTCTGGTGGACGAGCCGATGTGGACATCTGGTGCTGGAGCATCGGAGAGGATGAGGAGGATCTGCTGTGGAGTCATTTGTTGGAAACCGGCTCTTAAAGGGCCGGTGGTCCGATAACGGACACTGAGCCGTGCAGCTGCTGTTCTGGTGGACGTCCCTGCATCCAACATGTCAATAACACGCTACCACATGACTTGAGACTTTATGACTGGTGACAACATTTGACCTTTTGGCCCTTTTATTGTTCAATTCAAAGATTGTCCAGCTGTTGCTCATTTTATCGGATCATCCAGTGGACATGACCCACAATGCACTGAGTAAATAACTCACTGACAGGAAGTTGGATTTAAAATTATACACAGATCAAGAGAAATATTACATTTGTAGAATGAAATGTCAGCGATGCTCATTTAGAGTTGTGACCTCCACATGTTAACAGTGTTTGACATGGGCTATTTATATTTCCACATTGTTATAATGTGGTAATAGAAGAAGAAAATGAATTTAAGAGCTGAGTGCTCAGATGTCTGTGAGGGATACAAAGTCTTCCCTCAGTGCCAGTTTGGGTGACAGGAGTCTGAGAAATCATCAGTTTCTGCAGAATGCTGGTGGATAATGTGCTGCATTATCCACAGGAACCAGTTATGTCATCCTGTGGCCTGAACAACCATTGCAGTGCTGTTGATGCATCGCTTTATCATATAAAACTGAATCTCAAGATGTTAAAGGAGAAGTTGGTTCATCAAGCGACTTGGTCTTGATCCCAGCTGCGCGGTCGAAGACTTCAGGATTGCTCAAACTGATGCAGGGAGATGAAAGAGCAGAGAAAAGCTTTTCCTCATAAATGAGATTAGCATCATGACCCTCAGGTCCAGCAGCTGCTGCAGCAGATCAGTCCTCTGTAGCACATAGCAGTGAGCATGAGGACAGGTGAGCCTCTGCAGATGGAAAAGACCTAAAGTTTAAATGAATTCCTTGTCAGTGACTGAACTGAAAGAATCCTCTGCATTAACTTTGTGTTTGTGTCCATCTTCTGGAGAAAATGTGGTGCATCCCCTGCAGTCCACCAGTTCGTTGGTGGCCTTGATGCTGGCTGGCGTCGACCTGCTGCACCGGTCACTCAACCCGTCCTTCACTGCTCAGGAACTGGACTCAGCTGCCACCTGGCAGCATGAACTTCACTGCTGGACCACAGGATGAGAGGCTCTGCCACTGCAGCATGGGGAATCCACAGGTTCACTGCCCTCTCCTTTCCTTTTCACACATCAGACGTCATCAAGAACTTGACATCGGCCATTGCTGGACGCGTGTCAGGAGAGGTTATCTCTATATTTGCTGCTTGGTGTGAACTGAACCTTCTGCACATCGATGTCAGCAAGACAAGGAGGTGGTGACTGATTGCAGGAGGAGGCCTTCTCAGATTGTACCAGTGAGCATCTGGGCGTACAGCCCAATAACAAACTGCTCACATAACACTGCTGTCTGGTCATCTCTACCTGCTGAGGACATTTATTGAGTTCAGGACATTAGTGAGGACTTTCTATGCTTGTGGGAGCTGGCTCAGTCTGAACTGCTGTCTGGACTCCATTGAGACTTTAGCTAAACTGAAGCAGTTATGATCGACTCTTCTCACCCTGATTGAGGCTGTGGGGCCTTCAGGCAGCAGATTGAGCCGCCAACGGTGCAGGAAAGAAAGGAACAGCAGGTCCTACATTCCAGCTGCAGTCAGTCTGCATGACATCTGCAACCAGCAACGATAGATTGTTAAAACAGATGCATCACTCTGTTATATTTCTACAATACTGGCGTTGTGCAGTACCATGTCTTCCTACCACACGGTGCAATATCACTTTTCTCTAACTATTTTCATGTATAGCATATGTAGCCGACTTGAACTCTGCGTTGTGTAATAAAAGGGACCAGCAGACGAGGACTCGGGATGTCTAGCAGGTTTATTCTGTTTTAAAACAAAAATAAATCAGTGCAGCAATCTGGGCT
This sequence comes from Poeciliopsis prolifica, assembly GCF_027474105.1. NCBI lineage: Eukaryota > Metazoa > Chordata > Actinopteri > Cyprinodontiformes > Poeciliidae > Poeciliopsis > Poeciliopsis prolifica. The sequence goes on from NW_026562444.1 coordinate 1,678,570, forward strand.
CCGACTTTCCCACATACAGCACACACCTCTCCCCAGCGCAGTTCGGCGCGAACTCACACAGAATTCCATCAGAGGTTCACTAACATTGTTTAATATCTAAACAATCAACAAAAACAAACAAATCACCTGCCCAACAGTCGCCACTCCCACAGTTCAAATTGAATCAATAAAAGATATATATGAAAACATATTAATTACATTACTCTAACATCCAGATAACACTTTGAAGAAACTCACATACCTGTTTTAAAACAAAAATAAATCAGTGCAGCATTCTGGGCTCCGACTTTCCCACATACAGCACACACCTTAAACGATCAAAAAAACAAATTAACCAGGTTGCCTTGGTAAACTCAACAAATGTCGGAATGGTGGGAATCAGACACCCAATACAGTACTGCACCAACATAAAACAGTACAAAAACAATATATAAGATATATTAAATTAGCAACATGCTTTTCTTAGAATATCTGGAATGTTTTCATAAACAAACTGATGACGGCTCTGTGCACTCACCTCTCCCCAGCGCAGTTCGGCGCGAACTGAGGAGAGTAGCGCGAACACGCAGGATGTGACGCAAAAACAGGAAACAAGAAAATAAACAGGAAACAAGAAAATAAAAGCTTCTTTACCAAAATAAAATTACAACTCAAAATCCAAGAAAAACAAATATACATAGATAATGAAAATGGATTTGGGATGAAATATAAACAAGTTTTTTTGCATACTTGCTACACATAGATTATATTCATATTTAGACTAAACCAGTGAAAGTGCTGTGAAGGTCTATTTTAATTCAAATGTTCATTTTTCTTGACATAAAAGAAACACTAATTTGGAAGCCTGAACAAAAGCAAAAATCACCTAAATTTACCCCAAATGAAATGTTTGCATTTTAATAGAATTCAAAATAGGCGTGGCCAAAAACTCTACAGCGCCCCCTAAGGTGAAGCAGGCCAACTGATCATAGAGCTGAAATGGGAGCTTAGACAGAACCTCCATGAACAAGAAATAAATCTCTTGGAAGAACGCCCTAAACACAGCGTTGCTTCGTCAATGTTCAGCTGCGTCCAAGTTGTTCTGAGATAATAACTTCAAACTTGGTCAACTTGATCAAAAGTTAACAAAATAAAAATGACCAAAATCTTGAATTTTCATGGATGCTGCACCATGAATTTGAAAACACTGATCGATCCGAATCCAACTACCAACAGGAATAAGTGAACTAAGCTAACGCTGTATTACTTCATATGGTCTTATTTCATTCCTGCAGCAGAATGAAATAAGGTGAGAATGAGGAAGTAGCATTTCTACTGGCGTCTTTATTCTGCCTGTCAGTGATTAGCAGCTGCAACCACAGCGACTCTGATCAAGCAGGATGATCAGAATCCATCTGATATGACGCTGAGCTGTGAATACCACTTCCCTCCTCTTTGAAGAGGAGTCAGATATCTGTGTTCAGGTTTTTGTACAGCCTCTTCTCCACTTTGTATCACTGTGTTTCCAGAGCGCAGTAGCAGAGAGCCGCGTCTGCCGGGTCAGCTCTCTGATGCTCAGCTCACTGGAGGAAGACGATGCTGCTGATCCAGGATCAGGAACCATGTTGTTTCTAGAGGACAAACAGGAGCCTGAAGGTCAGAACGACGTCTGGCCCAGTGCAGGACAGCAGACCCACATGTTGTCTCCTGCTGGACTGAACCAGAATCCCTGACCTTAAACTGACCTCTACTGAGAGACAGAAGCAACAGGAGGGAGAGCAACATGTCTGGAGTCCTGAGAGCCACACAGCAGATCAACAATGAAGGAAGAACAAATGATGGAGGAGCTGAAGGTCAGTGGGCGGGGCCACTACAACTCAACCAATCAGAGAGTTTTCTGCTTCCTCAGCAGCTCCGTCTCTGATCTTTGCTGCTTCATGTCTCTGTTGTCTTTGTCTTCAGTCCAACGACTCAACAACCAGTGGGAGTGAGGCCCTCTAGTGGCTGCTGTGCAGTACTGCAGGTTTTAGTGGTTTAACAGGGAGTGAGGCCCTCTAGTGGCTTTTGTGCAGTACTGCAGGTTTTAGTGGGTTAACAGGGAGTGAGGCCTCTAGTGGCTGCTGTGCAGTACTGCAGGTTTTAGTGGCTTAACAGGGAGTGAGGCCCTCTAGTGGCTGCTGTGCAGTACTGCAGGTTTTAGTGGGTTAACAGAGAGTGAGGCCCTCTAGTGGCTGCTGTGCAGTACTGCAGGTTTTAGTGGGTTAACAGAGTGAGGCCCTCTAGTGGCTGCTGTGCAGTACTGCAGGTTTTTGTTCAGGGTTCTGGTGTTTCCTGTCACTGTGGGCCGCAGAGCGCAGTAGTACACAGCAGAGTCTGTCACTGCAGCAGAGGAGATCAGCAGATCCATCTGGGTTTCCTTTTTTCGTACTCTACCAGAGAGTCTGGACTGAGATTCTTTCTGCGTTTCTTCAACTTCCGTATTAAATGTCAGGAACTCTGGCGGTTTCCCTGGATGTTGTCGATACCAGAAGAAATAATCTGCTGCACCTTTACTGTAATTGCAGGATAGAGAAACAGAGCTGTCTGCTGCTCCAGACTTCTGATCTGTCGTTGGAGTAACATGTTGACAGATGACACCTGAACAAAGAAAAATGTTAGTTTTTCATCGTTTTTTTTTTCTATTATGATTTGTCATAAACATATTCCTGACCAAACAGCAAGCTGACCTGTTAGCGAGGTAAAGACCAAAAAAAGCTCATAGTCCATGTTGAAGAGAGTTGATGTTGGTGGTTTTTGTGCTGCTCTGCATTAAATGAGAAGTGTCTCTAAAGTCATTCAGCTCCTCCCTTTTTCTCCTCCTTTTCTTTCTTCTCTGCTAAATCTAGAAAGAACTAAAACTTGGAAAAATGAATTTGTGCTCTGGTATTTCCTTTGTCACAATAATCCAGTGTTTCTCAATTATTTTCTGCCATCCCTCCTTGGGATCATAATTATTCATATCCCTCACTGTCCTTCCCTCCCCAGAACTGAAATGCTATTTTGAATCTGTGCATATTTAATAATTTATCTGTACATTGTACTGGCTGGTTCATTAAGTGAATCAGTAACATTTAATCAGACTACTCAGTTTGAGTGCAAATGATTCACTGTGACAGTAAAACTTTTAGCAACAGTAATTGGTTTCTGCTCAGCTTCTTCAGTTTAGTTTTTCACTACATTCATTTCAATTTGTGGAAAATTTTGAACCAATATTGTTTATATTCCAGCCTGTCAGATGAGAAGAGATGAAACATTTTGCATTCACAACAAAAAGAGGTTCCGTCTATTTTCAGGCTCTGAGGTTTTCATCTGCCATTTTTTATTATGAATAAAGTTGGACAACAATAAAGTCGTAATTTTATGGTAACTTTTCAGCATGCTGAGCTAAACTGCAGAATACTGAGGGTCTTGTTAGAGCACTGGTTTAACAAATGAGTCGATACTAAATGTTTTAGCAAATAAGAGGCGAATTTTCAGCTCCAGGACTTTGAAATGATGTTTGAACAACTTTTTATTTGATATAAAGAACCAGACTCACTGAGCAGGTCACGTTACACATCACTGCCTCGAAGCTTTTAAATTTAACGATCTACTTGTTCCTTTATCGTTTGTCTGACCTGAGTGACTGTAACACTGGCTGTTTGGTGGGGAGCCATTGTAAATGGCAGCTGCTCAGGATCTGCTCCAGCCATGCTGTCCAGTTTGGCTTCCTGGTTCACTTCCTGTCAGGCTGCGATCTTATTGTCCCTCCTGACTAATATTTGCAATCTGAACATTTTGATTTGTTGCAACATTGCTGCAGATTCTAGTGAAGCAGCAAGAAGCAGAACTGAACTTTATTTTATGTTCATTTTAACTTATGGCAAATGTGATTTTCAGATTTCTAAAAACAACAATTCTTGTCAAAGTTGGACTTTTAGGGATTTTATGACGTCCACACAGATCATTGCTGCTGTTTTTACCATGTACTTCACTGGTTTCTAAAAATGTTTGCCTTAATTTGAATATAATTATCTTAGTATCATCATCATAACAATCAGACCCAGCCAGCATACCTAGGTGGGCCCCATATGGGATATAAGTGGGCAGGCAATATGGGTCCCAAAAGGGTTTGTCCACGGTTTCCATGGTGGCCCCACATGGGTTTGCCCAGGTTGATTTCAATGGGTGCTGACTGGGTTTTCAGTGGGACCCAGATGCCTTAATCCTGTAGGAACAATTCTCATCTAACCTGGATGTGAATTACATTCATAGATATGCAATCTTGATCAACAATCCAAAGTCTAGCTTAAAACGTGTTCAAATAAAAAATAAAAAAAAAGAGATGAAAAATTTATTTTGCTCAAGGCTTTTTATTTAAATTTTAAAATATTGTCAGGAGTTATTTTTTACCTCACTACAGCAATTATTAGAACTTCATTAATACTCAGGGAATGGTGCCACAAAAAGAAATCTGCAATTATTCACGACATCTTTGAAAATAACAGAAGCTAGTTTACTATAACAAACTTATAAAAACAGATCTATAAATATATATCTATAGATGCACACAAATAAAGACACCTACATATTTTCCTACAGGTCTATAAATGTATACATCTAAATACTATCTATATAACTTTATACACGTATATTCACATTGATACACACAATGTGAATATACACACCTATATAGATCTTTCACAATACATTTTTGTTAAACATTTTTAAAAATAACCTACATGCCATATGCATGCTTAAATTTGAAATCTCTCATACTTTACTGAAACTGTCCATCTTGAAAGACCTCCCCAACCTGAGTTTGAACTGGCAGTCTCTCTAGTCTATTTCCACTTCCACTCGGGCTCCAGTAAACCACTTCGAGAGTCTTTGCTGTATGCTTGTGTGATTCTGTAGATGGATAATTTCTTTTAAGTCCCCTGAAATAACAAGCAAAGGTAGAAATTGTATTAGTGTTTCATTTTAGCACAATGTAACATTCATGAGATTTGCATCTCCCCCTTCATGGGCAAAAATGCTTGCAGAGATATGCCATAATCAAAAGGACTCTTGAGTCATCATTATTATGTACAGAAACTATATTCTTACTGTAATTAAAATATATCCATCTATATAAATCAACTACTAGGTTCTATCGTGGTTTTGTGGTTATTTTAATATTGTTTGAAATGCAAACAATATTACCTTCAAATTTTTAAGTTCTTAACAACAGTGAAAGAATACTGTTCAAATAAAACCAAAAATTGAAGACTCAATTTTTAACCTAAAAACATTACTAAAAATAACAAACAAAAGAATAAAACAACCAAAATAAATTAACATATGTTTAAGAAAGAAAAGTGAAAAAAAAAAGTTACTCTGACAATAAAAACTGATATTTACCATACAAAACATCAAAGAGACGCAGGTCCAAGAGCTTGTTTCCAATGTTGGCCAAAAAGGTTGAACTGGACTTCCAGTTCATGGGACATGAGGAATCGCACAGCTGGTTGTATTGTGTCATCTAAGGACTCTCCCAATTTCTGCAGCCATGGCAACCTTAAGTACAATGACAATAACAGGACAACATTTGTTTTTGTTCATCAGTTTGTCATTATATCACTCTTATGTGCTTAATTTTACTAACATATTAATCTACCTTTTTCAAATCATTATAAAGTGATCTTCACACGCTGATCCTCTTGAAGCCTGCAAAAATATATCTTTTATTAGTGCAAATAACATTTAGACTTTTCAAAAAAATAAAAAAATTAAGGCAAAACAGCCTTTGTATGGATTAACTACTGAAGCCTTATATTGTAAACACTGAACAGTTTTGCAATTATCCTAATTTCTTTGTTAACGTGACAGGACTAAGACAGTAGTATTACTCTTAAGAGAAGTTTAGAAAATCACTATAAATGTAACTAATAAAGCCTAAAACATTGTACATATAAAAAAATTAGAGCTACAATTAAATATAAGTACATTTCACATAACTGCTAGCTAAATATTGCAAAAATATCAAAAGAATTTCTTCATCTTTCAATATTTGTTTCAGGCTTGGCCACTGATTGACATGATGGGTTTCAATTTACGGACCCACATGCAGTAACCACACGTTGGATAGGGATGAGTGAGTGATTTATTTACAACAGGACAAAATAAAATCTATTTCCCGGACATCAGCGGAAGGGTGAGGACCACTCGACCAGGTTGGCCTGAAACGAGAACTTAGTTATGACGGGCTTAGAATGAGTGATCGGAGGGGAAACAGGAACAGGCTTACTTCGGTGCGGGTCTTTCGAGGCGTGGGTGTGAGATGCCAGGTTCCTGAGAGAGGGTGTGCAGCGGTTCCGAAGGTAAATGCGAGGTGGGAATGGAAGAGAGCTGGAAGCTCGAAGGGTGGAGTGGAGGCAGTGGAATCGGCGGAGCGAGCAGGCAGGTATTCACTGGTGAGTTCTCGAATGAGGCGACAAAACCCCTAGGATCGAACAAACACAGAGACCAGGTGACTTCTAGTAGACACAGAAACGTTCTCAGAAAACTGTTCACAACAGGAGAGGCCAGAGTGACTACCGGTGTATGCAACCATCTAGCAGTCAATCTAGCGTAGACTGAAGATTCTGCTGCTCCTGGTTTGGCCCACAACGCTGCGTTTGAAATCGGTCTGCACTAAAATCTGCTGTGTAGCTGTGTGTGTTAGCAATATCAGAAAAAGTATCACCCTAAAAAAAAGCAAAAATAACAATAACAATTAAGTCTCTTTTGGGATACTGTCGTCCGATTTGTTACGAGCAACAATTTTTTTAACAAGCGATTTAAAATCTCCCCCTAAAATTTGGTACTAGGTAAAACAGAAGAAATGTACTTACAGATTCTTTCGTAGATCAGCCAACAGGCAGACTCCGCGCCAACGGACTGATGAAGAGAACAGGCTTGATTTTGAAACCGCATATCCATCCGCGGGTCATTTTACGTTTTCCAAGAAACACAAGATTAATTTTTGAGAGTGCTACATCGGTTTAACAAATGTAAAACCGATGTAGCAAAAGTTCTCAATGTAAATAAATACATTTCGTTGTCCTCCTTATTCAAATATGTTTTTGGAACTATTTTCTTCAGTGGATGTGTAAAGTGCCTACCGGTACTTCAATTCACCAACCTTTATTGGCAACGGTGCATCAGAGCAAACAATGAACAAAAAGGTAATTGGAACCAAATGAATCATTAACAGAAATGTTACGTTTTTTTTTTTATTTATTTTTATTTATACTGATGACTTGGAAAATGTTTGCAAATATATGAAAAAACAGATGCTCAAAATTTTACTCTTGTCTCTCACTTGCTAATGAGTTTTGTTTATTTTCTAAACATTTTGTGATATTTTTCACAATGGTCTGATCTGAACTATTTGTCCAAATAAAAATTTAAATCTTGCTGCGAACAGGCTGCAGTAAACTCTATGGATGTCTAAACATCCAATTGATAAAATAATAATAAAAATAAATAAAAAGTTATTATTATTAAAAATAAAACAAGGACTAAAGCTCAACCATGACCACTCTGTGCTTAATTTTGAGTAAGCACCAGAATATGAGTTTACGTATATATTTCAAACAGATTATTTCAAAAAAATGTTTTAAGACATTCAGATTGCAATAATAAAATGAAAAAAAAGTTAGGGGTTCAAAGTGTAGCAAGAGCAATACTGAACTGGCTTTTGCTTTGACATACAGTGAAAGTTTGAAAGTGACAGGGTAACCACATTGTCGATTAAAATGTTCTACAATTTTGTCCCATTTAGACCATGAAAAAAAGTACTAGGGGCTACATTTTCCTGCCCAGGTCCAACCCATGTATGGTTAGCCCATGCTCATGTCATGTTAGTTTAATGTGGACAGCCCACATTGGGCTTCTCATGTGGGGCCCATGATACTGAAACCACATGGGCCCCAAATAGTGTTGCCCATTTCTGTCCCATTTCCAGTTAGCCCACATTGTTGCTGAATAGGGCCCATACATTTAGCCCAAATGGGCCAGCCCATAGGGGTCCCATTTTAGTTAACCATATGTGTCCCATGAGGTTTGCCCAGATAAAACCCATGACCACTCATTACCCATATGGCCTACTACAAACCCAAGGGGGGCCCACTCATGCGTACTGGCTTGGAGACTGGACTGGACTGTTCTAGCATAAAATAATAACATGAAAAATGTTAAGGGTTCAAAGTGTGGCTAGAGCAATCTGAACTGGTTTAAAAAAATAAAGCATTGTAGAATTATTTTTAATGTTTTAATATCCTGGTCCTCTGGAAGCCTAGTGTTTGTAAATGAGCCAGGCATAGATATCACACAGTGAACATGTTTTAGGTTCAAACATTAGGAAGACATGGATGTTCTGTTCTATCAGCAAAATATATCCTTGGGTGATCTCCAAGACGAGGTCACCTTCGTCCCGGAGACCTCGACAATGGTCAAGGTCACCAACCTTTACTATCGTCGAGGTTTCCTACAAGGAAAATTAAATTCTACAATTTACCTTACATCAACTCCATTAGAGGCCAGCTGAGTAACAATTGCCTTGGCAAAGACTATAAAGCTGACATCTCGGGTAATTCTTTCCAAGTTTTGAGAATCTTGCTCTTGCAGCTTTTGCTTTGACATACAGTCAAAATTTTGAAAGTGACAGGTTAACTACAGGGGTTGGACAATGAAACTGTGTCCCATGCAGTTCGCCCAGATAAAACCCATGCCCACTCATTACCCATGTAGCCCACATCAAACACAAGTGGGGCCCACTCATGCGTGCTGGCTGGGATGTAGCAAGAGCAATACTGAACTGGCTTTTGCTTTGACATACAGTGAAAAGTTTGAAAGTGACAGGGTAACCACATTGTCGATTAAAATGTTCTACAATTTTGTCCCATTTAGACCATGAAAAAAGTACTAGGGGCTACATTTTCCTGCCCAGGTCCAACCCATGTATGGTTAGCCCATGCTCATGTCATGTTAGTTCAATGTGGTCAGCCCACATGGGCTTCCCATGTTGGGCCCATGATACTGAAACCACATGGGCCCCACATACTGTTGCCCAGTACTATCCCATTCCCAGATAGCCCACTTAAAAAAGGACTGGGGCCCACATATCCACACCCAGGTCTAACCCATATATGGTCAGCCCATGCTGATGTCATGTGGGTTCAATGTGGTCAGCCCACATGGGCTTCCCATGTTGGGCTCATGATACTGAAACCACATGGGCCCCATATAGTGTTGCCCAGTACTATCCCATTCCCAGATAGCCCACCTAGTTGCTGAATAGGGCCCATGCATTTAGCCCATATGGGCCAGCCCATATGGGTCTCATTTTAGGTTAACCATATGTGTCCCATGCAGTTCGCCCAGATAAAACCCATGCCCACTCATTACCCATGTAGCCCACATCAAACACAAGTGGGGCCCACTCATGCGTGCTGGCTGGGTCAGACTGAACCCTAACAAACCATAAAAAACGCCCTCTAGTGGCGACGCGCTGCAGCGCATGCGCCGCTGCTGGTTCGACCTCAGCAATAACCGGAGCTTCAGCTGCTGCTCGCCGCTCCAGAGTTAAAGTGTCCAAAGGATCCGAACCCATCCGCGGTTCTGAACTGATTTGAATTTGTTGTTTCATCATCAGCGACCAGCAGCCTGATGTTTCTGCTCTCCTGGTTTGTTGACCACAGAGTCTCTCTGTAAACTCTGCTGTTGCATGTTTATGTTGTAACATAAATTATCAGCTTCTTTATTTGGGTATAAATAAGTAGAATAGTTTTTAAAATGGTGACTGAAAAACCTGAAGTCAATCTGTCATTGTCATGGATTATGATTCACACCCCGGCCCACCTGTTTCTGAGAAGATACATTATGGAGATAATTAAATCTTCCAATTACATATCCATCTCTCTTTCTGCAATCAGAGAGATATTCACTGACTCCAAAACTTTGTCTGGAGTGTCTCTTATAATTTCAGTCGACAGTGTGACAGCAGAGCAGGAAATCAGCCAGAAGTTTCCTGAGGCAAAAGTCCAAAACGTCAGGAGCCACTGAAGCCCTGAAGCCCTGAAGCAATCCCCCTGAAGCAATCCCCCTGAGATCAGCAGTGAGAGACCGCGCATTCAGGCAACAGTATAAATTAATTAGAATCATTTCATTGTTTGTATGTAGTTACAGTTATTCGTCTGTTTAGTGTGTGATGGCACCATGTGACTCTTCAGCTTGTTGGTAATTAAACTGAATGAAATGAAAATCCATCTGTCATTATTTTTAAAAACAGAAAAGGACGCGATGTTAAAACAATAAACATTGAGAAAGTCAAGCACAAAGTGACAGGAACATCAGAACAAGATAAGATTTGGCTTATTCAGATGTTAAACAACTGTACATGTGAGTGAGGCCCTCTAGTGGCTGCTGTGCAGTACTGCAGGTTTTAGTGGATAAACAGGGAGTGAGGCCCTCTAGTGGCTGCTGTGCAGCACTGCAGGTTTTAGTGGATAAACAGGGAGTGAGGCCCTCTAGTGGCTGCTGTGCATACTGCAGGTTTTAGTGGTTTGCTTCCACTTGGCTGCATACTAAACAAGCGTTTCCACTCTTATGATGAGAGATATTTTACTCCTGAGAATAAAGATGGCAGCTGCACTAAGTCATTATATTGTGTCTCAAAAGACTCTGAGTTTTCCTCCAGTCTTGCTGCCTGCCCAGTTTCTCTCTCAGCATATCAGGATCTGCAGAGAAATTAACCTTTTTTAAATAAAAGCCTTATTAGATCTTCTGTTTGAACAGAGATGAGTGTCTTCAATTAATCTGATAGTTTACTTTGTCAATCTCTGGATTTTATTTATCTTCTCATCCCAACTGATACCTTTATTATATTAAATCATTAAAATCGTTTCTAACTCATCTCAAGATTCTGGCTTCAGTTAGAAAATGGAAAGGAAAAAAATTATCTCATTAAGAGGTGAACTTAATGACTGCTATGAGCATGATGTCCTGCAGTGGATAATGTGGGGTACTATGTAGTTGTTGCTCTGCAGGTTTTTGTTCAGGGTTCTGGTGTTTCCTGCCACTGTGGGCTGCAGAGCGCAGTAGTACACAGCAGAGTCTGACAGATGCAGATCCTGGATCGTCAGACCAAACTCTGAGTTGTTGACCTTCGCATCAAATCTGGTGCTGCTGAACTCTGGAGCTTTATCTCTTATTTTAGCATATTCTTTCAGCATGTACTTTGGGAAACTGTTTTCTTCTTGTTTGTACCAGAACAAGGCATAATTAGTACCACTGGTCTCAAAGGTACATCCCAGAGTCAGTGATTCTCCTGCTGCAGCAGCAACTTCTCCTCCTGTCTGCTTCACTGAGTCTCCTTTACACTCTGGGAAGAACAGAACATGCAGAGGAAGAGACGGATCAATAAAGATGATTGATTAAAGGAGAACAATCAGCAGCTTTAAAGACTCCATGTAGAGGAAACATCTTTGTATCTTACCAGAGAAAAGAGCAGCCAGAATAATCCACAGCCAATGTTCCATCTGTCCAACAAGGTTTAAATCAGCAGGAGAAAGCAGCTGATGTTCAACATTCAGTCTGACTATTGTTCTCTTCACAGCACCACTTCTTATTGACACAATGCTGGAGCACAGAGCACAAGGAGAGCGCCGCCTACTGGAGCATGGCGCCCTCTAGTGGAGAGGAGAGGTGGAGTCCAGCAGAGAGGAGACGAGGCTTCAGCAGCTGGGCAGATGTTCAGTAGGAACTGGTTCTACTGGTTCTACTGGATCTACTGGTTCTACTGGTTCTACTGGATACTGACAGAGTAAATGACCACAGACACACCAGACGTTCAGCTACAGTTGCTGCTGTTAACAAAAGGCACTTGTTAAAATCTCCTGTAGGATTCATTCAGTTTAGTGATTTTTCTCAGTAAAGTCTCATTCCAACAGAAATCTTCCTGATTTGTCACAAGAAGCCAGAAAGGAGCAGCGGTTGTGATTCCTAGTCTGGATTCCTCCAAGCTTGTCTGATGTTTTATCTCGTGTTGCAGCCTGGGGATTATTTATTTACTGTTCTCATCACTGCCTATAAGTTGCTGCAAAGTGCTAGCAGCAAGTTGGGACTGCAGGATTTTATTTATTGAGAATAATGTCTCTGTTTTTATCGATTTTCGGGGAACTAATTCCTAAAATAACAGGCGCGATGCTGACAACATTGCTGCCGAGTGCATGGTGGGTGTTTCCATTCGCCATGAGGCTCTGAGTGAATTTTGGACTCGCTAACCGGATTTCTTCACAGGTGCTTCAGCACCTGCTGCCGCTGCACCTGCTGCCGCTGCACCTGCTGCCGCTGCACCTGCTGCCGCTGCACCTGCTGCCACAGGTTCAGTTTGGTCTGATTATTAGAGCACAGCCCGACCAGCACAGCAGGGTTAGTTCGGCTCGGGTCCAGCCCAGTTCTGATCTTCTCGCTATCATGGATCAGAGCAGCTGTGGTTAAGTTTGCAGTGACACTTGGGAACAGAGAACCCTGAAGTTCTGGTTCTGATGGACTCAAATAAACCCAGGTCTTTCATGGAGACCTGGGTTTATAGAATGTATTGCTGCCCCAAACATAATGATAAAGACTCAGATATCAGCTGTTTGCTGTGAAATGTGTTTCATAAGACTTTAGGACATGAGGCTGACTTAAACCTGCAGCTCAGACAGGAAGAGGAGCAGCTGAGATGTTCCTGTCTTCAGACGAGCTGCTGAATCAGTCAGGATTCAGTTTCTGCCCGCTGATCATCATTTAACTCATAGTTGCGCTCCACTGTGCTGAGCAGCTGTGATACGACTGCATGTCCCTCTGCTGTTACTGCTTAATATCGTACAACAACCGAAAGAGGCAAAACGTTTTCCATGAATATAGATTAGCATGAAACTGAATTACAGTGAATTAAATTCGGTGGGCGCTGGAAGTCATTTCTACAGTCCCAGGAGGAGGAGGGACTGAACAGCTGGTCCATGTGCAGCAGGATGGATCCAGGATTTTATCTTGTTTCCACCAAAGTCTGACCTGAAGGTTTGGAGTTTGCAGCTTCGGCTGATCAGAAACGACTGGTGATCCGTGTGTTTCAGCTCTGCATGTTTTACACATTTGTTCACACGGTTTGGTTTGAGTTAACAGGCTGCAGGCATGTGAATGTTGAACCAGGGAACATCTGGAACATGCAGGAGGCTCCTAGTCTGGTCTCCTGCTGCTGTAGCCCATTTGCTTCAATATTTCACACATTCTGAGTTCAGATATGGTTTTGTGCTTCCTAGCTTAGCTTAGCACTATGTAAATGAAATGACTATTGATCTTGATCAGTCTCTTTTGTTTCACTGTTAATTAAACATCTAGTAATCTGATGTCGGTTATTTCCGACCTTCTGAACCTTCTAACCCAGAAGAGAAAGTTCTTCTGTTTCTTGCAGATGTAATTTGTCTCTATCTGGTGTGAAAATGACGTGAGATTCATCCCATCATTTCAAGCTGAAGATTCTTCACTTTCACAGTAAAGAGTAAAATTTGAATGTCCTGCAGATTATTTATCTCAACTGACTTCAGCAGGAGAAAGAGATGAAACAGTGTCACAATTAAATAACCTGGTGTCTCGAGTCAAAGGCTCCTTTGCAGAACCAGCCCAACAACTGACACCTGAAGCTGCTGATGTTCCTCCTGAACCGACCACTGGGTTCAGGACTCTGGGTTCAGGACTCTGGGTTCAGGCCTCTGGGTTCAGGACTCTGGGTTCAGGCTCTGGGTTCAGACTCTGGGTTCAGGCTCTGGGTTCAGGACTCTGGGTTCAGGCTCTGGGTTCAGGCTCTGGGTTCAGGACTCTGGGTTCAGGCTCTGGGTTCAGGCTCTGGGTTCAGGACTCTGGGTTCAGGCCTCTGGGTTCAGGCTCTGGGTTCAGGCTCTGGGTTCAGGCTCTGGGTTCAGGACTCTGGGTTCAGGCCTCTGGGTTCAGGCTCTGGGTTCAGGCTCTGGGTTCAGGACTCTGGGTTCAGGCTCTGGGTTCAGGACTCTGGGTTCAGACTCTGGGTTCAGGCTCTGGGTTCAGGGTCTGGGTTCAGGCTCTGGGTTCAGGACTCTGGGTTCAGGACTCTGGGTTCAGACTCTGGGTTCAGGACTCTGGGTTCAGGACTCTGGGTTCAGGCCTCTGGGTTCAGGCCTCTGCGTTCAGGACTCTGGGTTCAGGCCTTTGGGTTCAGGACTCTGGGTTCAGGCCTCTGGGTTCAGGCCTCTGCGTTCAGGACTCTGGGTTCAGGCCTTTGGGTTCAGGACTCTGGGTTCAGGCCTTTGGGTTCAGGACTCTGGGTTCAGGACTCTGGGTTCAGGACTCTGGGTTCAGGCCTCTGGGTTCAGGCTCTGGGTTCAGGACTCTGGGTTCAGGACTCTGGGTTCAGGACTCTGGGTTCAGGACTCTGGGTTCAGGCTCTGGGTTCAGGACTCTGGGTTCAGACTCTGGGTTCAGGCTCTGGGTTCAGGACTCTGGGTTCAGGCTCTGGGTTCAGGCCTCTGGGTTCAGACTCTGGGTTCAGGCTCTGGGTTCAGGACTCTGGGTTCAGACTCTGGGTTCAGGACTCTGGGTTCAGGCTCTGGGTTCTGGACTCTGGGTTCAGACTCTGGGTTCAGGACTCTGGGTTCAGGACTCTGGGTTCAGACTCTGGGTTCAGACTCTGCTCTCCGTTCAGGAAGCCGGTTTCCTTTACGCAGAACTCAGTGATGCTGGTGGAGCGTTTCTCCTGAAGGCGGAGAGGGATGGAGCTGTTCATGTTTCCTGCAGCTGTTACTGGAAGGACAGCGAGGCCGTCTTCATCACTGCTGAACTCATTTATTTTCTAGTAACTCATTAGAACTACAGAAGAATCAAATGATTAAAAATATTTGATATTCCTGTAACTGTAATGCTTTTGTTGGTAGTTATTGCAAATGTCTCTTAAAATCTACCTGCTGTAAAACAAGCTGTGATAGAAAAGGATCATTTGGAGAGCAGATTAGAGGCGGAGCTTAAGATTGAAAAGAGATTAAAACCAGAGCTCTGTCTGCGTCACATGAGGACATCTAATATCTATATTTCTTTGTTATATCACAATATATATCATCAGAACATTTTCAGAAGGACTGGTGATGCATTCAGAGCCTGTCAGAAAAATCACATGCACACTTAATTAGAGACTTATTATTTCAACAACAATTTCTATTCGATGGTGATGAAAATGCCACTTTTACCATCGTAAATTTAAAATCTCGGGACCCATCGAGTATAATCGATACATCGCCTAGCCATACTCCAAAAACTGTCAACAGATAATGCGTCCCTCCTGGGCTGCGGCTCAAACGCAGCAGACAAACAGAAACTTTGGTCAGAGAAAAACCGTCAGAGCAAAGCAACTTCTGACTGCAGCTGCTTTCTGTCCAAGAAACTTTCAAGTCTTTTTCCAGAAGATGCAGTTTGTTGGGAGTATGAATAGATACGTCTGTCTCCACTTTAGTGTCAGCGTTAGAGAAAGACAGGTTAGGTTGAATGAGGAAGTAGCATTTCTACTGGCGTCTTTATTCTGCCTGTCAGTGATTAGCAGCTGCAACCACAGCGACTCTGATCAAGCAGGATGATCAGAATCCATCTGATATGACGCTGAGCTGTGAATACCACTTCCCTCCTCTTTGAAGAGGAGTCAGATATCTGTGTTCAGGTTTTTGTACAGCCTCTTCTCCACTTTGTATCACTGTGTTTCCAGAGCGCAGTAGCAGAGAGCCGCGTCTGCCGGGGTCAGCTCTCTGATGCTCAGCTCACTGGAGGAAGACGATGCTGCTGATCCAGGATCAGGAACCATGTTGTTTCTAGAGGACAAACAGGAGCCTGAAGGTCAGAACGACGTCTGGCCCAGTGCAGGACAGCAGACCCACATGTTGTCTCCTGCTGGACTGAACCAGAATCCCTGACCTTAAACTGACCTCTACTGAGAGACAGAAGCAACAGGAGGAGAGCAACATGTCTGGAGTCCTGAGAGCCACACAGCAGATCAACAATGAAGGAAGAACAAATGATGGAGGAGCTGAAGGTCAGTGGGCGGGGCCACTACAACTCAACCAATCAGAGAGTTTTTCTGCTTCCTCAGCAGCTCCGTCTCTGATCTTTGCTGCTTCATGTCTCTGTTGTCTTTGTCTTCAGTCCAACGACTCAACAACCAGTGGGAGTGAGGCCCTCTAGTGGCTGCTGTGCAGTACTGCAGGTTTTAGTGGTTTAACAGGGAGTGAGGCCCTCTAGTGGCTTTTGTGCAGTACTGCAGGTTTTAGTGGGTTAACAGGGAGTGAGGCCCTCTAGTGGCTGCTGTGCAGTACTGCAGGTTTTAGTGGGTTAACAGAGAGTGAGGCCCTCTAGTGGCTGCTGTGCAGTACTGCAGGTTTTAGTGGTTTAACAGGGAGTGAGGCCCTCTAGTGGCTTTTGTGCAGTACTGCAGGTTTTAGTGGGTTAACAGGAGTGAGGCCCTCTAGTGGCTGCTGTGTGCAGTACTGCAGGTTTTAGTGGGTTAACAGGGAGTGAGGCCCTCTAGTGGCTGCTGTGCAGTACTGCAGGTTTTAGTGGGTTAACAGAGAGTGAGGCCCTCTAGTGGCTGCTGTGCAGTACTGCAGGTTTTAGTGGGTTAACAGAGAGTGAGGCCCTCTAGTGGCTGCTGTGCAGTACTGCAGGTTTTTGTTCAGGGTTCTGGTGTTTCCTGTCACTGTGGGCCTCACAGCGCAGTAGTACACAGCAGAGTCTGTCACTGCAGCAGAGGAGATCAGCAGATGACTTGATTTAAGTCACTCACTTTAAATCCATTTGAGATTCTGACTTTAAGATT
Organism: Poeciliopsis prolifica; assembly: GCF_027474105.1. Taxonomy (NCBI): domain Eukaryota; kingdom Metazoa; phylum Chordata; class Actinopteri; order Cyprinodontiformes; family Poeciliidae; genus Poeciliopsis; species Poeciliopsis prolifica. The sequence continues at coordinate 1,695,464 of NW_026562444.1, forward strand.
AGCGTTCCAGCTCCAGAGTGAGAGATCAGAAACTCTGGCTTTTCTCCTGGATTTTGTCGATACCAGAAAAATAGTCATCTGCAGCTGTTTTTTTGGAGTAATTGTAGGACAGCGTAACAGAGCTGCCTTCCAGGCTGAACTTTTCATCCACATGTGCATTAATGTTGGCAGTTGACACCTATAAGGAAAATAATTGTTCTTTAATTTAGTACAATGAAAGGAAATCATAATCCTCTGAATGCAACTTTGTATATCAGAATCAACCTGACCTGTTAGCAGAGAGGCGATGAGCAGAGACAGACCATAATAGTCCATGATGAGCAGAGTTGATGTTGGAGAGTTGAACTGAACTGAAGGAGGAAGTTTGAGTCTCTTTAGAGATCAGGATCAGATCAGCTCCTCCCTGAAGCTCTCTGTCTCGCTCTCAGCATTTCACTGCCAGATGTTTCGTAATGTTGAAAATGAAGTGAAAGGTTGATGGAGACGACATCTGCAGCTTTCTGTGTGTCCACATGCGCTCCTCTATCATGTGGAGGCACAAGGCTCAGTTCAGCCATCTTAGATCTGCTCTGTATTTGCTTCCACTTGGCTGCATACTAAACAAGCGTTTCCACTCTTATGATGAGAGATATTTTACTCCTGAGAATAAAGATGGCAGCTGCACTAAGTCATTATATTGTGTCTCAAAAGACTCTGAGTTTTCCTCCAGTCTTGCTGCCTGCCCAGTTTCTCTCTCAGCATATCAGGATCTGCAGAGAAATTAACCTTTTTTAAATAAAAGCCTTATTAGATCTTCTGTTTGAACAGAGATGAGTGTCTTCAATTAATCTGATAGTTTTACTTTGTCAATCTCTGGATTTTATTTATCTTCTCATCCCAACTGATACCTTTATTATATTAAATCATTAAAATCGTTTCTAACTCATCTCAAGATTCTGGCTTCAGTTAGAAAATGGAAAGGAAAAAAATTATCTCATTAAGAGGTGAACTTAATGACTGCTATGAGCATGATGTCCTGCAGTGGATAATGTGGGGTACTATGTAGTTGTTGCTCTGCAGGTTTTTGTTCAGGGTTCTGGTGTTTCCTGTCACTGTGGGCTGCAGAGCGCAGTAGTACACAGCAGAGTCTGACAGATGCAGATCCTGGATCGTCAGACCAAACTCTGAGTTGTTGACCTTCGCATCAAATCTGGTGCTGCTGAACTCTGGAGCTTTATCTCTTATTTTAGCATATTCTTTCAGCATGTACTTTGGGAAACTGTTTCTTCTTGTTTGTACCAGAACAAGGCATAATTAGTACCACTGGTCTCAAAGGTAACATCCCAGAGTCAGTGATTCTCCTGCTGCAGCAGCAACTTCTCCTCCTGTCTGCTTCACTGAGTCTCCTTTACACTCTGGGAAGACAGAACATGCAGAGGAAGAGACGGATCAATAAAGATGATTGATTAAAGGAGAACAATCAGCAGCTTTAAAGACTCCATGTAGAGGAACATCTTTGTATCTTACCAGAGAAAAGAGCAGCCAGAATAATCCACAGCCAATGTTCCATCTGTCCAACAAGGTTTAAATCAGCAGGAGAAAGCAGCTGATGTTCAACATTCAGTCTGACTATTGTTCTCTTCACAGCACCACTTCTTATTGACACAATGCTGGAGCACAGAGCACAAGGAGAGCGCCGCCTACTGGAGCATGGCGCCCTCTAGTGGCTGCTGTGCAGTACTGCAGGTTTTTTGTGGATTAACAGGGAGTGAGGCCCTCTAGTGGCTGCTGTGCAGTACTGCAGGTTTTAGTGGGTTAACAGGGAGTGAGGCCCTCTAGTGGCTGCTGTGCAGTACTGCAGGTTTTAGTGGGTTAACAGGGAGTGAGGCCCTCTAGTGGCCGCTGTGCAGTACTGCAGGTTTTTTGTTCAGGGTTCTGGTGTTTCCTGTCACTGTGGGCTGCAGAGCGCAGTAGTACACAGCAGAGTCTGTCACTGCAGCAGAGGAGATCAGCAGATCCATCTGGGTTTTATCATCATTCATGTTGAAGTAGAAACCAGGAAACGGCTGAGATGTTTGTGTTCCTGTTCCTGAGTGGGAGATCAGGAACTGTGGAGGTTTTCCAGGATATTGACGATACCAGAAGAAATAATCAGTTGTGGCTTGTTTTGAATATTTATAGGCGATTTTAGCAGAGTTGTCGTCTAATCTGAAGATTTCCTCGTCAAGAGGATAAGTTGATCACAGCCGACACCTTAAAGAAAAAATATTTTTCCGTCTTTAAGTTTCAACGGTTTTTATAGGGAAACATTTAAACCTTAACAGTTCAAAGCGCATCGAACCAATCTGACCTGTTTAGCAGAGAGGCGATGAGCAGAGACAGACCATAATAGTCCATGATGAGCAGAGTTGATGTTGGAGAGTTGAACTGAACTGAAGGAGGAAGTTTGAGTCTCTTTAGAGATCAGGATCAGATCAGCTCCTCCTCTTCCTCCTTTTCCTCCTCTTCCTCCTCCTCCTCTTCCTCCTCCTCTTCCTCCTCTTCCTCCTCTCCTGCTCTTCCTCCTCTTCCTCCTCTTCCTCCTCTTCCTCCTCCTCCTCTTCCTCCTCTTCCTCCTCTCCCTGCTCTTCCTCCTCTTCCTCCTCTTCCTCCTCTCCCTCCTCTTCCTCCTCTTCCTCAGGAAGTAGAAAATCTTCAGACCAACATGTTGGACTGATCTGCAGCTCAGGATTCTGTTGAACACCATAGCGACTGCAGGAAGCCGCATCATGCAGTTTGGCCTGTGATCAAACTGTTTGATCAGGACCAGCTGGTGGGATCAGACCGAAGTCACTGTTAAAGGTACGCTGCTGCTGGCGCTCTGACTAAAACCAGGAAGCTCGAGCTCTTCGGGATCATTGGTAAGTTTAACTGATCCAGGTTCAGTTCTGTGGTTTGTTCCAAATACAGACTGAAAGGCTTCTCATACGTCCTTCTATAGATGGAAACATCTCAGGTCAGTTTACACGATTGTACAGAAACAGATCTACTGAATCGTCTCACCCATCTCATGATGAAACTGAGTCTTCATCGTTCTCATTGGTCAGGTTGAGCAACTTGACGCCACATCGTTGTGTTTCTGTCTAAATTTGCTCTGTTCTGATCAATTCTCTGTCTCCTGCTGTGATGGGATTTTCAGTGTTTCTCATGCAGCTATTCTTAATCTTAGCGCCACGGCCACAGCGCCTCCTAGAGGGAATCAGAGAATCGCCAAGTTTCTACCTGGCAATTTAATTTGTGGATTATAAGGCTATGTTTTTATTTGCATTTTAAATTATTTCTAAAAGATACAATTTTAAATATTTTTTTACCACATTTTTTGAGCACATAATTTAATTTAAGCAATATTCACATTTTCTCCAGGTTTTTAGAGTCTTACGCCTTTGGTAGTCATTAAAAGTAGTCTACCAAAATATTCTAGAAAAATTATGTTGAATGTAAAAGTCAACATTTTATACATTTTTGAAATATCAGAAACTTAGGGTTTCCAGAGTCAGAACTTTTTGTCTCCAAACTCATAAATTGTCCTGATTTGCGGTTGTAATGGTAGGATGGAAGCGGAGGACTCAGGCTGCTGAACAGTGATGATGTTTTTTATGAAGGGAATGAAGGCAGGAGGCTTGGAGCTCAGAACTGGTAGCAACTGGAGTAACACAGACGACGACAATAAAGGCGAGAAACAGACAGCTGGTATCAATGAGGGGCAACACGAGCGACACAAACCCAAATGAACACAGAACGACCAAATCCTCACAGAAATCTGTTGTTTCTAGAACTTTTCTGGGAGTAATCTCAAAATGTAAGAGTTTTTTCTTCCTTTTTTAATCTTTCAGCTCTAATACGCTGGAATATCAGAGGCCAAACAATTTTACTCTTGCAGTTTTGATCACTTCATGCCCTGTTCAGGAAGTTGATTTATGTGCAGACGATACATAAATTAATTAGAGCATCACTTTAATATGCAATTAGTTTAATGTTTATGTTTCGTAAACATTAAATATAATGATTACTTTAATTAGATTTTTACATTGATCATAAGTCAAGTCAGTTGTCACTAAACCAATCCTGGATCAGTTGGAGGCTTCAGAGCAGCACTGGTAACTCTCAGCAAATGGAGTAACAAGGGAGGATTGGAGGAGCTGAAGGTCAGTGGGCGGGGCCACTACAACTCAACCAATCAGAGTTTCTGCTTCCTCAGCAGCTCCGTCTCTGATCTTTGCTGCTTCATGTCTCTGTTGTCTTTGTCTTCAGTCCAACGACTCAACAACCAGTGGGAGTGAGGCCCTCTAGTGGCTGCTGTGCAGTACTGCAGGTTTTAGTGGTTTAACAGGGAGTGAGGCCCTCTAGTGGCTGCTGTGCAGTACTGCAGGTTTTAGTGGTTTAACAGGGTGAGCCCTCTAGTGGCTGCTGTGCAGTACTGCAGGTTTTAGTGGTTTAACAGGGAGTGAGGCCCTCTAGTGGCTGCTGTGCTACTGCAGTTTTTAGTGGTTTAACAGGAGTGAGGCCCTCTAGTGGCTGCTGTGCATACTGCAGGTTTTAGTGGTTAACAGGGGGGAGGCCCTCTAGTGGCTGCTGTGCAGTACTGCAGGTTTTAGTGGATTAAACAGGGAGTGAGGCCCTCTAGTGGCTGCTGTGCAGTACTGCAGGTTTTTGTTCAGGGTTCTGGTGTTTTCCTGTCACTGTGGGCCTCACAGCGCAGTAGTACACAGCAGAGTCTGTCACTGCAGCAGAGGAGATCAGCAGATTTATATTTCTTCCCTTCACATCAATGTCCAGTCCAGCCGTTTCCTCCTTCAGTATTTTTCCTGATCCCAGGTGGTAGAGCAGGAACTCTGGAGGTTTCCCTGCATATTGGCGATACCAGTAGAACTCATCGCTTCCAGATGCTTCTTTAGAAAATGTGTAGGTCAGAGAAGCGGAGCCGCCCTCTGAAGTGAAGCTTTCTGCCACCAGAGGAGATAGTTGTTGAGACTCGACACCTGAAGGCAGAGAAACCTGTTAGTTATCAAACTAAACTGAGTCACAATCATGAGGTGTAGAATAAGATTATCAGCATATTTATAATCTGACCTGTTAGCAGAGAGGCGATGAGCAGAGACAACCATAATAGGCCATGATGAGCAGAGTTGATGTTGGAGAGTTGAACTGAACTGAAGGAGGAAGTTTGAGTCTCTGAGTTCAGGATCAGATCAGCTCCTCCTCTTCCTCCTCTTCCTCCTCTTCCTCTCAGCTTCAGCTGATCTCTGGTGGAAATTTAAAGTTTTTCCCTCTGAACTTTCAGAACTATCAATTATGTAAAAAGACATTTGAGACGTGAGCTTAACAGAGTTTGTAGATAAACAGTTTTATTTTAACTGTTCTGCTGCAGATGGCCGGTTGGTTTGAAACTGCCAATAATATAACAATGATATAGTTTATTGATTGATACATTTTTACAAAACAATGTAATCAGATTCAGTTAAACAGCCATAAACTGCAGCCCCTGCTCCATCATCATCCTTTATTTATCAAAATTTCTGAACACAATCAGTTCATTGATGCAGAAACTTTCTGTTTTATTCTCACTTTAACATAAAGTAACAATCAGTATTGAACTTGACATATTTCACTCTTTACCAGGATTAGATTAGGACTTGATCACATCCAATCAGGTTACTGCCGCAGTTTTATTTATTAAATATGGCTGCAAGATTTCTGCGAATTTATGAAAATGTTCATCTTGATATTAGATTTAGATAAAGATGAACAATAACAGGTTTAATCCAAAATCACATCATATTATCAGTTTGTTGGTTTGGAAATACGTTTTAGTTTGAAAAGCAGTGATGCAGCTTTACATCTCAGATTTTTATAAACAGACAGAATCCTGACAAACATTACAGGGAGTGAGGCCCTCTAGTGGCTGCTGTGCAGTACTGCAGGTTTTTGTTCAGGGTTCTGGTGTTTCCTGTCACTGTGGGCTGCAGAGCGCAGTAGTACACAGCAGAGTCTGTCAGACGGAGATCCTGGATCGTCAGGTTGAATGTCTTGTCGTTGATTTCTGCATTGAATCTGTTGTTGTTGAACTCTGGAGCTTTATCTCTCGTTGTGAAGTATTGCTTAAGCATGTACTTTGGGAAACTGTTTTCTTCTTGTTTGTACCAGAACAAGGCATCAGTTCCTCCACTGGGTTTAAAGGTACATCCCAGAGTCAGTGATTCTCCTGCTGCTGCAGCAACTTCTCCTCCTGTCTGCTTCACTGAGTCTCCTTTACACTCTGGGAAGAACAGAACATGCAGAGGAAAGACGGATCAATAAAGATGATTGATTAAAGGAGAACAATCAGCAGCTTTAAAGACTCCATGTAGAGGAAACATCTTTGTATCTTACCAGAGAAAAGAGCAGCCAGAATAATCCACAGCCAATGTTCCATCTGTCCAACAAGGTTTAAATCAGCAGGAGAAAGCAGCTGATGTTCAACATTCAGTCTGACTATTGTTCTCTTCACAGCACCACTTCTTATTGACACAATGCTGGAGCACAGAGCACAAGGAGAGCGCCGCCTACTGGAGCATGGCGCCCTCTGGTGGAGAGAGAGGTGGAGTCCAGCAGAGAGAACGAGGCTTCAGCAGCTGGGCAGATGTTCAGGAGGAACTGAATCTACTGGATCTACTGGATATTGTCAGCAGATTTTCTCTGAATGTGTGAGGATGAGTCGATGTTCTGAACCTGATCAGAGACTCATCTGTCCTACATGAACCACCAGATGCTGCAGAGCTTTTTGCTGAAATGTCCAGCTGCAGAAGAAGAAAAGTCGCCCAAAAGAACCAGCGTCCTGTAACACCGGAGGCTCCAATGGGCCTGAATCACATCAACGATAAATTAAACCTCCTGATGAAGGTTTTCAGGCTCAGTTTTACTGCAGAAGAGATGCATCTGATAGTCACTGGATAAAAGCCCCCTGCTGTGATTTGTCTCCATCAGGGTAAAAACAACTTGAATCAAATTATTAATAATCAAACTCATCAATATTTACAGGCAGTTATTGGTGAGAAACTTACAGAAAAGCAGAATCGATGGTGGGCTCAGTGAAGACGATGCTGCTGATCCAGGATCAGAAACCAAGTTGTTTCTGGAGGACAAACAGGAGCCTGAAGGTCAGAACGACGTCATAGTTACAGCGCAGTGAGACAGGCTGTCCTCTTGTCCACGGCCACCAAGGGGCCCCTCACTGGAGCTGAATTGTTTTTTTTTAGTCACAATTTCCTTGTCATTATCAAATCAAATTTTATTTAAGCTCGTTTCAGCAGCAAGGCATTTCAAAATCCTTTACATCATAAACACAAAAACACAAAGTGTTGGAAATTGTGATATTATTCATCAAATATTTGTTATTCTCATCTAATCTAATAGTATTATCTTCTTCTATGCAGTTATTAATTGATCTCATTATAGAATTAAGAATGAGATCAAGAGGATGGGATGTCAACTGCAGTGGATCTGGACTGGATCGAATTCATGGCGGGAGTTTTTGTTACACCATTCAGAGAAGATGTCAAAGCAACGGCGCCACCTGCTGGAGACTCTGAGGGTCTAATGGTGCCAATCACTTCCATATGTTTTGGGACTGCCAGGTAATAAGACCATATTGGGAAGAGCTCCATAAACACATTGAAAACATATTTCATGTGAACATACCATTTAATGTGAAACGATGTATCTGGGTAACTTACGGTTGGACAATTGGACCAACTCAGACAAAAAGCTGCTGGCTGTCCTACTGGCAGCCAGTAAGAAATGCATCACAGGAAAAGGCTGAAACCGGACCCACCTACTGTCCATGAACGGATTGAAATTGTTATCGGATTATGCTATGGAAAGGATTTCTTTCTCCCTCCAACTTGAAAAAGGTAAATTTTACAAGATCTGGACCAAATGGACTGAGTATGTAAACCCAGTCAGATCAGACTTCACTTGATTGTTCTTGTGATTTATATGTACAGCCCTTCTATATTCTTGAGATCTTCTATTGCTTGAAGTGGTGCGATCCCCATTTTTTGTTTATTTATTTTTATTTTACTTAGTCTATTCGGGTTTGTTTTTTGTTTGTTTGTTGTGTTCAATTTTGTTCAAACTTGTTATCGTTTATAACTAAGACTGTTAAAAAACACCAGAAAGGCGATATGGATAAAACCACCTGGATTCCATGCTGTCACCTCATGTACGACTTCAATGAGTAACAATATAATTATTGTATGTGATCGAAATTATCTTTCTAAATAAAAAAAAAAAAAAGAATGTTTCCATTATTATTGATTTACTCTGATTTTTTCTGAGTTTCTCAGAAGTTCTCACTGATGAAAAGCAGAGACAACAGTCTTCCTGCAGGGTTGGTGAAGAGCTCTGCTTCATTTGAGTTGCTGTCACTGTGAAGGTTGACTAAATATTCTGTTTAACTGTTTCTGGAAGGAGATTAACTAGTGCAGAATGATTGCGTTACTTAGTGAATGACGTTTGGCGCTGTAGCTGTGTAATGAGTTGTTTCCTCTCTTTAGAGCTACAGCGTCTTTGTGATTAGGGATCCTGAAAACAATAAAAAGAGAGGAGCAGACAAATGTGCTTCAGAGCGGCAGGAGATTGTAACTGAAGCACATCTCTGTCTGTTCTCCTCGCGAGTAAGAAAGAATCTAACTCTCTAGTCTTTCCTGTCATTGTTAATATGTGTTTTATAGGTGTTTAACCCTAACACCAAGTCATGTATCATGGAATAAACAATACATTGTTCCATATTACATTTCAAATAAAACTCTAATCAGGTGTGTTTTTAGTCGAGATTTAAAGGAAGTCAGGGTTTCTGCTGTTTTACAGTTTTCTGGAAGTTTGTTCCAAATTTTTGGTGCATAGATGCTGAAAGCTGCTTCTCCTCTCTTGGTTCTGGTTCTGGGGATGCAGATCAGAACCAGAACCAGAACCTGAGAGTCTGGAAGGTTGATACAACAACAGCAGATCTTTGATGTATTGTGGTGCTAAACCGTTCAGTGATTTATAAACTAACAACAGTATTTTAAAATCTATTCTTTGAGCTACAGGGAGCCAGTGGAGGGACTTTAAAACTGCTGTTATGTCTCTATCTTCCTGGTTCTAGTGAGAACAGGAGCAGCAGCTTCTGGATCAGCAGCTTCTGGATCAGCAGCTTCTGGATCAGCTGGTTCTGGATCAGCTGGTTCTGGATCAGCAGCTTCTGGATCAGCTGGTTCTGGATCAGCAGCTTCTGGATCAGCTGCAGCTGGAGGATTGATTTGTTGGTCAGGCCTGCGAAGACGCTGTTACAATAATCAATGAGACTAAAGATAAACGCATGGATGAGTTTCTCTAGATCTGGCTGAGACATTAGTCCTCTAATCCTGGAGATGTTCTTCAGGTGATAGAAGGCCGACTTTGTAACTGTCTTTATGTGGCTCGCAAGGTTCAGGTCAGAGGTCATCACTACTCCAAGGTTTCAGGCTGATCGCTAGTTTTTAGTTGTAATAACTGAAGCTGTGCATTGACTCTAGATCTATAGCTATAGATCTATAGCTATAGATCTATAGCTATAGATCTATAGCTATAGATCTATAGCTATAGATCTAGAGCTATAGATCTATAGCTATAGATCTATAAATATATATCTATAGCTATAGATCTATAGCTCTTGCTCTATAGTTGAACTATATAGAGCAAGAGCATGTGACCTTTGACCTCTTTGATGACACGTTTCCAATTGAAACAAAGTAATCCCGTTTCTTTATGTAAGATTCAAACCAGTCGATTCAGTAAAATGTCCTGGTCGACACTGAGGTCCAACAGAACCAGAACCGAGGTTCCACCACCGTTCAGAGATGGTGGTGGAACAGAGGACACTGTCTAAACTCAGTCCTAGAGGACACTGTCTAAACTCAGTCCTAGAGGACACTGTCTAAACTCAGTCCTAGAGGACACTGTCTAAACTCAGTCCTAGAGGACACTGTCTAAACTCAGTTCAGTCCTAGAGGACACTGTCTAAACTCAGTCCTAGAGGACACTGTCTAAACTCAGTTCAGTCCTAGAGGACACTGTCTAAACTCAGTCCTAGAGGACACTGTCTAAACTCAGTCCTAGAGGACACTGTCTAAACTCAGTCCTAGAGGACATTGTCTAAACTCAGTCCTAGAGGACACTGTCTAAACTCGGTTCAGTCCCAGAGGACACTGTCTAAACTCAGTCCTAGAGGACACTGTCTAAACTCAGTCCTAGAGGACACTGTCTAAACTCAGTCCTAGAGGACATTGTCTAAACTCAGTCCTAGAGGACACTGTCTAAACTCGGTTCAGTCCCAGAGGACACTGTCTAAACTCAGTCCTAGAGGACATTGTCTAAACTCAGTCCTAGAGGACACTGTCTAAACTCGGTTCAGTCCCAGAGGACACTGTCTAAACTCAGTCCTAGAGGACACTGTCTAAACTCAGTCCTAGAGGACACTGTCTAAACTCAGTCCTAGAGGACACTGTCTAAACTCAGTCCTAGAGGACATTGTCTAAACTCAGTCCCAGAGGACACTGTCTAAACTCAGTTCAGTCCTAGAGGACACTGTCTAAACTCAGTCCTAGAGGACATTGTCTAAACTCAGTCCTAGAGGACACTGTCTAAACTCGGTTCAGTCCCAGAGGACACTGTCTAAACTCAGTCCTAGAGGACACTGTCTAAACTCAGTCCTAGAGGACACTGTCTAAACTCAGTCCTAGAGGACATTGTCTAAACTCAGTCCTAGAGGACACTGTCTAAACTCAGTCCTAGAGGACACTGTCTAAACTCAGTCCTAGAGGACATTGTCTAAACTCAGTCCTAGAGGACATTGTCTAAACTCAGTCCCAGAGGACATTGTCTAAACTCAGTCCTAGAGGACATTGTCTAAACTCAGTTCAGTCCTAGAGGACACTGTCTAAACTCAGTCCTAGAGGACATTGTCTAAACTCAGTCCTAGAGGACACTGTCTAAACTCAGTCCTATAGGACATTGTCTAAACTCAGTTCAGTCCTAGAGGACACTGTCTAAACTCAGTCCTAGAGGACACTGTCTAAACTCAGTCCTAGAGGACACTGTCTAAACTCAGTCCTAGAGGACATTGTCTAAACTCAGTCCTAGAGGACATTGTCTAAACTCAGTCCCAGAGGACACTGTCTAAACTCAGTTCAGTCCTAGAGGACACTGTCTAAACTCAGTCCTAGAGGACATTGTCTAAACTCAGTCCTAGAGGACACTGTCTAAACTCAGTCCTAGAGGACATTGTCTAAACTCAGTCCTAGAGGACACTGTCTAAACTCAGTCCTAGAGGACATTGTCTAAACTCAGTCCTAGAGGACACTGTCTAAACTCAGTTCAGTCCTAGAGGACACTGTCTAAACTCAGTCCTAGAGGACATTGTCTAAACTCAGTCCTAGAGGACACTGTCTAAACTCAGTTCAGTCCTAGAGGACACTGTCTAAACTCAGTCCTAGAGGACACTGTCTAAACTCAGTCCTAGAGGACATTGTCTAAACTCAGTCCTAGAGGACACTGTCTAAACTCGGTTCAGTCCCAGAGGACACTGTCTAAACTCAGTCCTAGAGGACATTGTCTAAACTCAGTCCTAGAGGACACTGTCTAAACTCGGTTCAGTCCCAGAGGACACTGTCTAAACTCAGTCCTAGAGGACATTGTCTAAACTCAGTCCTAGAGGACACTGTCTAAACTCGGTTCAGTCCCAGAGGACACTGTCTAAACTCAGTCCTAGAGGACACTGTCTAAACTCAGTCCTAGAGGACACTGTCTAAACTCGGTTCAGTCCTAGAGGACACTGTCTAAACTCAGTCCTAGAGGACACTGTCTAAACTCAGTCCTAGAGGACACTGTCTAAACTCGGTTCAGTCCTAGAGGACACTGTCTAAACTCAGTCCTAGAGGACACTGTCTAAACTCAGTCCTAGAGGACACTGTCTAAACTCAGTCCTAGAGGACATTGTCTAAACTCAGTCCTAGAGGACATTGTCTAAACTCAGTCCCAGAGGACATTGTCTAAACTCAGTCCTAGAGGACACTGTCTAAACTCGGTTCAGTCCTAGAGGACATTGTCTAAACTCAGTCCTAGAGGACACTGTCTAAACTCAGTCCTAGAGGACATTGTCTAAACTCAGTTCAGTCCTAGAGGACACTGTCTAAACTCGGTCCTAGAGGACACTGTCTAAACTCAGTCCTAGAGGACACTGTCTAAACTCAGTCCTAGAGGACATTGTCTAAACTCAGTTCAGTCCTAGAGGACATTGTCTAAACTGGGTTCAGTCCCTCAGTAAAAGGTTCGTCTCACTGGTTTGTTCAGCTGAGGATTAAAACTCTTTTGTCCTTCAGTCCATCAGGCTCTATGATGCTGCTGCCTCTGGGAGGGGCAATAGAGGGAGGCGGGGCAACTAGCATTCTAACATATTGAAGCACTTTCTACACGTCTTCCAGTGGTGATGCATTTATTATATTTATTTTATTTCATGTATGTTTTAAAGATTTTTAATGTTGTGTGGATATGAATTCTTGTGAGCTACAGACAGACGACCTCAATTTCCCTGTGGGATTAATAAAGATTTTCTGTTCTATATGGATATCATTGAATACTTTGACTAGGCCAGTCTCCGTGCTGTGGTAACCATGGAAACCAGATTGGAAAGAGTGAAAGCAGTTGGTCATCATGAGGAAACTATTTCATTGTTTACACAGTTTTTTCAATAACTTTGCTGATGAATGGGAGGTCAGAGGTCAGAGGTCGGCCTGTAATTCTGCAATAGTGATTTGTCCAGGTTGTTCTTTTTTAACAGTGGTTTAATAACTGCTGTTTTCAAAGCCTGGGGGAAAACACCTGATGTAAGCGATGAGTTACTATTTGGATCAGATCAGTAGCAATAACAGGCAGGACTTTCTTAAAGAAATGTTCTAGAGTTATAGATCTAGAACATCCAGACAGCAGGAGCTTGAACTTAACTGACTTATAATTTCTTCTAGGGTTTTAGAATGAAGTAGTTGAAAATGGGTCATTTTTCCTGTATTTGTTCTGTTTGGGTTCAGCAATGGTTCTGGCTTTAGAGTCAATGTGCAGATTAATCCTCTGATTCTTTGGATTTTCTCTGAAAAGAAGCTGGAAAACTTGTTCCATCAGCATTAGATTGGATTCAGGTGGAAACGTCATAGGAGGGTTTGTGAGCCTGTCAACTGTTGCAAATAAAGCTCCAGCATTGTTCATGGTTTTGTTTATGACAACTGCAAAGAAAGCCTCCCTTGCATGTTTTAGTGTTGAGTGATAGTTACATAGTCTTTCTTTATAGATGTCATTATGAACGTGAAGTTGAGTTTTACACCATTTTGGTTTTGCTCTGCGACAAACAGTTATGTACTCACAACTGTTTGTGCTTTTCTCCATGGAGATTTCTTTCTACCAGTCAAAACCTTTCGTTTAATTGGGCCAATAGAATCAATGATATATGAAACTTTAGCCTGAAAATCATCTACCAACTGATCTACATCATTACAGCTTAAGGGTGAGGAGGAAGAGTAGATTTGATTAAATGTTTCTGCTGTTTTCTGTGAAAGAACGTTTTGTGACAGTAGCTGTTTGTCCAAGTGGGTCAAAGAATAAAGAACCTTCATAGATAACAGGAAGTGATCCGACAGGCGACATCAGTTACAGAGACATTGGAAATATTCACACCCTTACTGATAACCAGGTCCAGTGTGTGATAAAATAAAAAAGGTTTGCAGTGAGTAGCTTTATCCCATGTTTATTAAGATTGCATCCTCCTCTTCCAAAAGGTGAAAGCGCTGCCAATAGATCCAGAGGTTATTGATGAAGGTCACTGAGCTGGTAGAGCAGGTTTTAATCAGCCATTTGTTGATCGTGAGCAGCCTGGAGTGTTTTTCGTCTCCCCATTGAGGTGATGGAATGGACCACTGAGAAATAACTTCATTCTCAGTTTTCCCATAGTGTCCAGAAGAATGTTAAAGTCCTTTTTCAGAATCTCAGACTTTTGCTTTGCCAGATCGTTGGCTCCAACATGCACAACTAAAGTCTGAATATCTGGCTGATCAGTGGTTAGAGAGAGCAGTTTGTTGGTTAAATCAGATACAGTGTCACCAGGAAAATACATCACTCTTGTTTTCCTGGGATTGCAAACGTCACTGATTCCCTTTACTGCCTCATCTCCAACAACAAGCACTTTTGGGTTACCTTTAGTTTTCCTGGTGGTCGCTTTGTCCTTGGGAGCTTTGGGGGATCGATGTGTTGGTCTTGCCTCACTGTTGATGTTTGAAGGCAAAGTTTCACTCAGAGGCTCAGGCTGGAGTGCAGAAAATCTGTTTTTCAGTGGGATTCCCACAGAGTCAGAATGTTTTGAGGCTCTTGCTGGTTGCTTTGTCCCTGGGAGCGGGGTCAGCGGGGTCGGTGGGGTCAGCGGGGTCGGTGGGGTCAGCAGGGTCGGTGGAGGCGTTTTGGTTGCAGCTGCTTGTTTGTCTTTCTTTGGCGGAGCAGGCGTTGAAGCTGAAGGTGGGTTTCGGCTCAGAGCCGGCCACGCTGATTCGTCCAGGTGCGGGGTTCTACCTGATAATCGTCTCATCGGATCCACAGTGCCAGACTCCCGTTTCGGCTTGGCACCCAGAGCGTTCCAGGGTGAGCTGCTCGGTGCAGGGTGCACAACCTCTCCCTTGATTTGAGGAAGGGTCGTCTCATTTCCACAGGTGGATTATCAGGGAGTGAGGCCCTCTAGTGGCTGCTGTGCAGTACTGCAGGTTTTTGTTCAGGGTTCTGGTGTTTCCTGTCACTGTGGGCTGCAGAGCGCAGTAGTACACAGCAGAGTCTGTCACTGCAGCAGAGGAGATCAGCAGATCCATCTGGGTTTTCCTCACTTCAATCTTCAGCTCAGGAAGTTTTTTAACCCCTTCAGCTCCTGAAGCAGAGTGGGAGATCAGAACCTCTGGAGGTTCTCCTGGGTTCTGACGGTACCAGTAGAAATAGTCGTTGCTTCGAGCTTCTCTGGCTAGACCGTAAGTTAGATTAACAGAACTGCCTTCGAAGCTGATCAGTTCGATCTTCATGGGACTGAGTTCATCACATCTGATTCCTGATGGAGGAAAAATGAGTTCAAAATGAAACGATTCACAGAGAATCGAGTTTAATTTAGTCATAAAACATTTTTATCTGACCTGTTAGCAGAGAGGCGATGAGCAGAGACAGACCATAATAGTCCATGATGAGCAGAGTTAATGTTGGAGAGTTGAACTGAACTGAAGGAGGAAGTTTGAGTCTCTTTAGAGATCAGGATCAGATCAGCTCCTCCTCCTGGTTCTGATCCAGGAAACCGACCCGGTTCTTCATCTCCTGAATGTTTAACTTCAGCTTGACAATTCTGTCACATTTATCACACTTTAAAATCAGCTTTAATGTCATCAGTTTATGCCTTTAGTGGTTTGAAAATATCTCAAATGTATAACTATACATGGTAAAAGAATATCAACATTGTTTTTTATTGAATATGTGAAATAAATGTAGAAATTTCAGTGTTTTGGTGGACATTTGTTCCTCTTTGCTGCCCCCTGGTGGAGGTTCAGCCTGCACCCAGATTAACTGGAATATCTGTTTCCCCATAACTTTGGCAAATATTTTTCTTTTTGAAAAAACAAATCTCAGAATCAAAGAGAAAAATGGCAGCAAATGCTCTTATTTCATAACTTCATAACCTTTGACCTTCTCACAAAGATTACACCATATTGTTTAACAGCTACAGTCTCAGATCAGCTGCAGAAACAGAAATTTTATTCCTGTTGGGGAAAATATAGACATTTGATTTGCTTTGTCCCCACATGATGGCAATGATATAGTATGATCCATTTAGATTATTGATCAATATGGGTTGTTGCTATGTTGTTGTTCGGTGTTTTAAGATCTTGTTCACTGGGCCCCTTTTTAACTTTGAGGCCCTCCAAAGGTCTCTGCTCGGCCCTGGGACACCAATCGGGAAGGAATGTGGACACATTACATAAAATTAATAAATGGTGTAACTTATGGTGCAACTTATAGAAGTAAATCCACAATTTCATTTCATATTACCAAGATTCCTTATGAATCCCAACGTTCATATTTAATGTTTGATGGTGATGAGCTATTTGATGCTTTATATCTTCTCTGATGTTTCTGTTTATTTGATTTACAACCCGAAAAATAAATATAAACTATGTGACGTATTTGAAACGCCACTCCAAGCATCACGTGACTTCCTGTGATTAGCTTAGCCTAGCTAGTAGCCGTTAGCAGTAGCCAGCCGTGTTTGGCGGTGGTTCTGTTGGATTTGGGCCGAACCTTTCAGCAGTAATGTGTTCCGTTCAGCCTCTGAGAGAGTTCATCAGGGAGAGACTCGCTGCTGCCGCGGAGGAGATTTTCTCCGAGGTGGAGAACACCGTGAGGCTGCTGGAGAGCCGCTGGGGGACCGAAACACACCGGCAACCAACATGTCCACAACACCACACACACCGGGAACCAACAGGTCCACAACACCACACACACCGGGAACCAACAGGTCCAAAACACCACACACACCGGCAACCAACAGGTCCACAACACCTCACACACCGGGAACCAACAGGTCCAAAACACCTCACACACCGGCAACAAACAGTCCACAACACCTCACACACCGGCAACAAACAGGTCCACAACACCTCACACACCGGCAACAAACAGGTTGACAACACCTCACACACCGGCAACCAACAGGTCCAAAACACCTCACACACCGGCAACCAACAGGTCCACAACACCTCACACACCGGCAACAAACAGGTCCACAACACCTCACACACCGGCAACCAACAGGTCCAAAACACCTCACACACCGGCAACCAACAGGTCCACAACACCACACACACCGGCAACCAACAGGTCCACAACACCTCACACCGGCAACCAACAGGTCCACAACACCTCACACACCGGGAACCAACAGGTCCAAAACACCTCACACACCGGCAACAAACAGGTCCACAACACCTCACACACCGGCAACAAACAGGTCCACAACACCTCACACACCGGCAACCAACAGGTCCAAAACACCTCACACACCGGCAACCAACAGGTCCACAACACCACACACACCGGCAACCAACAGGTCCACAACACCTCACACCGGCAACCAACAGGTCCACAACACCTCACACACCGGCAACCAACAGGTCCACAACACCTCACACACCGGCAACCAACAGGTCCACAACACCTCACACACCGGCAACCAACAGGTCCACAACACCTCACACACCGGGAACCAACAGGTCCAAAACACCTCACACACCGGCAACCAACAGGTCCACAACACCTCACACACCGGCAACCAACAGGTCCACAACACCTCACACACCGGCAACCAACAGGTCCACAACACCACACACACCGGCAACCAACAGGTCCACAACACCTCACACACCGGGAACCAACAGGTCCACAACACCTCACACACCGGCAACCAACAGGTCCACAACCCTCACACACGGCAACCAACATGTCCACAACACCTCACACACACGGCAACCAACAGGTCCACAACACCACACACACCGGCAACCAACAGGTCCACAACACCTCACACACCGGGAACCAACAGGTCCACAACACCTCACACACCGGCAACCAACAGGTTGACAACACCACACACACCGGCAACCAACAGGTCCACAACACCTCACACACCGCAACCAACAGGTTGACAACACCACACACACCGGCAACCAACAGGTCCACACACCACACCACCGGCAACCAACAGGTTGACAACACCTCACACACCGGCAACCAACATGTCCACAACACCTCACACACCGGCAACCAAAAGGTCCACAACACCTCACACACCAGGAACCAACTGAACCTGCTGTTTGGACCCTGTTCTGTGTGTTTAATACTTCACAAGTAAAATTAGAACTAGAAAAGTTAACAAATATACTTATTTTATGAATAAATTAGTTAGAAATAAATGTTTTAGGGACTAAAATATTTATTTTATTGATTAAAGAGTGTTTACCTGTTGTTTTGACCCAAAGAAGCCCAATAAATTGATCTGTTATTATGGGATGTCTGATAGTTTAGTGCTTTCATTTTTTCTTTATTCATTAATGCAGTTTCTACATCTGATCCAGAATATTTCAAGTTTTCTAGTTGGATCTGATCTGAAGCTGCCGGTTCTTCACTTCCCTACCAGAACCATGACCGGACCTGGTTCTGAGTGGGTCCAGCAGGAGGAGATGTAGGTCTGACCGCTGGTCCCGGTTCTCCTGTCCGTCCAGAACTCCAGCAGCTGAAAGTTCCTGAGGATCCGGTTTTGACTGACCCAAAACTATGGAGCCAGGAGCGGAACCACAGATCCGACCCGGGTGAAGGAGAACCGGGCCGGGATGTGGAATTGCAGATCAGAGAGATATTCTGCGGTTCTGGAATCGGCTCGGTCCAGTTTGGAGAAGAACAGAATCCTCGGCTCCAGCTGCCGGACACAAAACCTCGTAGAACAGGTGAGACCCGGCGCAGCCCGGTTAACGGTACCATTCTGCCCCGACCCGACGTGGTTCTGGCTTTCAGAGAAAATGTGTCCAGCAGAACCGAACCTCGTAGAAAATCCTGGTAATTCTCTTCAGGTTCAGGAGAATCAAACGCTGAATCAGCAGCAGATCAACAGAACCTAACCGGGTCGGGTTCTGGTTCCGCTCTGATAGATCAGGCAGTAACAGTTCTGAAAACTGGATGTTTATTGATTGATTATTGTTCTGAGTTGAAAGGAAAAAATGTATCAAAGACATAACAGATCTCACAGATCACATTTCCTCCTGGACGCCGATGGGCCGTATGGGCCCCTGCTTTCCCCCATGGGGGAAAGCAGGGGCCCCTGCTTTCCCACATGGGCCCCTGCTTTCCCACATGGGCCCCTACTTTCCCCTATGGGCCCCTGCTTTCCCCCATTGGCCCTTGCTTTCCCCTATGGGCCCATGCTTTCCCACATGGGCCCCTGCTTTCCCCCATGGGGCCCTGCTTTCCCCTATGGGCCCCTGCTTTCCCTGTTGGGCCCCTGCTTTCCCACATGGGGCCCCTGCTTTCCCCTATGGGCCCCTGCTTTCCCCTATGGGCCCCTGCTTTCCCACATGGGCCCCTGCTTTCCACATGGGCCCCTGCTTTCCCCATGAGCCCCTGCTTTCCCCCATGGGGACCCTGCTTTCCCCCATGGTGCCCCTGCTTTCCCACATGGGGCCCCTGCTTTCCCCCATGGGCCCCTGCTTTCCCCTATGGGCCCCTGCTTTCCCACATGGGCCCCTGCTTTCCCCCATGGGCCCCTGCTTTCCCCCATGAGCCCCTGCTTTCCCCCATGGGCCCCTGCTTTCCCACATGGGCCCCTGCTTTCCCCCATGGGCCCCTGCTTTCCCACATGGGCCCCTGCTTTCCCCCATGGGCCCCTGCTTTCCCCCATGGGCCCCTGCTTTCCCCCATGGGCCCCTGCTTTCCCACATGGGCCCCTGCTTTCCCCCATGGGCCCCTGCTTTCCCACATGGGCCCCTGCTTTCCCCCATGGGCCCCTGCTTTCCTCATGGGCCCCTTTCCCACATGGGCCCCTGCTTTCCCCCATGAGCCCCTGCTTTCCCCCATGGGGACCCTGCTTTCCCCCATGGTGCCCCTGCTTTCCCCATGGGGCCCCTGCTTTCCCCCATGGGCCCCTGCTTTCCCCTATGGGCCCCTGCTTTCCCATGGGCCCCTGCTTTCCCCCATGGGCCCCTGCTTTCCCACATGGGCCCCTGCTTTCCCCCATGGGCCCCTGCTTTCCCCATGGGCCCCTGCTTTCCCCCATGGGCCCCTGCTTTCCCACATGGGCCCCTGCTTTCCCCCATGGGCCCCTGCTTTCCCATGGGCCCCTGCTTTCCCCCATGGGCCCCTGCTTTCCCCATGGGCCCCTGCTTTCCCCCATGGGCCCCTGCTTTCCCCATGGGCCCCTGCTTTCCCCCATGGGCCCCTGCTTTCCCACATGGGCCCCTGCTTTCCCCCATGGGCCCCTGCTTTCCCCCATGGGCCCCTGCTTTCCCACATGGGCCCCTGCTTTCCCCCATGGGCCCCTGCTTTCCCACATGGGCCCCTGCTTTCCCCATGGGCCCCTGCTTTCCCACATGGGCCCCTGCTTTCCCCATGGGCCCCTGCTTTCCCACATGGGGCCCCTGCTTTCCCATGGGCCCCTGCTTTCCCATGGGCCCCTGCTTTCCCCATGGGCCCCTGCTTTCCCACATGGGCCCCTGCTTTCCCCATGGCCCCTGCTTTCCCCCATGGGCCCCTGCTTTCCCACATGGGCCCCTGCTTTCCCCCATGGGCCCCTGCTTTCCCCATGGGCCCCTGCTTTCCCCCATGGGCCCCTGCTTTCCCCATGGGCCCCTGCTTTCCCCCATGGGCCCCTGCTTTCCCTGGGCCCCTGCTTTCCCCCATGGGGCCCCTGCTTTCCCCATGGGCCCCTGCTTTCCCCCATGGGCCCTGCTTTCCCCCCATGGGCCCCTGCTTCCCCATATGGGCCCCTGCTTTCCCTGTTGGGCCCCTGCTTTCCCACATGGGGCCCCTGCTTTCCCCCACGGGCCCCTGCTTTCCCACATGGGGCCCCTGCTTTCCCCTATGGGCCCCTGCTTTCCCCATGGGCCCCTGCTTTCCCACATGGGCCCCTGCTTTCCCACATGGGCCCCTGCTTTCCCCATGAGCCCCTGCTTTCCCCCATGGGGACCCTGCTTTCCCCATGGTGCCCCTGCTTTCCCACATGGGGCCCCTGCTTTCCCCTATGGGCCCCTGCTTTCCCACATGGGCCCCTGCTTTCCCACATGGGCCCCTGCTTTCCCCCATGAGCCCCTGCTTTCCCCCATGGGGACCCTGCTTTCCCCCATGGTGCCCCTGCTTTCCCACATGGGCCCCTGCTTTCCCCCATGGGCCCCTGCTTTCCCCTATGGGCCCTGCTTTCCCACATGGGCCCCTGCTTTCCCCCATGGGCCCCTGCTTTCCCCCATGAGCCCCTGCTTTCCCCATGGGCCCCTGCTTTCCCACATGGGCCCCTGCTTTCCCCATGGGCCCCTGCTTTCCCACATGGGCCCCTGCTTTCCCCCATGGGCCCCTGCTTTCCTCCATGGGGCCCCTGCTTTCCCCCATGGGCCCCTGCTTTCCCCTATGGGCCCCTGCTTTCCCACATGGGCCCCTGCTTTCCCCCATGGGCCCCTGCTTTCCCCCATGGGCCCCTGCTTTCCCCCATGTGCCCCTGCTTTCCCACATGGGCCCCTGATTTCCCCCATGTGCCCCTGCTTTCCCACATGGGCCCCTGCTTTCCCCCATGGGCCCCTGCTTTCCCCCATGGGGCCCCTGCTTTCCCCCATGGGCCCCTGCTTTCCCCACGGGCCACTGCTTTCCCCCATGGGCCCCTGCTTTCCCACATGGGCCCCTAATTCCCACATGGGCCCCTGCTTTCACCCATGGGACCCCTGCTTTCCCCCATGGGGCCCCTGCTTTCCCACATGGGCCCCTGCTTTCCCCATGGGCCCCTGCTTTCCCCCATGGGCCCTGCCTTCCCTCATGGGCCCTGCTTTCCCTCATGGGCCCCTGCTTTCCCACATGGGCCCCTAATTGCGGAATGAGCCCCTGCTTTCCCCCATGCGGCCCCTGCTTTCCCCCATGGGCCCCTGCTTTCCCCCATGGGCCCCTGCTTTCCCCCATGGGCCCCTGCTTTCCCCATTGGCCTCTGCTTTCCCTGTTGGGCCCCTGCTTTCCCTGTTGGGCCCCTGCTTTCCCACATGGGCCCCTGATTTCCCCCATTGGCCCCTGCTTCCCCCCATGGGCCCCTGCTTTCCCCCATGGGCCCCCGCTTTCCCCCATTGGCCCCTGCTTCCCCCCTTGGGCCCCTGCTTTCCCCGTTGGGCCCCTGCTTTCCCTGTTGGGCCCCTGCTTTCCCACATGGGCCCCTGCTTTCCCCCATGGGCCCCTGCTTTCCCCCATGGGCCCCTGCTTTCCCTGTTGGGCCCCTGCTTTCCCACATGGGCCCCTGCTTTCCCCCATGGGCCCCTTCTTTCCCCCATTGGCCCCTGCTTCCCCCCACGGGCCCCTGCTTTCCCACATGGGCCCATGCTTTCCCCCATGGGGCCCCTGCTTTCCCCCATGGGGCCCCTGCTTTCCCACATGGGGCCCCTGCTTTCCCCCATGGGCCCCTGCTTTCCCCTATTGGCCCCTGCTTTCCCACATGGGCCCCTGCTTTCCCCCATGGGCCCCTGCTTTCCCACATGGGCCCCTGCTTTCCCCCATGGGCCCCTGCTTTCCCCATGGGGCCCCTGCTTTCCCCCATAGGGCCCCTGCTTTCCCCCACGGGCCCCTGCTTTCCCCCATGGGCCCCTGCTTTCCCACATGGGCCCCTAATTCCCACATGGGCCCCTGCTTTCACCCATGGGGCCCCTGCTTTCCCCCATGGGGCCCCTGCTTTCCCACATGGGC
Organism: Poeciliopsis prolifica; assembly: GCF_027474105.1. NCBI lineage: Eukaryota > Metazoa > Chordata > Actinopteri > Cyprinodontiformes > Poeciliidae > Poeciliopsis > Poeciliopsis prolifica. The sequence continues at coordinate 1,718,018 of NW_026562444.1, forward strand.
CCCTGCTTTCCCCCATGGGCCCCTGCTTTCCCCCATGGGCCCCTGCTTTCCCCCATTGGCCTCTGCTTTCCCCCATGGGGCCCCTGCTTTCCCCCATTGGCCTCTGCTTTCCCTGTTGGGCCCCTGCTTTCCCACATGGGCCCCTGCTTTCCCCCATGGGCTCCTGCTTTCCCCCATTGGCCCCTGCTTCCCCCCATGGGCCCCTGCTTTCCCACATGGGGCCCCTGCTTTCCCCCATGGGCCCCTGCTTTCCCCCATGGGCCCTTGCTTTCCCCCATGGGGCCCCTGCTTTTCCCCATGGGGCCCCTGCTTTCCCCCATGGGCCCCTGCTTTTCCCCATGGGCCCCTGCTTTCCCCCATGGGCCCTTGCTTTCCCACATGGGGCCCCTGCGTTCCCACATGGGGCCTCTGCTTTCCCCTATGGGCCCCTGCTTTCCCCCATTGGCCCCTGCTTTCCCCATGGGCCATTGCTTTCCCACATGGGGCCTCTGCTTTCCCCTATGGGCCCCTGCTTTCCCCCATGGGCCTCTGCTTTCCCCTATGGGCCCCTGCTTTCCCCCATGGGCCTCTGCTTTCCCCTATGGGCCCTTGCTTTCCCACATGGGGCCCCTGCTTTCCCCCATGGGGCCCCTGCTTTCCCCCATGGGCCGCTGCTTTCCCCCATGGGCCCCTGCTTTCCCACATGGGGCCTCTGCTTTCCCCTATGGGCCCCTGCTTTCCCCCATTGGCCCCTGCTTTCCCCCATGGGCCCTTGCTTTCCCACATTGGGCCTCTGCTTTCCCCTATGGGCCCCTGCTTTCCCCCATGGGCCTCTACTTTCCCCTATGGGCCTCTGCTTTTCCCCATGGGCCCTTGCTTTCCCACATGGGGCCTCTGCTTTCCCCTATGGGCCCCTGCTTTCCCCCATTGGCCCCTGCTTTCCCCCATGGGCCCTTGCTTTCCCACATGGGGCCTCTGATTTCCCCTATGGGCCCCTGCTTTCCCCCATGGCCCCTGCTTTCCCCCATGGGCCCTTGCTTTCCCACATGGGGCCTCTGCTTTCCCCTATGGGCCCCTGCTTTCCCCCATGGGCCTCTGCTTTCCCCTATGGGCCTCTGCTTTCCCCTATGGGCCCTTGCTTTCCCACATGGGGCCTCTGCTTTCCCCTATGGGCCCTTGCTTTCCCACATGGGGCCCCTGCTTTCCCCTATGGGCCTCTGCTTTCCCCCATGGGCCCTTGCTTTCCCACATGGGGCCCCTTCTTTCCCCCATGGGCCCTTGCTTTCCCACATGGGGCCTCTGCTTTCCCCTATGGGCCCCTGCTTTCCCCCATGGGCCCTTGCTTTCCCAGATGGGGCCTCTGCTTTCCCCTATGGGCCCCTGCTTTCCCCCATGGGCCTCTGCTTTCCCCTATGGGCCTCTGCTTTCCCCTATGGGCCCTTGCTTTCCCACATGGGGCCCCTGCTTTCCCCCATGGGCCCCTGCTTTCCCCCATGGGCCCTTGCTTTCCCACATGGGGCCCCTGCTTTCCCCATGGGCCCCTGCTTTCCCCATGGGCCCTTGCTTTCCCACATGGGGCCTCTGCTTTCCCCTATGGGCCCCTGCTTTCCCCATGGGCCTCTGCTTTCCCCTATGGGCCTCTGCTTTCCCCATGGGCCCTTGCTTTCCCACATGGGGCCTCTGCTTTCCCTATGGGCCCTGCTTTCCCCATTGGCCCCTGCTTTCCCCATGGGCCCTTGCTTTCCCACATGGGCCCCTGCTTTCCCCCATGGGCCCTTGCTTTCCCACATGGGGCCTCTGCTTTCCCCTATGGGCCCCTGCTTTCCCCCATGGGCCCTTGCTTTCCCAGATGGGGCCTCTGCTTTCCCCTATGGGCCCCTGCTTTCCCCCATGGGCCTCTGCTTTCCCCTATGGGCCTCTGCTTTCCCCTATGGGCCCTTGCTTTCCCACATGGGGCCCCTGCTTTCCCCCATGGGCCCCTGCTTTCCCCCATGGGCCCTTGCTTTCCCACATGGGGCCTCTGCTTTCCCCTATGGGCCCCTGCTTTCCCCCATGGGCCTCTGCTTTCCCCTATGGGCCTCTGCTTTCCCCTATGGGCCCTTGCTTTCCCACATGGGGCCTCTGCTTTCCCCTATGGGCCCTGCTTTCCCCCATTGGCCCCTGCTTTCCCCCATGGGCCCTTGCTTTCCCACATGGGGCCTCTGCTTTCCCCTATGGGCCCCTGCTTTCCCCCATTGGCCCCTGCTTTCCCCCATGGGCCCTTGCTTTCCCACATGGGGCCTCTGCTTTCCCCTATGGGCCCCTGCTTTCCCCCATGGGCCTCTGCTTTCCCCTATGGGCCCTTGCTTTCCCACATGGGGCCTCTGCTTTCCCCTATGGGCCCTTGCTTTCCCACATGGGGCCCCTGCTTTCCCCTATGGGCCTCTGCTTTCCCCTATGGGCCCTTGCTTTCCCACATGGGGCCCCTGCTTTCCCCTATGGGCCTCTGCTTTCCCCTATGGGCCCTTGCTTTCCCACATGGGGCCCCTGCTTTCCCCCATGGGCCCTTGCTTTCCCACATGGGGCCTCTGCTTTCCCCTATGGGCCCCTGCTTTCCCCCATGGGCCCTTGCTTTCCCACATGGGGCCTCTGCTTTCCCCTATGGGCCTCTGCTTTCCCCTATGGGCCCTTGCTTTTCCACATGGGGCCCTGCTTTCCCCCATGGGCCCCTGCTTTCCCCCATGGGCCCCTGATTTTACTTTAAGTTTTGTAGGATTTTCCACTTTCATAACGTTCCACATATCTGATCTCGTTTTCATCTCAATGCTGTTTTCTCCAGCCACGTGACGCTCCGCCCACACGGACTTACGCCACCTGCTGGCAGAAGGAGGCACAGCAGGAAACTGGACTTCCTGCTACTGAGGCCCAAACAGAACCTGAACCCAGTTTCTTTGTTCATTCGTTTGCTGCAAAGTCATTTTATCTTTATTTCAGTAAAACAAAATTATTTCTATTTTGTGATTTTGTTTTCGTTGACAGAAGTAACGATGAGTCGATACTCGGCCGGCCGTCGTCTCCTCGCCGTCACAGTCAGGCCATCTGAGGTCTGGGCTTAAAGAGCTCAGATCAATACAGAGAGGTTGGGTCGGGTCGGTCCGGTCCGGTCCGGTCCACAGCAGAAACAAAACAAACTGCAGCTCCCTGGCACCAGAACCATCGGCAGTTCTGATCATATCTTCTCTTGTTCCCATAGAACTTCCACAGCAACAAGATTCTGATCAGGTTCTGATGGGCCTGCAGCTCCAGAACCACAGCAGGACCTGGAGTCTGGACCAGGAGGAACCAGAACTATCACTGAAGCAAGAGTACCAGGAGGATCCAGAACCGTCCTGGATCAAACAGAACCAGGAGGATCTGTGTGTCTGTCAGGAGGAAGGGCAGCCAGACCCAGAGACGTTCATGGCGGTTCCGACTGATGAAGAAACTGATCCAGAACCAAACCCTGGGTCAGAACCTCTTCTAGGGTCTAGAGTCAGGAAGAAGAGCAGAAAATATGCAGAAAGTTCTTGTGGATCAGAGAGTCTGGACGATGATGATGGTGGAGCAGTGGACCAGGCAACTTATTGGACGGCGTCCCCAACCGAGGACGTTGTCTCTGCGAGTCCACAGACAGGACGACCTTTGACCTCATCAGCCTCCGCGGTGCGCGACACCGACAGCGGCCCCTGTAGGTCAGCAGCGACCCGGGCCCGGCGCACTCCAGCAGCAGAGAGTCTGTATTCCTGCGACGCCTGCGGGAAACGCTTCCGGTTCCACTGCCGCTACTTGTCCCACATGAGGACCCATACGGGGGAGAAGCCGTTCTCCTGCAGGCAATGTGGGAAAAGTTTCACTCAGGGAGGAAGTTTGTGGCGACACGTCAGAACGCATTCTGGAGAGAAACCGTTCATCTGCAGAACATGTGGGCGGAGCTTCAGCCAGAAGACGGGTCTGCTGGGCCACATCAGGACTCAGCACAGAGGGGCGGAGCCTCACAGGGAAGGACAAAGTGGCAACTGAACAGGTTTGGTCATCAAAATTATGACGAGTGGAAGGAAACTCAAGTGTCGGGTTCTGAGGTTCTGGCTAGGACTGCACTGATGGAGGTTTTCTGGCTGATCACCAGTCCTCAAAAAGCCTGATTCTGAGTTTAGCTGGTGCCCATTTTTTGACTGAAATGTTGCTGAGATGGTAAAAATGTGGTGGCTTGTTAACTGCCGACATGCAGACATGACCTGGTGGGCGGTCAGTCGGCCAAATCTCTCAGGACAGAGCAGAACAGGGCACTGGTGGATTTCCTTGAGGTGGATGATCTCCCAAAATTCAGACAATTGGCCCCTGGTTCTGACCCGTCCGCTTACAGAATCTTTTCAATAAAGTTTTTTCTCTGTCAATGTTTCTGTCCAATCTTTTTAAAATTATTTTAAGTCTCAGCTAATCATGTGCCGCCGTTGATGTATCAGAGCAGTCCAGTTCAATTCTAGAACAGAACCAGGCAGTCAGATCAGAAAAACAGTTGAAGTCTCAGTGAACCTGGGAATAAAGCAGAACTGATGTCTGCGACGGTCTGACCTCACAGCGCAGGAGGAAGCAGGGAGGGAGGCCCTCTAGTGGCCGCTGTGCAGTACTGCAGGTTTTACTGGTTTAACAGGGAGTGTGGCCCTCTAGTGGCTGCTGTGCAGTACTGCAGGTTTTAGTGGATTAACAGGGAGTGAGGCCCTCTAGTGGCTGCTGTGCAGTACTGCAGGTTTTTGTTCAGGGTTCTGGTGTTTCCTGTCACTGTGGGCCTCACAGCGCAGTAGTACACAGCAGAGTCTGTCACTGCAGCAGAGGAGATCAGCAGATCCATCTGGATTTTATCATCATTCATGTTGAAGTAGAAACCAGGAAGCAGCTCAGATAATTGTGTTCCTGTTCCTGAGTGGGAGATCAGGAACTGTGGAGGTTTTCCAGCATATTGACGATACCAGAAGAAATAATCAGTTCCAGTTGCTTGTTTGGAGTAAGTGTAGGACAGAGTAACTTTGCTGTTTTCTGATCTGGACTCTGCATGTTTGACTGGAGTCAGTTCTTCACAGGTGACTGCTGAAGAAAAAGAGAGAAACATTAAAGTTCTGTGATCAATTCTTCATAATGAGGCAGTTATGTAAAGTAGATAATCAGGTTTTAATAATAAAATCCAATCTGACCTGTTAGCAGAGAGGCGATGAGCAGAGACAGACTATAATAGTCCATGATGAGCAGAGTTGATGTTGGAGAGTTGAACTGAACTGAAGGAGGAAGTTTGAGTCTCTTTAGAGATCAGGATCAGATCAGCTCCTCCTCTTCCTCCTCTTCCTCCTGTTTCTCCTCTTCATCCTCTTCCTCTCAGCTTCAGCTGCTTTCTTTATAGAAATGTTTTTGTCTCTTAAACAGTGAATAAATTAAGAAATATCATGAAGTTTCTCATTGTATGGAACACAAGAACTGTAATGTTGATGCAGAATATTTTCACTCAGAGGTGAAGCCTTGCTGATAACTGGACCAAAAACGGCACAGAACATTTTAAAACGGGTCGGCCATCAGTCCTCAGTGTCCTGATCTGTTTCACCTGCTGCGCTCTGACAGACAAATCGTATGTTTTTGTTCAGGGTTCTGGTGTTTCCTGTCACTGTGGGCTGCAGAGCGCAGTAGTACACAGCAGAGTCTGACAGATGCAGATCCTGGATCGTCAGGTTAAAAGATGTTTTCTGAGGTTTTCCAGTAAATCTGTGACTGTTTATTTCTTGAGCCGTCTCCACAGTTTCCCCATAACGTTTCATGATGTACTTTGGGAAATCATTTCTGTTTTGTCTGTACCAGAACAATCTTGGGAATTGATCACTGGTCTCAAAGGTACATCCCAGAGTCAGTGATTCTCCTGCTGCAGCAGCAACTTCTCCTCCTGTCTGCTTCACTGAGTCTCCTTTACACTCTGGGAAGAACAGAACATGCAGAGGAAGAGACGGATCAATAAAGATGATTGATTAAAGGAGAACAATCAGCAGCTTTAAAGACTCCATGTAGAGGAAACATCTTTGTATCTTACCAGAGAAAAGAGCAGCCAGAATAATCCACAGCCAATGTTCCATCTGTCCAACAAGGTTTAAATCAGCAGGAGAAAGCAGCTGATGTTCAACATTCAGTCTGACTATTGTTCTCTTCACAGCACCACTTCTTATTGACACAATGCTGGAGCACAGAGCACAAGGAGAGCGCCGCCTACTGGAGCATGGCGCCCTCTGGTGGAGAGGAGAGGTGGAGTCCAGCAGAGAGGAGACGAGGCTTCAGCAGCTGGGCAGATGTTCAGGAGGAACTGGTTCTACTGGATCTACTGGATCTACTGGATATTGTCAGCAGAAGTGATCAGCTTCTCAACTGGACTCTTCATCCTGGATTGCAGTGAGTTTTTCACAGTTAAATACTAAAGGAAGTGAAAAATGTTGCCAAAACAAATTGGTGCTTTTTATTCTTCCTGTGTTGAGAACGATTGTGACGACAGAGGAAACGTGACCCAGAGATGTGGTGACATCTTCCTCAAACTTTCAGTTCTGTCAGCAGGGCTTCTTCAATTCACTGAACAGTGGGAATCGTTTGGTCTTCTGATGTGTTTCTCCTGATCACATGGTTCTTTTTCTCAAATCTAAATGCAACATTTTGTTTTTGCTACCATTATTCATCAGCTGAACTAAAACATTTTCACAAACACAAAATAACTGTTTGTCTCAAATATTGTCAACAAATGTGTCTCCTCCTTTGCAGATAATCCCTCCCACCTCACAGGTGTGGCATATCAAGATGCTGATTAGACAGCATGATTATTGCACATGTTGTGCAATAAAAGGCAATAAAAGGCCACTGTGAAATGTGTTGTTTTCCCACAGCACCATCTCACAGATGCTGCAGGTTTTCAGGAAGTCGGCCACTGGCATGCTGACTCCTGATGGGCATACACTCAGCAACATATGAAACAATATCTGGTGGAATCACTATTTTCAGACTGATTTCTTTCTGCCAAGACACTCAAAAGAAAGTCCCGTCCTGTTGTGAGGCGATCCGTCTCCCATTCAGGTCGGGACTAATGTCCAGGAGAACAGGCCAATGGCTCCAACCGCTGGACGATTGCTGCGATGCAACGTCAACTATGCAGACGCCGCTGCAAATGATCTTCCATGACATGCTGGACATGGAGGGACAGGTGGTCCAGGTGTCCGTTGGACCATTAGGGAACTGAGAAACGGCAGAAGCACAAACAGCAATAAAGTTGATCAAGTTATTCTTTCAAGGTCTTAATGTCCCTTTTCTGTCCAAAACGTGAAAGAACAAGTTTCACACCGACGTCTTCATTGGAGGTCGTCCAAAAGAAACCCTTACCTCTGCAGAAATGGCTTTTATTGTCAAATCTACAAATATGGCTTCCAGAGCAATGAATGCTGGCAGATGTTGCCCAGTCAGCCCATTTGAGTAAACTGGAGCTCCAGCATCCCCTTTAGGTCCCAAGAGTTGGACAGTGTTTGGAGCCTTGAATGTCCATTTGACACGCAAACTGAAAAGTCAATGATCCAAAATGATTTGGCACCTTTTTCCCAGAGTTGCTGCTCGATCTGCATTTTAAAGATTCTAAAACTGCAAACTTCCAGGATTAAGATGAAACAAACTCCAGTTGGATTATATGGCGTTTTATTTCAGATCCAAAACTTTTAGAACTACAACTCTGATCACATTAGTCTTATAAAGTCTTAAAGGTTTTCTTTCTATACATCAGAATGATCATTAGAAGGAAGCAGTTCTTCTATCTACTAAGACACTAACTAGTAGTTTAGTGTCTAAAGTCACTTTAGTCTCCAGATTAAACTTTCTGAACGCAGCGATCAGTTATCAGCATCTCATCATACAAAGAGAAGATTCAAACTCAGACACACTTTCAAATAGTTACATGAAAAAATCCAAGAAGAAATAATGAGCTGGTGATTTTAGAAGCTGAAGGGAGAAGATAAAACCTGCAGAAACACAGAATCAGAAACGAGCTGCAGAAAATGATCAGAACTGTTGAATTCCTGCAGAGGATGTTTCCAGCTCACCTCTCAAGATTCAGCAGATCAATGAGTCTGATGAACAGGACAGATGATCAGGGCAGATGAGTTTTTACCTCCATCACTAAGACCAGGACTGAAGAACGGGTAGAGTTTCTCCTTGAAGCAGCAGCCAGTAAAGGAGTAAATCACATCTACAGCATCTACATCATAGAAGAGACCAGACCCTCCTCATAATCCACAAACACCCCCACCTTCTCTGGACCAGGATGGAGATGCAGACGGACTGAAGGTCCAGCACCAACTTTGTACTCATATCCATTTCTCAACCAGAAAGTCCAGAAACCTTTCTGAGGACTGAGGTTGATGGTTCCCTTCCTGTCAACAGATTCTCTAACCACTCCTAAAGCCCAGTTAGTCTTTCCTTTAACCTGAACCTCAAAGTAAAATCTGCCTGAGGAGAAACTCTGCTGTCCTAAAACAGAACACAGTGAGAAAACCTCTGTGGATTGTCTGGAAGATTCTTCTTCACATCTCCATGTTTGGCCTGTTTTCCATCACCAGACAGGATGAGGTTAGGATGAGCCGCATCGGGATCCAGAGTCACATCCACTGCAAACTGCTGGACCCTCTTCAGCTCTTCTGCTAGCAACTTGCTAATCTTCTGCCTGAAGTCTTCCTCAACCAGAGCCACAGCTCTCACCACAGTGCCCTCATATGATGGTGGATGAACTCTGACCTCTACACAGTGCTTGACAGGTGGAGGATCTGTCAGATAGGAGAAGCTCTGCAGGAGGTGGAGGTGATCTTCATCCTGTGAGAGCTGCTTCAGCTCAGAGCTCCTCTTCTCCAGCTCAGAGATCTCCTGTTCCAGGTCTGTGATGAAGCCTTCAGCCTCTTTCTCTGTAGTTTCCTGTTTGTCTTGGATCTCCTTGAGGAGCTCCTTCAGGCGTCTCTCAGCAGACTCCATCAGAGCCGTGAAGACCTGAACAGCTTCTGCTTCTCTCTGTCTGCAGCATCTCTACTGATCTTCAGCAACTCTCTGATCTCCTGGATCTTCAGTCGTCTCTCCTGGATCGTCTCCTGAACTTCAGCCTCCGTCTTCCTCAGCTTTGCCTTCTTTCCTTCAGATTCTTCTCCCAGAGGAACCAGCTGGTGGTTCTGGTGGTCTGAAACAGAGCAGAGTGAGCAGACGCATGTCTGGTCGGTCCTGCAGAACAGCTCCAGAGGTTTATCGTGCTGCAGACATCCTGTCCTCCAGGTTCTCCATGGGCTCCATCAGCTGGTGTTTCTTCAGACGTGGAGCGGCCAGGGTGAGGCTCCAGGTGAGTCTGGCAGTAGGAGGTCAGACACACCATGCAGGACTTCAGGGCCTTCAGTTTGGGTCCAGTGCAGACGTCACAGGGAACTTCTCCTGGTTTAGCAGCTTGTTGCTCCGAGCTGCTGCTGCTGGCTCCCTGCTGAGCTTCATGTCTGAACTGATCAACCATCTCTTTGATGAAGGTGTTGACTCTCAGCTGAGGTCTGCAGGTGAAACCTTCATTACACAGAGGACATTTGTAGGGGCCGTCTCCGTCCCAGTGCTGGGTGATGCAGGTCTTGCAGAAGTTGTGTCCGCATGGTGTGCTGACTGGATCAGTGAACACATCCAGACAGATGGAGCAGAGAAACTGATCCTCAGACCGCGGGGCTGCCAGAAGACATGTCTGAACCTGAGGACAGGAGACACAGATCAGTGATTAGAGATGATCTGATCAGGTTCCATGAAGGGGGTTCAGTCAGCAGACCGAAGCAGAAGAACATCTGCTCTCCTGACAGCAGACGGCATCAGGAGTAACAGGAAGTAAAGTTCCTCAGAGCAGGCAGCAGATTCCTCTGATCTGTGCAAACAGCATTTCCTATAAAAATATAAACCTGGATGAGTCTTGAATAAAACTGACCTTTGACTTTTCTTTAGGACTATATTTTATTTTAGTTTGAATTAAATAATAAACCAATTTTTTGAGACATTTTCATTTTGTTTTCATGTTTCATGAAAGATAAGTAATTAAAGTGAAATGAAAGTGTTGAACAGTCGCGATGGGAGGAAATCGCCCAGGTTTGGAAAAGTCTTGGAGAAACATTTGTGTTTAAACCAAAAGAAACAAAGAATGAAATAAATCTGCCATTCATCTAAAAATTAAGGATGAATCTTTAGGTTGGTATTATTAGAACAACAGTTCAGTCCAAAGTGCCACAGCAGAACAGAACAGGCGTTCTATTTATCTGTGCTACCCGTCAGTCCATCCTACCTTATGCATCAACACACAATCTGCTGAGTCAGCAGTCACAATCTGCTGAGTCAGCAGTCACAATCTGCTGAGTCAGCAGATTCTTCTCAATCCGTGCCTGTGGAAGTTTAGTTTCAGGTGTTTTATTTCATCACAGATGACAGTAATCTTTATTTCATTGATTTTCTTTCATGAAGCAGCTGGATTACTAGCAGCTTGTCAATGGAATGATGGTTTAGTTTGCTCTGCACTGTCCTTACTGTAAACAAGTTATTATTTGGTGGTTAATCAGGACTAAATATGTTTTGGTTTTTTGTCCCTATACGTTAAAATATGTTAGTTTAATTCCACTCTTGTCGACTAAACTTGCTAAATAGATGTTAGCGATACGATGTGAAGCTGTAATATCAGTGCATATGAATCATATCCCATCATTTCAGTGACACGTTGTGGCTGATGCTGATAACATATAAAGTATTAATGCACAAAACCGTTCCAGTGATCTGGATTAGTGTTTAATTCCAAAAAGCTGTTTCCATCTGATCCGGTTTTATTCTAACAAACGCCTCTGTGTCTCAGATATTAACAGCTAGATATTGTAGGAAAGGATCAGCTGCATCTGCAGCTTTTCATTTCAAACTTTGGTAGGATATTCAGATGAAGGAAGTGATCTGCTTCTGGTTCATCATCACATCAATTGTTCAATGCTAAGCTAACCAGAACTGCTAAGCTTCCAGTCACTAAATGATCCAATTATTGAACATTAACAAGCCGCTGCAGTTTGTTTGTAAACATGGCGGTAGCAGCTTAGACGGGTAGCACGGACAGACAGAGCCAGCTGTCGATCCGTGCTGCGGTAGGGAAATCTGACGGGGTAGCTCAGATCGTCAGGACACCGGCTTCATTAGAGCTGCTGAAAAGAGCCGCTAGCTGTTAGCTGCTAACTGTTAGCCGCTAGCTGCTAACCGTTAGCAGCTAGCGGCTAGCTGCTAACCGCTAGCTGCTAACTGTTAGCTGCTAACTGTTAGCCGCTAGCTGTGGTTCTGCAGCACAAACAACAAACCTTCCAGTAAGTAAATACTTAAAGCAAGTATTTATAAAACATTTAATTTACTTTAATTGCTCAACAGGGAAAAAATAAGAAAACTCAGACTTCAGTTTATTTTATTACTTAGGCTGATTATGATGAACTTCCTTGTTATGCCTTAAATCACAACTACCATAACTGGTTCCATTATTTTTATAGACAGCATTGTTTTTCTCAAAGGTATCATTGAAACCGGAGGCAGTTTGTCATAAAGACATGTTTTATTTAGAGCCTTAGGTTTTGTAAAGGTGGACCAGAGATTAGATCTGTGACTCTGAATCAAACTCATATCTAAACATTTCAGTTTTAGTTTAAATGAGTCTCAGCAGTTTAATCACTGAGTAAAACATGTTTACTGTGCATCAACACTCACTAGTCATTTTTATCCTGCAGCTTGAACAGATACAGTCCACTGTAACTTGGCCTTAAATGTCCCCGTTCATTGTCCCCCGCACTAACGAGATGGGAATGAGTCTGCTTGCTTGTGTTTCACTCCACCTCTAACTGCTGCTGATTTTCTCTTTGTTTCCTCCTTCAGACTCAGACCGACAGTAGCTTCATCTGACACCAGACCAGTTACTGATGGCCAGTTGCAAAGCAGCTTGCATCATCCACCAGATCCTGACTCTATTTTCAGATCAGATTTATATGATATAGAGTTAAATACCAAGAAGATGGTTATAGTGGGGAATTTTAAGTCTATTCTGACAGTGAGGGTGACAACATCAGTGTTATCTTAGACTCAGTTGATTGTATTCAAAGAATCCACAGACTTGTCCTGATGACATTCAGTCTGTAGAAATAATCACTGCATTAAAAACCCTTTTGCTGTCGAACCGTTTCAGCAGTGAACTCGTTTCCACCAAGAGATGAACGTAAAAATCTGATCATTTCTTCTGTGTCTCTCCAGGAGAGCAAAGAAATGCTGATGTGTTCGTCTTCCACTGGACCTGGAGTTGCACCAATAAACACATTCACATGCAACCTAGGGTTAAATGCCTTGCCCTAAGGCACATTGGCATGTGACAGTAGCAGTGATTCTGTAATCAGCCGTCTGTGATCTGTCCACCTTCTTGAAGGAGACGAGACACAGGAGCTGTCCTAAAGTTAAACTGAGAGAGGACAGCAGATCAACAATGATCCACTGCAGCAGGAGGAAGAAATGATGTCATTGGAGGAGCTGAAGGTCAGTGGGCGGGGCCACTACAACTCAACCAATCAGAGAGTTTCTGCTTCCTCAGCAGCTCCGTCTCTGATCTTTGTTGCTTCATGTCTCTGTTGTCTTTGTCTTCAGTCCAACGACTCAACAACCAGTGGGAGTGAGGCCCTCTAGTGGCTGCTGTGCAGTACTGCAGGTTTTAGTGGATTAACAGGGAGTGAGGCCCTCTAGTGGCTGCTGTGCAGTACTGCAGGTTTTAGTGTGTTAACAGAGAGTCCTTCTCTAACAGCAGAGATGCCATCCATCGCCAATGTGGTCACCTGGACGGGTCACCAGAGATTATCTCCAGTAATTAGTTATAGAAAAAGTGGAGACTGATGGAGAAGGAAAAAATGATGTCATTAGAGGAGCTGAAGGTCAGTGGGCGGGGCCACTACAACTCAACCAATCAGAGAGTTTCTGCTTCCTCAGCAGCTCCGTCTCTGATCTTTGCTGCTTCATGTCTCTGTTGTCTTTGTCTTCAGTCCAACGACTCAACAACCAGTGGGAGTGAGGCCCTCTAGTGGCTGCTGTGCAGTACTGCAGGTTTTTGTTCAGGGTTCTGGTGTTTCCTGTCACTGTGGGCTGCAGAGCGCAGTAGTACACAGCAGAGTCTGTCACTGCAGCAGAGGAGATCAGCAGATCCACTCGGTTTCTCTCCTTGTTTAGTCCTGCAGTCAGTTGAGGGTTCGGAGGTTGTGCTTCCACACAGTTGGATCTTTAGTATCAGTGATCAGGAGAAGGAAGCGAGGAGCTGATCCAGGATCTTGTCGATACCACTGAAGGTTTTCGGCTTTAACTGAATAGTTACAGGACAGAGTGACTCTGCCTCCCTCTGATGAAAACACTTCAGATCTGACGGCAGTAATATCAGCTTCCAAGCTTTCACCTGCGGATCAAACAGCATGTTCAGAAAGGAAACCAACCTGGATCTGCAATGATCTAGGTCAGTTTGCTCAGAAACAAACTGACCTAAAAGAGCCCAGAAGAAGCAGATCAGAGCCAGGTTTTCCATGTTGGTCCTGATGTTCACAGCTGGAGTCCAGCAGCTCTGCAGTCTGTAGGAGACTCTGCTGCTGCACTCAGTGGGACAGAGATCTGCTTCCTGCCAGCTCCGCCCAGAGTGGGTGGAGCTCCGCCCATCATCTCACCAACTGCAAGAGAACTGGACCGATCCACAACCCTGTGGGACTCCATAAGTAGCCCTGGAGTGTGAAGAAGAAAACAAACTGATATCTGTGGGCCAGATTTAAACCAGTTCTGCTCCAGTTTATTCCACTCCAGCCTACAACATGGTTCCCAACTTTCAGTTTTTAGATATAAAAACTGAAAGTCCATTTTAACCGTATGGACCCTAACCCAGGTCCCACCATTTGCTTCATGAAGTGGTCTAGTTAAAGGCCAGCAGACATGCTGATGGTGTTCCAATGAGAGCAGCTCAATCTCAGCTTTCTGATCTGCATGATGAGTGAAACATGCTGGGAGCCAGGCCGGGCGTCTTCTGTTTCAATATTAGAAAATAAGCTGAACTAATGAGCTGAAGTTCTGGTTCGGTGTTGTTAACGGTCCAGATCAGAGGAAGCATGGAGGAGAATCAGTGGCTACAGTTTCAGTTCCTGTCAGGTTCTCAGGATGTTTCTCTGGTTCTGTTCAGATCCAATCCGGCCTCCAGCTCAGAGCCTGCAGTCTGAAATCAGCCCAGCAGCCTCTACGGGAGCTCAGCGGGCTCATGTCTGCACAATGAGAGGAAGGGGAAGAGGGGCTGGGGGGAAGCTCAGGAACAAACAGGAAGCAGAGATAATGGGACACAGGTGGCAGGAATTAGACTGCGCCAGAGGGGGAGGGTAGCGGAATCATCACTGATCTGCATGTGGAACTAGTTATCCTCCTGGAGGATCTGCTGCTGCTGCTTTCACTCACATGAACTTTATCCTTCCAGTCAGGCTCTTCAGGCAGCAATCAGCGGCTGAGATAACCTCGTTTTTTATTCTTTATTGCTGTGAGGTCAGCAGAGAAGCTTTTTTGTTTAGAAAAAGCTCCGAACCCGTTTATTTCGGTCCAAACTGCGTTTCTTTGTCGTCTCTAAAATACCGTTGACCCGTTTCTCCTCGTCCAAGATGGCGGCGGCGCTGACGCATCCCTCCGGAAGCTCTCGCCCTGGGTCCGGCGGAAGTTGAGCCGCTGCTAACAGTTAGCTTCCTTTGTGCGGCCCGAGAGGCAGAGACGGTGGTTCTGTTGGACCGGAGCGGAAAGTCCGAGCCGCGGCAGCAGCGATGTGTTCCGTCCAGCCTCTGAGAGCCTTCATCCGGGACCGGCTGGCCGCCGCGGCCGAGGAGATCTTCTCCGAGGTGGAGCGAACCGTCGGCCGCTTCCAGGAGGAGCTGGACGCGCAGCGGAGGCTGCTGGCGCTGTGCCTGAAGCCGCAGGTCCGGCTGACCAGGATCGGTAGGTTCTGCTGGGTCTCTGGGTCCGACCGGACCGGGGAGGGGGTTCTCCACCAGGAACGGTACTACTGGTTCTGGTTCGGTTCAGTAGGAACCGCAGTTTGGACCGGGTCCACATGATTAGTAACTGTAATAATAATGTTGCTCAGTTTCATCAGTAATTTCTAAAGTTTTCTGGCAGATGTTCGGAAAAACTCCCAGAACCTGGACCAGAACCAGAACCAGAACCTGGACCTGGACCAGAACCAGAACCAGAGCCTGGACCAGAACCAGAACAAAAACCTGGACCAGAACCAGAACCTGGACCAGAACCAGAACCTGGACCAGAACCAGAACCTGGACCAGAACCTGCTGCTTATTGAAAATTTGAAAACATAAATAAATCCTATTTGTGCAGCAGACAGGAAGTCACTGCGGTTTATTGACCCTCCACAATAAGTGGCTTCAGACAGTAACAGCCATCAGAATCATCATGATGACATCATCTTGTCATGATGACATCATCTGGTCATGATGACATCATCTGGTCATGATGACATCATCTGGTCATGATGACATCATCTCGTCATGATGACATCATCTGGTCATGATGACATAATCTCGTCATGATGACATCATCTGGTCATGATGACATCATCTGGTCATGATGACATCATCTGGTCATGATGACATCATCTCGTCATGATGACATCCCATGTCTGTGCTGGAACATGGTCGCTATGGCAACGCATGAAAGCACCTGGAGCTGTTGTATCCCATGTACTTGGGGTCAAAGGTTACAGATGTTGCTATGACATCTGGAGATCAAGGCTTGTTGGTCAGAGCTGATCAGTTCAGGTCCTGGAGCCCGGATGTTCTGGTTCTGGTCGGGTTCTGGTGAAATCGGCTCAGCATGATGCCGGGTCGGAGAACAGTTCTGGTTCTGTAACGTGTCTTTGGTACCAGGATGGTGATGATTTTCCTTCTTGTCTCATCAGAACATCTTCAGCACCACGTTTGTAAGGAGGAGGTTCTAATGGGCTACGAGAGTACCTGCAGTCTGGACCGGGCCGAACCAGAACCTCTATGCATCAAAGAGGAGCAAATGGAACCGAACCACATTCAGATCAGACCCGACCCAGAAGAACCAGAACCTGCACAGCTCACAGAGACTCTGCCGGAACCAGGAGCAAATGCAGGAGAAGCTGCGGAGGAACCAGAACCTTTCCTGAACTTGGACGGTCAGGAGGTTCTGTCAGAACCAGACCGGCCGCAGATCATAGACGACCTGGGCGAGTTAGAATACCTGGACTTTGACGAGTACCTGGACGACCCGGAGAGTCCGCAGATCACAGATGACCTGGAAGAACCAGAACTTCTAGAACCAGAACACGGCCTGGAAGAACCAGAACCGCAGAACAGAACCAGGAAAGTGGAATTCTGGACTCGACACGATGATGAGGGCCTGCTGCTGAGGAAGGAGTTTGATACCTTCGTGCCTCGACAGAGAAAATCCAAAACCGAAGAACCGGTACCAGGTTCTGACAACCGAGCAGGTAGGCTTCCAACTGGACCAGTTAAACCAGTTTGAGACTCCTGTGGGGCGACCCCAACTGGACCAGTTGGGGTCGCCCCACAGGAGTCTCAAACTGCAGTCCTGCAGGTTTTAGACGAGTCACAGGAACGAAACGGCTTCATGACCTCCTGCTGTGGATCAGATCTCCAGATCCTGAATGACATCATTATTCTATTCAGGTGCAGCAGAGGCTCAGCTAAAGGCTGCAGGACTGACTGGGCCCCCCAGGACTGACTGGGCCCCTCAGGACTGACTGGGCCCCCTAGGACTGACTGGGCCCCTCAGGACTGACTGGGCCCCCCAGGACTGACTGGGCCCCCCAGGGCTGGAGTTTGACTCCCCTGTTTCAGACCTTTGCTAGTGGAGAGAAGCTCAGTGGATGATCGGCTCCACATGGAGGCATCGATCGATCACTGAGATGAAGGAAATCTGTGCTGATTACTTTTAAAATGCTTCTTGAATTTATTTTTCAATCCAGTTTGTTTCACTTTCTTCATGTAGCACTGATTGACAGCAAAGGTCACTGAGGCTCTGGATCCTGTTGGGTCCAAGTTAGCATTAGAGCTACGTTAGCTCTAATGCTAACTCGTCTATAACAGGCTTTTAAACTGCAGCTACTCATCTGTGGGATTAATGAGTGAAGCTGAATGAAAATGTTCTGGATGTTTAATTGGTGCGGCTAACGTTTCAGTTAGCAATGCTCACCGCTAATTTCTGTGACCTGTTTCTCCAGAAATCCAACAGAACTACATGTATGGGGAGGAGGTTCTGGCTGAGCAGGAGCAGAACTTCAGTCTGGACCTGAAAGTACCGGACCGTCCTCAGATCAAACAGGAACAGGAAGACGTTGGGTCCAGTCAGGCCGGACAGAGAGCGGACGCCGACATCTTCGTGGTGACGGTGAACTACGACGAGGGTGAGCACAGCGAACCAGAACCCAGCAGCTCCCAGCAGTCCGAAGACTCCGACGAACCCAAACCGTTCGTCTGCAAGACGTGTGGCAAGAGGTTCTCCAACATGTTGCTGCTCCACGACCATCGGGACACCCACCAGAAGGAGAAACCCTACTCCTGCCAGCTGTGCACGCGGCGGTTCGCCCGGCGGGACTCCGCCTTCCGCCACATGATCACCCACACGGGGGAGAAACCCTTCCCCTGTCAGATCTGTGGGGAGAAGTTTGGCCTCAACAGCCACCTGCTGCGCCACCTGAGGAGGCACACGGGCGAGAAGCCCTTCTCCTGCCACATCTGCCACAAGCGCTTCAGCCAGAGCAACACCCTGACCTGCCACGTCAGGACCCACACGGGCGAGAAGCCGTACCCCTGCAGGGTGTGTGGAAAGGGCTTCGTCAGGCGCAGCGCCATGAACATCCATGAGGATGCACACCGGAGAGAAACCCTTCACCTGCAAGGTGTGTGACAAAACCTTCAGTCGGGGGACGGGGCTGAGCTACCACATGAGGACCCACACCGGAGAGAAGCCGTACTCCTGCAAGCTGTGCGGCAGAACGTTCCGGCAGTCCAGCCACCTCATGTGTCACATGAAGAACTTTCACCTGGACTGGACCCGAGAGAAGAGGTCTAGGTCTCCGATAGAGGAGGACATCTAGATCTACCATAGAGTCCAGGTCCAGACCCGACAACAATATCAAGTTTATCCTTTGCAAAATGAGTCGCATTGAATCTGGTTCTGATGACCCGGTTCTGATGAACCCGGTTCTGAGACCAAATGGACTTGCAGGGGTTTGGGGCCCAGGTGAACCAGAACTCATTTCACATCATCTAGCCCAACGACGGCGCTGTTAGCAACAATGTTAGCATAGCGACATGCGCTACCTTCACCACAGAAAGGGATAAATACGGCAAACCTGTTTATCATATAATTATGTTCTTAAACCATCATTACTGAGTTGTTCATGTTCTCCGGATCAACATGTCAGAACCTCCAGTCTTCCGGTTCCTCCAAGTCCAGATGTTCAAACTGCAGCGGAGGATCAACGATCACCAACCGCCTGTCCTGCATCTGAGCAGAACTGTTTTGGTTCTGGTTCAGTTGGACCCGAATGACCAGAGTGGTGAGCTTGTAGGCTTCTAGCTGCAGAGCTCTAAGTTCATCATTCAACTCGGAGACGGAAAAATGATTCAGATATTTACAAAGTTTGAGGCTCAGCAGGAAGTTCTTCTACTTCTGAAAAGGTTTGAAGAACTGAGCCGTGGTTCCGGTACCAGATGGTGGAGAACCTCCAATGTTGGTTTAAATGTATGTAAATAATGACCAGCCCTGAATGGACCCCAGAACCAGAACCGGCGCACCTTCAGGTCAGGGGAACCAGACGTCCGATTCTATCGGCTCCCTTGGAACCGATGCTTAAATCTGCCGGAACCGCCTGAAGTGGTTCTGCTCTGCTGACACTAATCTGACCAGAACCAGGTTCTGCTTCTGACCCGTTTACTTTGACATCTGGGTTCCTGTCTCTGAGGCCAATGGACTGAACCAGTGAACACCAGAACCAGGCAACAGGAGGCAACCTGGGCTTAAGTGCCTTGCTCAGGGGCGCATCGACAGGAGGAAGCTGGAACCAAACCGACCCGGACCCGTAGCACTATGCTAACACCGAGGACGCTCATCGGTGTGAAGCCCCGCCCCTTCCTGCCTGGACTCCCACAGAACCGAGCAGCACCGGCTGACGGGTCGGTTCCCGCAGCAGAACCTCTACAGCAACAAAGTGTAGAAGACAGCGAGGAGATGAACCGGATCTCTGGACTCACGAAGCCATGAACGGCCCAACCCGGCTGGGAACCAGAACCTGACGTCCAGGTACAGAGAACAGAACCTTAGAAAACCCATCCCAGAACGTGACGCGGTGGCAGGCCAGCTGAACAGAACCAGAAGGTTCTGGAAGCAACAGACTGAAGCGCAGCAGAGTTCTGCTGACACTAAAATATTTATTTATGCCATAAACATCATGGTGGATGAATTCTACTAAATGACTTTCATGATACCGGGTCGGAACCGGGCCGGAGACGGGTCGGAACCGGTTTCAGTGTAATAATATCAGTTCTAGTTCAGTGTTTTCTATGTGATCAAGAGATGCATTGGAGCTTCAGCTCATCAGGACTTTGGACCCAGCAGAACCGATCCTGATGCGGCAGAACGGATCAGAACCGATCCTGATGCGGCAGAACGGATCAGAACCGATCCGTCCTGATGCGGCAGAACGGATCAGAACCGATCCGTCCTGATGCGGCAGAACGGATCAGAACCGATCCTGATGCGGCAGAACCGATCGGAACCGATCCTGATGCGGCAGAACGGATCAGAACCGATCCGGTTCTGCTGCTCCTCGGACAGCAATGGCTGCCCACAGGCTGCCTTGGTCTCCATGGTAACCAGCTTGTTACCATGGAGAAATGCTCCAGTAGAAGCTGCAGGTTCGGTTCTGGTTCTGGACCCGTTTCAGTGGAAACTCTGGGTTTCTGGAACCCAAGCTGGAGCAGCTCTCTCCAGAGACACTCATTCAAATATTACAAACTTTATTCCATCCAGTTTCTTTAGAGGACTCTGAATGTTTTCTATCATGTGCCTGTTCTAATATTTAGCATCTATGTTTCTATTCATGTGAGCTCTGGTATGTGTTCTAGATGTTCTGGTTCTGTGCTGCAGAACATCACTAGAAATAAAGTTTTGGAGAAGTTGGACACTAATTGGTTGGTCTTCCTTTTTTTCACTATCATCCAATCATCAGCCTGTGCTGTTGTGATGTCATCAGTTGCTGGATAAAACCTGGATCCTTATGGCAACAAAATCTGCTTCACATAACTTACATTCCAGATATCTGAAACTAGCTTGTGACAACTCTGGAATGTAATTACAGATAACAACTGATTTTATGCTAAGACCACCTGCCATAGATGGTTTTAACATAAAACAGCCCATGACAGTTAGGAGGTTCGAAAGGTTCTGGTCGGGTCCAGAACAGGAATCTGGTTCTGGTTTTGGCCAATTGGTTCTGAGCCCATGTCACACTTGGCGACCTCCTGCTGGCAGATCGACAGAGCCATGGTTCCACAAGGACCGGGTTCTTTTGGACTGAACCGGTCCTCAACATGCTGCCAGTTCATGATTTTAAGGAAAGGCCGGGCTCTATGGTTCTGGAGGAACCCAAACATCTGATCCAGAACAGAAACCGGGGAGCCTGAAGGTCAGACCAGTTTGGACCAGTGGAGGATGGGAGACAGAGACATTGTCTCCTAGCAGCAGCTGAGTGGGACGAGTTGTCCTTCTCTAACAGCAGAGATGCCATCCATCGCCAATGTGGTCACCTGGACGGGTCACCAGAGATTATCTCCAGTAATTAGTTATAGAAAAAGTGGAGACTGATGGAGAAGGAAAAAATGATGTCATTAGAGGAGAGCAAGGTCAGTGGGCGGGGCCACTACAACTCAACCAATCAGAGAGTTTCTGCTTCCTCAGCAGCTCCGTCTCTGATCTTTGCTGCTTCATGTCTCTGTTGTCTTTGTCTTCAGTCCAACGACTCAACAACCAGTGGGAGTGAGGCCCTCTAGTGGCTGCTGTGCAGTACTGCAGGTTTTTGTTCAGGGTTCTGGTGTTTCCTGTCACTGTGGGCCTCAGAGCGCAGTAGTACACAGCAGAGTCTGTCACTGCAGCAGAGGAGATCGTCATGGACATTTCTTCTTTGCTTCCTATAAATGTCATCCTGTCCAGATGTTCTGCTTCACCTGAAGTTGAGTGAGACTTCAGGAACTCTGGATGTTTTCCTGGATTTTGTCGATACCAGAATAAATAATTAGCTGAACCTTTGGAGTAACTGCAGGTCAGAGTAACAGAGCTGCCCTCTGAACTGAACTCCTCAGTCTTTGCTGCAGTGAGTTGTTGGCAGTTTACACCTGAAGGAAGAAAGAACTGATGTAAGTGAAGAACAACAAGGATGAGATTATTCTCTGAAAGACTCCAACCAACCTGATCCAGTGATCAGAACCAGCAGAGTGAATCCAGATGTGAGCAGAGACAGCATGTTGAGCAGAGTTAATGTTGGAGAGTTGAGCTGAAGGAGGAAGTTTGAGTCTCTTTAGAGTTCAGGAACACACCAGCTCCTCTTCCTCCTCCTCATCTTCCTCCTCCTCCTCCTCTTCATCCTCCTCCTCATCTTCCTCCTCCTCCTCTTCTTCCTCCTCCTCTTCTTCCTCCTCCTCCTCATCACTGATCAACTTCCTGTTTACTAACAGACATTTAAAATCTGACAGAAGTTTTATCTTGTCATCTGATCATAAGCTAGAAAATAGTTGGTTTCTGGGTTTGCTTCAATATTTAGTAATAAATCTGGTTTCAATTGGACTAAATTCCTCAGTACCATCTGCATGAGTTCTGCTAAGGTAGCATAGCATGCTAGCTCTGTCCTGTTGATCCAATATGGCCACTGCTGGACCGCGTTATCGATCACAGCAGGAGCAGGACGTGTTGCCGGTCGGTTCTGGTTCTGCAGTATTTTTCATGTGGTTCTGACACATCGAAGGAAACAGTACAAACGGACCAGCACCAGTTTCGGTTCTGAAGACGATGGCTGACCTCGTCACCATGGGCTTCAGGGTCTCGTCGATCTTCATCTTCCGTCTAGTCAGGTTCTGGTCCAAACGTTCAACAGAACCGCTGTCCAACATGTCCATCACTCCTCACTGCTTATAGCTAGCCTCAGTATCTCCTGTCGGTCAAGATGACCTCTGACCTTCGGTTCTCTAGTCTGATGTAGATCTGCTACTGAATGGGTCCTTGGTTCTCTTTTCCAGGGTCCAATCAGATCATTTCAAAGCAGACGTTAACCACTTCCATTGCTGAACAGCAGGTTCTGTTCGGTCCAGCTCAGGTTTTATTGTCAGGGAAGGAAAGATTCCCCACAGAAATCCCCCACTCATGTCCAGTGGCAACACGGCCCGCTTGGACAGGGACAGTTTCTGGGCCCCATCCTCCTTGCCAGGTTCTGACTCAGCTCCGTCCTGGAGGTTTTACTCATGTTTGGTTCCAGAGAGAAAACCAGGAGACACCAGGCTTCGCTTGAAGAACCGTTTAATGACACTCAGATTAAACAAGACATTTTAACTTTTACACAACACTGCAGCTAGCTTACACATGGAGGAGTTTTCTCTTTAGCATCAGGTTAACTGGACAGATGTCAGCAAACTCAAAGGAAGCGTTCATCCGTATCGTCTCAACATATCAGTTTCCCAAAGATCCTGCAGGTTTCTTTTTCCTGCTGTCAGAGAAAACAGGAAAAACAGAAGAGAAACCATTCCTGCTAATATCATTCCAAAACATATCTACCTGTGGTGTGTGTTTTCATGTGGCGTGACAAGTTACTCTTATGACGAATATTCTTCCCACACATTCTGCAAGAGAAAGGCTTCTCCCCTGTGTGAGACTTCAGGTGGGTCAACATGGCATACCTTCTACTAAAACCCTGCCCACATTCTGAACATGTATGTGGTTTCTCACCAGTGTGGGTTCTCATGTGAACCAACAGATTACTGTTTTGTCTGAAAGTCTTCCCACACGTTGTACACAGAGATGCTTTCTCTTCTGTATGAGTTCTCATGTGAACTAACATGTTGGACTTTCTACTGAAATTATTCCCACATTCCGGACAGGAATAGGGTTTCTCACCTGTATGAGTCTTCATGTGTCGCAACATGGTTCCTTTGCGGCTGAAAGTTTTCCCACATTCTGCACAGGGATGATGCTGAGTGATTACTTCAGAGTGATACCTCATGTGACGCGTTAAATATACTTGTGGTAGAAACTCTTTCCACACACTTCACAAGAAACGGGCTTCTCACCTGTGTGAGTTCTGCTGTGGCTCACGAGGATGAACTTCCGGCTGAAACCTTTGCCACACTTGGAGCAGCTGTAAGGTTTTTTCTCTGCATGCGTGATCATGTGAAACTCCAGAACCTGTTTGTGCCTGAAGCTTTTCCCACATGTTTTACAGGAATATGGCTTCTCAGCCTCATGAGTTCTCATGTGTTGCTTCAGATTATGGCGAACAACAAACATTTCCCACATGTTCTGCAACAATGCGGTTTCTCAGATGAATGCGTTTTCGTATGCTTCATCAAATTTTTTACGCAGGGAAAAACACTTCCCACAGGTTTTACATGAATGTTGTTTCTGAGCACTGTGAGTTTGGACATGAACAAACAAGTTGGATTTATGCCGGAAACTTTTCCCACATATCTGACAGGAAAACGGCCGTTCTCCTGTGTGAGTTTTCATGTGGCACACTAAGCAACCTCTTTGTCTGAAACTCTTCCCACATTCTGAGCAACAGTACGGTTTTTCACCTGTGTGTGTTCTAATGTGAACCATCAGATTGCTCCTCTGTCTGAAACCCTTCCCACAGACCGAACACACACATGGCTTTTCCCCCGTGTGACTTCTCATGTGAACCAACAGATTTCCCTTTCTGCTGAAACTCTTCCCACAGTGGCTGCAGGAATGTGGCTTCTCCCCGGTGTGAGTTCTCAGGTGGTCCAGCATGGTGCTCTTCCTGGTGAATGTTTTCCCACATTGTAAGCAAGATGCTGGTGCTTCTCTGTTCTTAGTTTTCGGTTGTGGAATGGAGTGATTATTTCTGCTGGACGGTAAAAGTTCTGGTTCCTCCTGGTCCAGACTGCGGTTTCTGTCCTGGTCGGGTAGAACCTCTACATCCTGATGAAAATGTTGATGTGGAAGTTCTGGAAGAAAAAGAAAACCAGGAACCAAACACCTGCTTAGCAAGTTACTGGAATCTATCAGTTTATAGGTCTGATGGACCGGAACCGGTCTGGTCCCCAGCGTTTAGCGCCCTGGGCGGCTCACCTGGGCAGAGCTTCAGCGCCAGCTGCTCCTCGTCCTCCTGCTGGTCCTTCATCTGTTCTGGTTCCTCTTTGATCTCTGGAGGTTTTGGGTCGTTTGGTTCAACCTCATCATGACCCGGTACCGGTTCGGGTTCTGGAGGAGCAGATAGACATGAATGAAGGGTGTTTTCTGCTCCTCCTGGGACAGAACCAACCGAATGGACCCTTTGGTTCTGTCTTCACTGGTACTATTCAGCCTTCAGAACCGCTTCATGCTGGTGGACGGTACCGGGTCGCCATGTAAAGGCTATGGAAATGTGTCCGTTCCAAATTAAAAGCAGAACTTTAAGGTCCAGGCGTGTTACGGGTCGGACCCATGGCTCAGGCTGCTCAGCAGAACCTCTTGGTGTCACTCACCCCTCCTCAGAAACTGTACTGGATGGACCCGATTCTGGTCGGACCCACCAGCCTCCGAGAGCTCCACTTCCTGCTTCAGAACCTCCTGCTCCTCCTCGCCCACCCGGACCTCCACCAACTCCTCCTTGACCCGCAAAGGTTCTGGTTCCTGCTGAGGAACCCGGTCCGGTCGGGGTTCTGGAAGGGCAGGGAGAGCTGCAAGTATCAACTGTACAAACGCAACTAAAACCGCTGCATGTTTTAGGCCACATGAAAATGTAAAGTGTAGATATTGTGGTGTGAAAATCATCAACGTTCTGATCCGATTCCTCGCAGCGTTTTTAACCCATCGAAGCTGTTTTTGATGATTTTAGTGTTTGACTGTTTAAACCTGAACTGAACCATATTTAAAAACTTTACACTCGTCAGAAAATGATGAGAAAACATCCGTCAGTATTGGGATTTAACTGGGCCGTTGTTCTGGTGCAGCAGAACCTGATCCAGAGCTTTCTGCTCATTCAGACGGACAAAAGGTTTTGGGTACAGGAAGCAGGTCAAGCAGAACCAGCCATGACCTCTGACCTCTGAGCAGCAGATGAGCTGTGGTTTTGACTGAACTCGTTTAAACTTCTGGATTCATGTTCCAGAAGTTGAAGCTGTTTCTGTCCCAGCTGCCCGCAGCAGTGCCTAACCTTAACCCCTAACCCCTAACCCTGCCTCAGGAATTTTTCTACTTTAGGATATTATTTGTTCTCTTTCTCTTAATAAAGTTTCAATAAAGTGTAATGAATTCAACCTGCTTCCTCAAACTTCCCTCAGGACACTTTAATGAGTTTCATTAAAGTCTGGGACCAGAACCATCTGGAACCCATGACAGGAGAACCGTGTTTTAATCAGGCACCGCCGCGGGCAGCTACCCGCCCGCAGACAACCTGAGTCCGGTGAGCGCGGAACACCGAGCCGCTCGAACCGCCGCAGGAACGGCGCGTTACCTGAGGAAGAGGATGAGGAAGATGAGGACAGCACGGACATCTTTCTGCTTCTGTCGAACCGGAACCAGGAGGTTCTGCTGGGGTCCAGGTTGCGATAGCACAACAATGGCGCCTTAAACAAAGAGAAGAGCAGCAGAACCGGAACCTGGCTGGACGGGGCGGAGTCCAGACGGCTCCGGCTTAAAGCGGCAGTACGTCACTGTACACGTAACCCAGATATATTTGTGTAGTGTGTGTTATTTGTTTTTTTGTATTGCTTTTACTTTATGGTTACTGCCTCTTTAAGAGCGAAGTACAACAGCGCTTTACGGCAGCATTCTGACTGCAGCTGCTATGGAAACGCCCGGGCTTCTAAGTGTCAGAGCTGCTGCAAAACTGAGACATGCTGGTCTCTGCTCAGCTTCTGCATGTCGCCTGACTTCTTCATGTTTCATATGTTTTCCTGCTAGAGCTTCATTGTTATTGTGGCTGATTCATTGGGAATCTGTTCGTGTTCCTGCTATCAGAGGAACAGAGAAGCTGCTGAGTTCCGGGTCTGTGGAGCCGCTGCATCTTCATTCTGGGTCTCCATCCCAGTCAGAACCGCCTCCAGCATCATCTTTTCAGATGCATCACACACCAAATATAGAGCTCTATTAACTATATTTGTTTTGTTTTGCTGGCCAGCTTCTTTTATTATTTTACCAAGGACCATGAAAGGATTCTCCGAGAGATAAATTGTGTCCTATTCTATTTCCACATTTAAAGGACTTCCTGCTGAGACAAATATAATTTGTCCCACAGAGTCAGAAGTGTGTTTGAATGAGATGAGCACCAGGCATGTATTTCACTCATGTTTGGAGTGAATCTTGTTTGTTTTTTGTTGGTTTGTTTTGTTGATGTTTTGAGGTAAACTGAGTTGAGACGAGGTTGAATGTTTCAGTCCAGTAGTTTGTAATAAATGTAACTGCTTGATAGTGAACTGCTATCTGAACCTGAGTGAATTCTATTCTTTGGTTACATACAGTCATAATGTTTCACTTATTTGTTAAAACTGTCACCATGTCATGACTGCATGATATGAGAGATGGAAAAAAGATGTCCTCCGCCTCCTCCCAGTGCTCCCACCAATCAGAGCCAGTCCGGGTGACGCTCATTCTCCTACCTCCGTCTGCTATGCTGCAGCTAGCATAGCCTGTCCCGAATGCTAAGGCTAGTTAGCACAGCCACAAGATTAACAGTTTTTCTGTAAAGTTTTTTTCTCTGCCAGGATTTCCACCAAACTTGCTGAGTTCAGCACTAGGGGGCGCTGGCCCAGCCGGGCCCGGCCCAGCCTGGATGGAGGGTCATAGTGGCTACCAGGCTGAACTCGGGGAAACGTTGCTCTGCATTAGCACATTGAGCAGCATCAGGGTGATTGACAGCACGAAGCCCCGCCTTCTGGTTCAGACTGATTGTTTGAGATGCATTTCCTGGCAGTAGCAGCTCCTGGTGGATCCGTCCTTCAGAAACATGAATCTGAGATATTTTTAGAGAAAAGTCGTCTTATTGTTGCCTGAGGTTTTAACTGAACCTGCTGTTAGTGCCTGTCGCTATGGCAACTGACATCTCAGCTAGAAGAGATCCCCGGAACCATCGGAACCAGGAAACTGGACTTTACATGTGGGTTGGTTCTGGTTCTGCTGTTTGGACCGAGTCAGGGCTCCTGCTTCAATATTCCAGCTGGATTGTGAGAAATCATTGTGATGACATCAGAGGCTCAGTTCGTGTTTACATGTGAATCCAGTTCTGTTAAACCAGTTTGACTCTCCTGCAGGGCCTCGTTACGCCCTAGCGGCGGGTCCGGGGTGCTGCGGGTTTTTGCCCAGAGTTCTGCTGTTTCCTGTCACTGTGGGATCAGAACCGCGTCTTCCTCCTCCTCTTCCTCGGTGTGATGAAGAACATCTGAGCATCAGAACCCTCTGACCCTAAAGCAACGCGGGACCCAGAAGGTTCTGGTTCTGACCCGGTTCTCTCCGTCTTCTCCGTCTTATCCAATATTTATGAATAAATATTGGATATTTATTCATAAACTGAATTTCTGCTCATTTAATTTTCATTTGGACTGAAACTAATCAGAACCATAAACGGACCTGATTTTTAACCAGACAGAACTTGATCAGAACCGGGATCCGGTCAATAACGCAACTGATTCCAGACTGGTCTGTGTGAGGAACCGGTTCCGTGGAGCTGAACAGGGTCGGGTTTCCAGCCAGTGTGTGCTGCCCCCTGCTGGTGACAAGCAGGAGTAACAAACAAGAACTAGTTTATCTTGTAAGTTACAACGTCGACATGGTTATTGGAGTCATTTTACCGATAGATCGATCGATCAGAAGCGCCGTAGAAATGAACGGATCTTCTGGCTGCAGTGCGCGCTCAAGACCGGTGCTGGTACCGGTCCAGTTCCGCCATCACAACTAAAACAGACTGGACCTGGAGCCGCTCTCTGACGTCATCAGGGTGGGGACACGGCCTGTGAGGAACAGAGCCACTGATTGGTCCGCTGGGGCCAGGCGGCCAATCACAGAGCTGCATGCTGCCACGTGGTAGCGCCGCTGGCCTTAGCAGGAAGAACCGACGGTTCGGCCCGAAGAGAGGAAATAAACCCAAAACAAAACCGTTTCGACCCGGTCCGGGAGAACAGAACAGGAACCGAACGTCAGGGGGAGGACCGAACCGGACCGGAGTGCTGGTACCGGTGACCGTTACAGCCCGGTGAGTTAGCATCATTAGCATCCTCTGATGGAGAGGTTCGGTCCTTCGGGAGAACAGAACCAGAACACAATCCGGTACCAACCTGCACAGTTTGGTGCCAGTCAGACTCAGGTTCGGCCTAAGAAACCAGAACCGGGCCATCTGCTGCTGAGGACTGAGGTTAGAACCGGAAATGGATCACATGCAGAACCTCGATCCTGACAGCATGATGCCGGTTCTAATGGTCCCGGTCCGGTTCTGGTCATCAGGAATGATAAGGTCCGTTCAGATAGACCAGGTTCTGGAATCCTCTGAAGTTCTGCAGAAACTGGCTGCTTTGAACCCAGGTCCAGCAGAGTTCTGTTTCCAGGCTCACGAATCATTTCGTAGCGTCATCAGTTGGAGAATCCAGATCTGAAGTTTCTCAAAGTAAATGTGACTTCCTGATGTGTTTTCTTGAAATTGGGTCTCTGTCTCTTTAAAAACTTCTGCTGATTCTCAAGCTCCACCTCCAGGAAGTCGTCTCAACATGGCTCCTCTTAACCCTTTAATGTTGTACCAATGCTGCCCTGAGCAGCAGCTCCTATAGTGAGCTCAGCTGTTTGCTAATTGCTGCTGGCTAGTCTGAAGGAGCTGTGCCTCGAAGGCGGGGCTAGGTCCACCTAGTCCTTTGAATGGCTGAATGGTTGCCATTTAATTTGACCTGGAGTTCTGATGGGTCTGGTTTATATGCAGCTGTTCAGCTCTGGGCCAGCGGTTCTGACCGGGTGGGAGGACACAGAACATCCAGCAGGTCTAGTGGACCAGGCGGAGCCACCAGAGACCGGTTCTGATCCTGGATTTGTTTCTCCTCCAGGTCCCCCCAGCAGCCATGAGCGGCGAGCCCGAAACGCTGGCGGCCCGGCCCGACCAGGTTCCCGACCCGCTGGCCGTGGTGACCCAGCTGAGGGACCTGGCGGCCGACCCGATGAACCGCAGAGCCATCGTCCAGGACCACGGCTGCCTGCCGGGCCTCATCCTGTTCCTGGACCACCCCGACCCTCAGGTGGTCTATTGCGCCCTCCTGGTGAGCCCCCCAGCCCAACCTTTGGATTCATCGGCCGGTATCGGGTCGCTTCTGGTTCTGACAGATGCTCTGGGTCTCCGCAGGCGGTCCGGTACCTGGCGGAGTGTCGGGCCAACAGGGAGAAGCTGAAGGAGGAGCTGGGGATGATGCTGAGCCTGCAGAACGTCATGCAGAAGTGAGCGACCTTCCTCTGGAACCAAAGGGCTCGGTCCAACAGAACCGTGTGTGGTAAACTCTGCGGTCCTCCCTGCAGGTCCACCACTCCGGGAGAGACCAAGCTGCTGGCCTCCGAGATCTACCAGCTGCTGCAGGCGGCGGCCGGCGCCGACGAGCCGCAGGCGGCCAGGCCGGCGCCTGGCGGCGCGCGCCGCAAGGCCCAGTTCTTCCTGGGGTCCAGCAACAAGAGAGCCAAGACGGTGATCCTGCAGATCCACGGCCTGGACGACCCGGTGGGTCCGCACACAGACACTGCTGTCCGGTTCTGGTCCGCTGCAGGGTTCTGATCAGCTGTCCGGTTCTGATCCGCTACAGGGTCGGCGCAGTCTGTGTGAGGAGGCACTGCTGAAGATCCGAGGCGTCATCAGCTTCACCTTCCAGATGGCCGTTAGGAGATGCGTCGTTCGGATCCGATCGGACCTGAAAGCTGAGGTGAGGACGGTTCTGTCCGGAATATTCAGGAAGAACCGAAGCTTTTCAGGATGAACGGAAAATATTTCACAAGGCATGGAAAGATCCAGACCGACCGTTTTCCCTGATCGGTCCTAATCCCAGAGAGCTTCCTGATCTCTGCCTTGGTTTTCCAGGCTCTGGCGTCGGCCATCGCTGCCACGGAGGTCATGACGGCTCAGCAGGTGGTGAAGGACGAGAACGGAGATGAGGTCAGGGTTAGGGTCACCAGCTGGAGTTTCACACTTTGTATCCGATGTGGAGGAAATTATTAATCATAGGAGAAATTTGGCAGCAATGACAGCCTGTATGTAGCCTTAATGCTAGTTCAGACTCAGTTAGCTTAGCCTTAATGCTAGTTCAGACTCAGTTAGCTTAGCCTTAATGCTAGTTCAGACTCAGTTAGCTTAACCTTAATGCTAGTTCAGACTCAGTTAGCTTAGCCTTAATGCTAGTTCAGACTCATTTAGCTTAGCCTTAATGCTAGTTCAGACTCAGTTAGCTTAGCCTTAATGCTAGTTCAGACTCAGTTAGCTTAGCCTTAATGCTAGTTCAGTCTCAGTTAGCTTAGCCTTAATGCTAGCTTAGACTTAGTTAGCTTAGCCTTAATGCTAGCTTAGACTTAGTTAGCTTAGCCTTAATGCTAGCTTAGACTTAGTTAGCTTAGCCTTAATGCTAGCTTAGAATCAGTTAGCTTAGCCTTAGGCAATAATTCCTCATATCTTAGGGTTAGGGTTAGGGTAGTTCCCTAAACCTGAAGGACCAGGTCAGCAGTAATCCTGGTGGTTCTGTTTTGTTCTGCAGGTTCTGGTCCATTTTCCAGAGACCGGTTCTGTATCGGTGGAGCAGAATCTGGACTTGCCAGAGTATCTTCCGGAGGAGGAGAGTCCGTCTCAAGACCCGGACAAGGCGATCAGCCGGGTCGGGTCGGGCCAGGACGGGTCCAGCTGGCTTGGCGCTGCCGCCAACTTCCTGTCTCGCTCCTTCTACTGGTGACCCATCAGAACCAGAATGGGCTGCTGGATCAGAACCAGGGTGTCTTTCTGAGCAGGACAAACAGAACAGAAATCCAGAAGTTTTCTATTTATTGTCCAAACGGACCGAACCGCAGAACTGAGGTTTCTGATCAGGAACAGTGACACCAGAACCGGATCAGAACAACTTCCCTGTTGAGTGTTTATCCAGACCAAATATTCTGATCCGGGTTTTCCCACAGAAGCTCTCCGGAGCGTCGTCATGTTTACACTTTACCTGACTGAATTCCTTGGAACCAGAACCGACCAGAACAAGCCTGTCCAGGTAAGCTCGGAACCGTCTGACCCAACTGGACCCAACTGAACGAACGCTAATGGGTTGTAAAGCTGGGAACCAGTTTGGGAATCGGCAGAAGATCCAGGTCAACCAAATGTTTTTCTCAGAAACACCTCTGACATTCCCAGCGTTCCCAGGGTTCCCATGGTTCCCAGGGTTCTCAGCGTCCCCGGCGTTCCCAGGGTTCCCAGAGTTCCCAGTGTTCCCAGGGTTCCCAGCGTTCCCAGAGTTCCCATGGTTCCCAGCGTTCCCAGGGTTCCCGGCGTCCCCGGCGTTCCCAGTGTTCCCAGGGTTCCCAGAGTTCCCAGGGTTCCGAGTTCCAGGGTTCCCAGCGTTCCCAGCGTTCCCAGGGTTCCCAGAGTTCCCAGCGTTCCCAGGGTTCCCAGCGTTCCCAGGGTTCCCAGCGTTCCCAGGGTTCCCAGGGTTCCCAGCGTTCCCAGAGTTCCCGGGATCCAACAGAACAAAGACCCGGGTCATTTCCTCCTGATAGACCTCTGATCTCCATTCCTGCAGCTTCCTGCTGAGCTGCTTACCTGAGCAGGTGTGCAGCAGAAGCCCCGCCTCCTCCAGGCTCTGTCCAATCACAGCCCTTCCATCATACAGAACCGGGCTTGGCCTGCTGTTCTGGGTTTCCATGGAAACCAGCATTACTGCTCTGGGGTCCATCTATAGATTCCCAGTCTGGACTGAACCATCAGAACCAACTGCTGGAACCGGGCCGTGTGACCCGGTCCGCTTCAGAACCACTGGACCAATTCTGAATCGTTAACCTTCATCATCTTCCTCTTCCTCGGTGTGAATAAAATGCTTCAGTCTGAAACTGCCTGGTTTCATTCATGACCCGATTCATCGGTTCTGGAGCTGAACGCACCTGCAGCAGGTGAACAGAACCTCCACTGGTTCTGCTAGGAGGCTGAGGTTCTGTAGGACCTCCAGACCGACTGGTTCAGAACCAGGTGCAGCTCTTATTGTGAAGGGACAGCTCTTATTGTGAAGGCCCCGCCCAGCTGGAGCCTCTCCCTCCCTCCGTCGGGTCGGCGCTCAGCGTCCCGGACCGAAGCGGAACCATGTCCGTCCTGCTGCCGCTGCTGATCAGCCTCCTGCTCGGGCTGCTGCTCTGGATCCTCGGCGGCAGAACCAGGTCAGTTCTGACCCTCCGGCCCGGTTCGGTTCTGTATCTGGGTTCAGATAGAGTTTCGTCAGCTCCTGGCTGAGCCGCTTGTTCTGATCCGAAACTTTTCCAAAACGCTTCATCATCATCATCAAATTAAAGGGGAAGTCACACATTTCGTCATGACGCGGTTAGAGATCCGGTCTTGTGCGAAATTCGGTTCCCCTGTGAAAATCTGTTCCCCCTGCGTCGGGAGCGCGCATTACAGCCAGAGAGGCGAAAGAGGATCTGATCATTTTCACGTCGCTTCTGATCGATTTCTCGGTAAAAAAAAAAAAAAAAAAACAACTAATACAACCATGTCAATGTTGTAACATTCAGTTTAATTTGCAGCTGTTGTTTAAAAAATTGTAAAATAAATAAATAAACGAGGTCTTCTGACGCTGTTTTGTGTTATTGTAAACACCAAGAGAATCGCTCTTTTCTCACGTAAGCCTGGCAGAAATAAAAGTCAGTCACCAAACACAGTTTTCCCAACACGTGGTGTGTATGTAAAGGTTTTTGTGAATTTGGAAACAGTTGTTCTTTATTCCCCAAGGTTATGGAGTAAGAAGAGGAAATAATGGATGATTCAGCAGCCTGAAATATTCTGTTCCCCCTCCATAAAATGGTAAAAAACTTATTTTACCTGCAAATGCTTAACTTTGCCTATTCCTCTCATCATCAACAATAAATACTGTGAATTTGGTAGCATTTGCTCCTTTTTTGCCAGAATTATGAGGGGGGAACCATATATTTCAGCTGGCTAAAATATTCTGTTCCCCCTCCATAAAATGGGAACAACTGCACTTACCAGCAAGATTTTTTCTCTGCTTATTCCTCTCATCATCAACAATAAATCCTGTGATTTTGGTAGCATTTGCTCCGGTTTTGCCAGAATTATGGGGGGGAACCAAATATTTTAGCTGTTTTACCTGACTGAAATTATCCGTTCCCCCTCAAAAACATGGAAACAAATTTATTTATCAACAATAATCATCAACAGCAAACTGGCTGTTGGCAAACAGCCAGTTTGAAAACATTTCATCACTATTTGCTCCATCACCATCTCCACCTGCTGCAGCACCTCCACCTGCTGCAGCACCTCCCCCTGCTCCAGTCCCTCCACCGACTCCATCCCCGCCTCCTGCTCCATCACCGTCTTCCTCTTATTTTAATAAAAGGAATAATTTCAGTATATTATTAAAACAAAATGATACTGAAATTATAGGTGGAGGTGCTGCAGCAGGTGGAAATGGTGATGGAGCAAATAGTGATGAAATGTTTTCAAACTTGCTGTTTGCCAACAGCCAGTTTGCTGTTGATGATTACTGTTGATAAATACATTTGTTTCCATGTTTTTGAGGGGGAACGGATAATTTCAGTCAGGTAAAACTGCTAAAATATTTGGTTCCCCCTCATAATTCTGGCAAAAAAGGAGCAAATGATACCAAAATCACAGGATTTATTGTTGATGATGAGAGGAATAAGCAGAGAAAAAATCTTGCTGGTAAGTGCAGTTGTTCCCATTTTATGGAGGGGGAACAGAATATTTTAGCCAGCTGAAATATATGGTTCCCCCCTCATAATTCTGGCAAAAAAGGAGCAAATGCTACCAAATTCACAGTATTTATTGTTGATGATGAGAGGAATAGGCAAAGTTAAGCATTTGCAGGTAAAATAAGTTTTTACCATTTTATGGAGGGGGAACAGAATATTTCAGGCTGCTGAATCATCCATTATTTCCTCTTCTTACTCCATAACCTTGGGGAATAAAGAACAACTGTTTCCAAATTCACAAAAACCTTTACATACACACCACGTGTTGGGAAAACTGTGTTTGGTGACTGACTTTTATTTCTGCCAGACTTACGTGAGAAAAGAGCGATTCTCTTGGTGTTTACAATAACACAAAACAGCGTCAGAAGACCTCGTTTATTTATTTATTTTACAATTTTTTTAAACAACAGCTGCAAATTAAACTGAGTGTTACAACATTGACATGGTTGTATTAGTTGTTTTTTACCGAGAAATCGATCAGAAGCGATGTGAAAATGATCAGATCCTCTTTCGCCTCTCTGGCTGTAATGCGCGCTCCCGACGCAGGGAACAGATTTTCACAGGGGAACCGAATTTCGCACAAGACCGGAACCGATCCGGAAAGGCTCCATCCCGGGAACCCGTGATAGCACATGATCCAGAGCACTACGTTATGACGTCACCAGGTGACCTTTGACCCGTCCAGTCACTGCTCAGAACACAAATGTGTCCAAACTTTCTCAAGCTGAACAGAAACAAAGCAAGTTTTGTTTGCATCGGAGCTACCAGCCTCTCTCTGGAGCTACCAGCCTCACTCTGGAGCTACCAGCGTCTCTCTGGAGCTACCAGCCTCTCTCTGGAGCTACCAGCCTCTCTCTGGAGCTACCAGCCTCTCTCTGGAGCTACCAGCCTCACTCTGGAGCTACCAGCGGCTCTCTGGAGCTACCAGCCTCACTCTGGAGCTACCAGCGGCTCTCTGGAGCTACCAGCCTCTCTCTGGAGCTACCAGCCTCACTCTGGAGCTACCAGCCTCACTCTGGAGCTACCAGCCTCTCTCTGGAGCTACCAGCCTCACTCTGGAGCTACCAGCCTCTCTCTGGAGCTACCAGCCTCACTCTGGAGCTACCAGCGGCTCTCTGGAGCTACCAGCCTCTCTCTGGAGCTACCAGCCTCTCTCTGGAGCTACCAGCCTCACTCTGGAGCTACCAGCCTCACTCTGGAGCTACCAGCCTCACTCTGGAGCTACCAGCCTCACTCTGGAGCTACCAGCCTCACTACCAGCCTCACTCTGGAGCTACCAGCCTCTCTCTGGAGCTACCAGCCTCACTCTGGAGCTACCAGCGGCTCTCTGGAGCTACCAGCCTCTCTCTGGAGCTACCAGCCTCTCTCTGGAGCTACCAGCCTCACTCTGGAGCTACCAGCCTCACTCTGGAGCTACCAGCCTCACTCTGGAGCTACCAGCCTCACTCTGGAGCTACCAGCCTCACTACCAGCCTCACTCTGGAGCTACCAGCGGCTCTCTGGAGCTACCAGCCTCTCTCTGGAGCTACCAGCCTCACTCTGGAGCTACCAGCCTCTCTCTGGAGCTACCAGCCTCACTCTGGAGCTACCAGCCTCACTCTGGAGCTACCAGCCTCACTCTGGAGCTACCAGCCTCACTCTGGAGCTACCAGCCTCACTCTGGAGCTACCAGCCTCACTACCAGCCTCACTCTG
Organism: Poeciliopsis prolifica; assembly: GCF_027474105.1. Lineage (NCBI taxonomy): Eukaryota > Metazoa > Chordata > Actinopteri > Cyprinodontiformes > Poeciliidae > Poeciliopsis > Poeciliopsis prolifica. The sequence continues at coordinate 1,754,014 of NW_026562444.1, forward strand.
GAGCTACCAGCGGCTCTCTGGAGCTACCAGCCTCTCTCTGGAGCTACCAGCCTCACTCTGGAGCTACCAGCCTCACTCTGGAGCTACCAGCCTCACTCTGGAGCTACCAGCCTCACTCTGGAGCTACCAGCCTCTCTCTGGAGCTACCAGCCTCTCTCTGGAGCTACCAGCCTCACTCTGGAGCTACCAGCCTCAACTCTGGAGCTACCTGCCTCTCTCTGGAGCTACCGGCCTCACTCTGGAGCTACCGGCCTCACTCTGGAGCTACCGGCCTCTCTCTGGAGCTACCGGCCTCTCTCTGGAGCTACCGGCCTCTCTCTGGAGCTACCGGCCTCTCTCTGGAGCTACCGGCCTCTCTCTGGAGCTACCGGCCTCTCTCTGGAGCTACCGGCCTCACTCTGGAGCTACCGGCCTCACTCTGGAGCTACTGGCCTCACTCTGGAGCTACCGGCCTCACTCTGGAGCTACTGGCCTCACTCTGGAGCTACCGGCCTCTCTCTGGAGCTACCAGCGGCTCTCTGGAGCTACCAGCGGCTCTCTGGAGCTACCAGCCTCTCTCTGGAGCTACCAGCCTCTCTCTGGAGCTACCAGCGGCTCTCTGGAGCTACCAGCCTCTCTCTGGAGCTACCAGCGGCTCTCTGGAGCTACCAGCCTCTCTCTGGAGCTACCGGCCTCTCTCTGGAGCTACCAGCGGCTCTCTGGAGCTACCAGCCTCTCTCTGGAGCTACCAGCGGCTCTCTGGAGCTACCAGCCTCTCTCTGGAGCTACCAGCCTCTCTCTGGAGCTACCAGCGGCTCTCTGGAGCTACCAGCCTCACTCTGGAGCTACCGGCCTCTCTCTGGAGCTACCGGCCGCACTCTGGAGCTACCGGCCTCACTCTGGAGCTACCGGCCTCTTTCTGGAGCTACCGGCCTCTCTCTGGAGCTACCGGCAGCTCTACTCATACCTTATGTTTTATTGGTGCCATTTTTTTTTACATCCACTATAGTACATGCATTTATTTCATGAAAATTTGTCAAGAAGCTCAGCCAACAATGCATTAGTTTTACCTTGTTTATCAATCAGAGTCCGAATCAACAAACACAACTAGCTCTAGAGCAGGGGTGGGCACTCCTGGTCCTCGAGGGCCGGTGTCCTGCAACTCTTGGTTGTCTCCCTGATCCAACACACCTGAATCCAACAGCTGAATCACCTCCTAAATACAATCAAGTTCTCCAGAGACCTGCTAATGACCTCAGTATTTGACTCAGGTGTGTTGAAGTAGAGATACATCTAAAAGTTGCAGGAGACCCTCAAGGACCTGGAGTGCCCACCCCTGCTCTAGAGCTACAGATCTAGAGCTACAGATCTAGAGCTACAGATCTAGAGCTACAGATGTTCTCAACCTTTTTTGAGGACCTGAATCCACCATTTTCATTTGCACATTCACTGAATCCATCTTTAGAGACAAATAAAATATTTTTCCAAATTCAGGATATGGATATTTGCTTTTTTTTACTGGTGCATAAAATGAGTCATACATGAACGTCACTTTGCTCAAAGATAAAACCAACACAGAGCATGAACTCACAACAGATTACTGTATTAGTTTATTCTGGCCCCAAAAATATTGTTTTTCTATTTTACTCATTAAAAATAAATTTGGATTTTTTTAAAGATTTAAAAAATTGTGAATAATTTAATATTTTAAAGGTGAAATTTACTTTGTTTTTTGTCGTTTTGAATCCACAAAGTACTGTTTTACTTTCCCGTCTCCCTGCGGCTTCAGGAAGTGTTGCCTTCATGTTGCCGGTGGAGACTGGAGTTGCTCAACTTGGCGCTGCACATCATGCAGATGGGACTCTGACTCCCATCCGTTCCCTGATGCACATCGATCCGTGTTGGACATCAGAGGAGCTGAAACTTTTCAGACCAACATCCAGTTTTTCTCCCAGCAGCCGGCTGAGATCCGCCTCATGACAGCAAGACAGAAACTAAACGAAACCCTGTTGACTCGTTTCTCTGCAAATATCCACCAGTTAGAGAAATGATACGGTGAGATTCTGGCACTGGGAGCAGGTTACTGGTTTCTCAGTCACAAGCTGGTTGCAGTCAGTTCTGGTGGATCTGAACTTTGACCTCAGTATGAGAAACTGCAGACTGATGGGAGGAACCAAAGAGCTCTGTTAAAGTAAAGGCAAACCTTCTGCATCTGGGATTGAAATCATTTCATTTCACATAATCATGGTGGCAGAAACCATTTGTTAAAACCTAATCAATATATTTGTCCTATTGACGTTTGTTATAATATTTACTGCAAACGAACGACGTCATCAGTCCAAGTTTATCGTTTATTGATCGTTCAGAAACTCATCAAAGGTCAACAAGGTGAAACAACCTGAACAGGTGATCAACCTGAACAGGTGATCAACCTGAACAGGTGATCAACCTGAACCACCTTTTACTCTCCGTCTCTCTTTGTCGTTAAGCACAGCCGTTGCCGTGGTAACCGCCTGCTGAGCAGAGATTAGGTGAAAACATTCAGTCCGTTTAGCATTAGCATTAGCATTAGCATCAGGTTTCCAGGCTTGATATGTATTGATTATTGATGAGCCTCTCATGGACTCAGTGGCGGCTGATTGGCTGCTTTAACCTCCTGATCTTAACAATAATTACTGACAATATTCATTTTAACATGTTTTTTTATGATTCCTTAATGAAGCTACAAACGTTTAGGATCTTAGTGAATATTTTGATAAGCCTGTCAGAACAGGAAGTTCTGCTCTCAGCTTCCTGTTGGCCTTCAGTTTGCTGCAGAGACCTGATCAACGTATTGATCGGCCCTGGTCCGGGGAATCTGTGGGGCGTGTCCGGTCCTGGATCGGGTCTCACTACCTGCTCTGTAACAACCACAAAACCCAAAGAAGTGCTGATCCGAACGGCTTAGCGGATTACAGGAATGTCTGGATCTCAGAGCAACAGCTGAGACACTGGATCAGAAACCGGATCAGAACCAGAAGCTGGGCTGACTGTGAGGAGCGGAGAGCTGCAGCCTGGGGGAAACAGGAAATGTTTTCTGATGGGATCAGAGGAGGATGAAGGGTGGAGCCGCTCAGTTCCAGCAGCAGAACTCCAAGACGTTCAAGCGGTGACTTGTCACCGTGGGAGGAGACGGCCGCTGTATCCTGCCGTCTCCTCCCACGCTGCTCTGGGCTCGCATCCAACCAGGATCTGAGTCAGACGAATGATCTGGGAATGTTTGGTTGCAGGAAGCCAGGCGAGCCTCCACTGGTGAAAGGCTGGATCCCCTTCGTCGGGAAGGCTCTGGACTTCGGGAAGGACGCTCACAAGTTTCTGGAGGAACATAGGAGGGAGCATGGGGACGTGTTCACGGTCCTGATCGCAGGTGGGTTCTGAAACTCCATCCCCGGTGACCCATCATGGATCATGGTTTGTCTATTTAAAGACATAACTTTTTAAAATATACAGTACCCCCACAAACCCTCTTGGGAAAGAGACCTCAATGTTGAAGACCTCTGATCTCGATTGTCCCAGATGGGTCCCAGATTTGTCCCATGGCATGATCTGGCTCAGTTTCACACTAACCAGGACCTTCTGTCTACTGCAGGTAAATACATGACCTTCATCATGGACCCCCTGCTGTACCCCAGCATCATCAAGCAGGGCCGGCAGCTGGACTTCCACGAGTTCACCAATAAGGTGGCTCCTCTGACCTTCGGCTACCCGCCCGTCCTCGGCACCGCCTTCCCCGGCCTGTGGGAGCAGATCAGGCGCTCCTTCCAGCTGCTGCAAGGGGACCACCTGGTGCCGCTGACAGAGAGCATGATGGGTAACCTGATGCTGGTGTTCCGTCAGGATCACCTGAACGGGGCCAGCGACTGGAGGAGAGGCAGCCTGTACGAGTTCTGCTGCTCCGTCATGTTCGAGGCCACCTTCCTGACCATCTACGGCAGACCGGCGACCGGCGTCCGCCACGGAGGGATGGACCGTCTGAGGAACGACTTCCACAAGTTCGACAACATGTTCCCGTTCCTCATCGCTCAGATTCCCATCCGGCTGCTGGGGCGGACCCTGGCCATCCGCCAGAAGCTGACCTCCTACTTCCTGCCACAGCACATGTCCCAGTGGACCAACACGTCCCAGTTCATCCAGAGACGAGCCGAGCTGTTTGAGCAGCACGACAAGCTGAAGGACATGGATAAAGCTGGTAGATGATCCGGAGGACGTTGGTGGCCCAATAAGTGATATCAATGACATGCAGAACCAGAACCTCAGGAGGCTCTGGGTTTCAGTGGAACATCCTCCTGGGTTCCAGACAGACTAGATTTGTGGTTCTGGAGCTGGTTTGTCTCAGTTCTTTCTGTCTTCTGTCCTCCAGCTCATCACTTCGCTATCCTGTGGGCGTCAGTGGCCAACACGCTCCCCGCCACCTTCTGGGCCGCCTACTTCCTGATGAGTCAGCCGGAGGCGTTGAAGGTGGTCCGCCAGGAGGTCATTGACGTCCTGCAGGACAGCGGTGTGGACTTCAGCACCAGCAGCGACATCAGGCTCAGCAAAGAGCAGCTGGACAAACTCATCTTTCTGGGTGCGTTCCAGTTCACGTTCAGCTCAGTGGTGAAGCGGGTCGATAACGGGCCGTCTTCATCCTCAGAGAGCGCCATCAACGAGAGCTTCCGCCTGTCCTCGGCCTCCATGAACATCCGGGTGGCCCAGGAGGACTTCAGTCTGCGGCTGGACTCCGACAGATCGGTGGGTGTCAGGAAGGGAGACGTCATCGCCCTGTACCCTCAGAGTCTGCACCTGGACCCCGAGGTCTACGACGACCCACAGGTACGGGATCAGAGGTCACCTTAAAACCGCATCGCCCAGAGTCTTCCTCTGCTGGATGAAGATATGTGCCTCCCTGGGTGCTACTGGTTGGTTCTGCTCTGGTTGTTGGAGCTACAGGAGTAACATGTCACAGATGAAGTGAACTCTCACGTTTAATATCTCCTTAAAGCTGCAGCACATCACGAAAAAGAAAAGTTTCAACATTCAAACTTTGGCTGTTGACCATCAGACTGATCAATGGAGCTGCTCTGCCCCCTCCAGGTGTTCTGCAGAATAACATCGCTGGGTCAGAAGCAACCAATCAGAGCCAGGGGAAAGCAGCTAGCCATGCTATCGCTATCAGGAACTTTGATCTAGTATAGGTTTATTTATTTTGATACAACCTGCATTTAAATTTGAATCTATTTTTACTTGACATTGTTTGACATCAGCAGTGTTGTGAGATTGATCAGATTTTATGTATAATTTAGTCATTAAGACTCTTAAAGTTAAATATTGTTTTATTGATTGCAGGTTCCTGGGGGAGTTTTTTTATTGAATATTTGCTGTGATGTGCATGCAAAGATGTTACACGTTTTTCTCTAAATTTGGTGATTTTATGGTTCCATTGTTCCAGATCACAGATGCCCCTTTTCCCTCTGCTCGACTCTACTGACCCCAACCCTGACCCCTGACCCCAACCCTGACCCTCGTTTTGTTCTCCACCTGTTTATCAGTTTTATTGTGTTATTGGAGCCCTGCATAATTCCCTCTGGTCGTAAAACTTGGTGATATTTATAACAGCCATCAAACTATGGCTCCTGCAGCATATTTCAAATAAAATGATTGACCAACAGAAGAGAAATTCACCCTTTCTTGACAGAACTAACAGAAACCAGACTTCTAGATTTGTGTCAAGGAGACTTTTGTACCAGATTTTTCAGCTTTATTTTAAGGCGCATTTCATATATATATCTTATGAAGGCGCTACTAATGTCACAGATTTCTGCTCATTCTGCATTGGAACACAATAAATGGTTTTCTGGACACAAAGCATCACATAGCGACTAACAGGCCTGTCCAATCCAGCAAAACATATCGATTAGCAGCACAAAGAAAGACAGAAAAATAATTAACGATACTAAATTAAGAAATTATATTTAATCCTCAGTGCTGCATGAAGCTCATTTTGAGACAATGCAAGTTAAAAACAATATTATGCAACCAGTAAATTAGGTCCAGTGACAGGTCTGTACAACACACACACACACACACACACGTAGATAAATAATGTGTGTTCCTCGTGACTCTGCAGACGTTCCGGTTCGACCGCTTCGTGCAGGACAGCAGAGAAAAGACGGATTTCTCCAAAGAGGGACAGAAGCTGCGCTACTACTTGATGCCGTTCGGCTCCGGATCGTCCATGTGTCCTGGACGGTACTTTGCCATCAACGAGATCAAGCAGTTTGTCTGTCTGCTGCTGCTGTACTTCGACCTGCAGCTGGAGGACAGGCAGAACCGACCCGGTCTGGACCCGAGCCGAGCCGGTCTGGGAATCCTGCTGCCCTCCTCGGATGTCCAGTTCCACTACAGACTGCGGTCCGTGTGACCCAGAGCGGCGCTGAAGTCCAGATGTCTTGTTCCCTCTGGAGGTTCTCGGGGTCCGGACTCGGTCCGGAGGTTTGGGTTCTGGTCGGGGTTCGGGTCCTCGTGCCCCCCTGGGACACCTGGAGGCGCTGCAGCAGAGATCCTGCTGGAGGGAGTGACTGCTAGCAGCGCCTCCTGCTGGTCAAGCTGCAGAACTGTCCCGGATTAAAACTGGTTCTGATCCGATTTGTCAGGGCCAGCCCAAGCCTCCATGGGGCCCCAAGCCAAATGTGCTTTTGGGGCCCTCTGGTTCTGCTAACAATGTGGACCGGCTGCAATCAGCAGTCTGATGATTAGATCGATTAAACACCTGCTATGAACTGATTGCATCTCTGGCTGTTTACATTACATACATGTATAATAGATACAATTATTGACCAGTTGATTTCTGGGAGCCGATTTCCTTCATTTTGGGGCATCGTGATCAGCCGATACTGACATGTGAAGCTGATATGATGTCCATCATCTCTGTCCTTCTGCAGAGACAGTTGGACTGACAGACCAGGCCAGTCTCAACATTTACAGCTAATATTCACTGTTAGCAACTCAAAGACTTTGCTGCTACATTCAGAAACATTTCAGACTCAATTAATTCATATGAGCCAAAATCAGCAGGTCAAAGGTCAGAACCAGGAATCAGCCAGAAAACTGCAATCGCTGCAGAAACACATTCAATTCATTTCTCTTCAGCTCCAATAGCTAAAATCTAATTTATACCAGGTGAGTCTTTCTGCCCTGGAATGTGGACCGGTACCGGGTCGGTTCTGAGCCTCCAAATGATTTTTCTCAGCAGCAAACAGCAAATCAGCTGCAGCAGAGAGCGGCTCGTCCTGCTGCAGCAGCTCGTCCTGCAGCAACTGCAGCCTGACGTCTCAACATTTAGCTGGACAATATCAGAATCTGATGAGTTTTAATTATTCATATCAAACCTGATCAAACAGTTTGAACCAAAATACCTGAGAAATATCCACCAGGAGAATCAACTCATTTAAACTCAGTTTCACACAAAGACGCAGCTTCAATGTTGTAGAACTGGACCGGTCCGGTCCGGGTCATAAGGTCATTTCTGTTAGCAGCTTTATTATCTTTACATTATATTATAAAGACTCATTAAAACAAACTTTATCTTGGTTCTTATTATTTCAAAAACAAATCAGTCTATGATGAAATTTTGTGTTTTTGTTATAACGACATAGAAATCATTACTAACAAAAAAAAATAAAAAATCAGCTCCACTGAGGGGCCCCTTAGTTTGCGCATGCCTTGGGCCGGCCCTGGGATTTGTTATGTCATTTTATCCACAGCAGGAATTTATTTTCTGTCTCGTGTCTTTTAATTTCAATCCTTATTTTAATTCAGTGTTCAATATTAAACCCAGTGTTTTCTATCTATGCTTCATGTCTTCTTCAATCATTTTTGTACCAGCAAGGTTTGGGTCGGAACTGACCCAGATCTTCTTCACTTCTTGTTTCTTCCAAATAAAAACTTTGAAATATGAGTCTATAAATTGTTCATTAAATTACACATTTGGTCAGTTTGAGTTTTGGACTTGTTGAAACTCAGACCGGGTCCATATCAGATCACTTCACTGAAACCGGGTTCTGCTGCACTCCTCTGTACCGGGCCGGCCCAAGTCATCTCAATCATGCATCTCACTGCAACAGAGCGTTACGTTAGCATTTAGCTTTAGCACATAGAATGTTTTATAGCATTAAAGGAACAAGAAGTACAAACGTTTGAGCCAAGAAAACATCTAGTAAGTTTTCATTACTCTCCACTTGATAAAAATGATGATCTATGTTTTGCTAACACTTTTCTATGCTGAGTACACAGAGAGGGGGCGCTGTTTCCCCGCTGCACTGATGCATAAAGCAAGTGGGATTCTACAACCTAAACATTGCTACATTAGTCAGGTCCAGAGAATTCTGGTTCTGGTTCTGGAGGCCGTCCCCATTTGCGACCCGTTACCTGGAACTGCACCTCCAGAACCCCAACAGCAGAGGGCGCTGTGCCCTTAACTAACTTCAGGTAAATCTGCCTCTCAGTCAATATCGCCTCAGCTGGTTCGGTTCGGGTCGACCTGGAAAAATCCAACATAATGGCGGGAAAAGTTCATTTATTACAACCAAGTCACAAAACATGCAGGGCCAAAAATATGCACAACGTTTCGCTGAGAGTCAATAAAACGTTTGTGGAAAAAAGCTGGAAACTAAGGGAGGGGACGAGGTCCGGGGGCCAGTGACCCCTAGGGCCACAGCGCCTTCTCTGGCGGCCCCTCGCTGCCGCTCAGCTAATTGGGCCCCCTGTGTGGGAAACGTGGGAATCACAGCAAAACAAATACAAAAACATGACAATAACTGAAAAAGGAGGTCACGTTACCACAGGGCCGATTCAAGGTCAGGGCCGTGCAGAGACCTTTGGAGGGGCCCAAAGTTTTACTAATAAAGCTCTGATATCTATTTAACCTCTGGAACAGGGATTCCCAAAAATTTTCTGGGCCCCTTTAGATTAAAACAAAATCCTCCCAAGAAAGTCAGCTGGGCAGACACTGTTCATTCAGGGGCCTCCAGACACTCAGGGGCCTCCAGACACTCAGGGGCCTCCAGACACTCAGGGGCCTCCAGACACTCAGGGGCCTCCAGACACTCAGGGGCCCCCAGACACTCAGGGGCCCCCATACACTCAGGGGCCTCCAGACACTCAGGGGCCTCCAGACACTCAGGGGCCTCCAGACACTCAGGGGCCTCCAGACACTCAGGGGCCCCCATACACTCAGGGGCCTCCAGACATTCAGGGGCCTCCAGACACTCAGGGGCCCCCAGACACTCAGGGGCCCCCATACACTCAGGGGCCTCCAGACACTCAGGGGCCTCCAGACATTCAGGGGCCTCCAGACACTCAGGGGCCTCCAGACACTCAGGGGCCTCCAGACATTCAGGGGCCTCCAGACACTCAGGGGCCTCCAGACATTCAGGGGCCTCCAGACACTCAGGGGCCTCCAGACATTCAGGGGCCTCCAGACACTCAGGGGCCTCCAGACATTCAGGGGCCTCCAGACATTCAGGGGCCTCCAGACACTCAGGGGCCTCCAGACATTCAGGGGCCTCCAGACACTCAGGGGCCTCCAGACACTCAGGGGCCTCCAGACACTCAGGGGCCCTATTAATGGTTTAATTGTAACACCATAAATCTAAACCTGTAGCATCATTTATGGAGAATGACAATGTTATTACATTTTATTTAATGCATTCAACAGAGAAAAATAAAAATATGCACTTTGGATTTAATTAGGACATTTAATGTTTAAAAGTTTAAAGAACCATCTTGATATAAATGAGCTAAATATAAATTTAGCTCTTTTATATTTAGCTAAATGTTATTGCTGAGGGGCGTAAGCAGGCCTTCTGACGTACATATAAATAAAAACTAATAAATAAAAACATCACGGATAAAAGAGCCAGGGGGCTCAAGCCCCCTCTGCCCCCCCCTCTGCACGAGCCTGTTCAAGGTCCAGATAGTTTTCATTCATATTTGACTGACATGAGAAGAACATCCCGGCAACAGAACCTCGGTTCCGTTCGGCGAAAACCAAACCATGTTCAGGTCTCTGGATCTGTTCGGAACCAGAAACCAGAACATCGACATGTTACTCTCGGTGGTTCTCCTCATTCGGACCAGAACCTGTCACCAGAACCGTTGACCCAAACCCGGAGAATCCACCTCTACTGTGGACCAGAACCAGGATCAGCTGCTCCTCGAGAGGCTTTTATTATGAAAATCTCCAGGGAAGTTGGATCAACAGCCCTCGGAACTGCTCGGCCAAGTTCGGCTCCGCTCGGTTTATTTTCATCTCCGCCTCCAGCTGAGCGGAGCGACAAGAAGTTCGGACACCGAGGAGCCCAGAGCCGCCGCGGAGCCGAACCGAACCAAGAACTGGAACTGGAACACAGCGACACCACGGTGGGACCGGGACCAGCGCGGTGAGCGGACCGGGACCGGGACCGGGACCGGGACCGGAACGGAATTGAAGACGGCATCATTCCTCTCCAGAAGTCAGGGAGGTTCGGGTCGGACAGGCGGCGGTTCGGGGCAGCAGAACCGTGTTAAAGTGGACCGCTGGCGGCTGCAGACAGAACCATGTACCAAGTCCAGGTGAGCGGCCCAACAGAACTCTAGCAGAACCCAGAGAGAGCGATGGTTCTGTTCGGAACCCGGCCAGGAAAGTTCCTCCGGTTCCGATACTCAAGGTTTCTACTGGGTCCTAGAGAAACGAGTCCAAGAGAAGAACCATAATTTATTTGATTCTTGGTTCCTTAAACTATGTAAATGTGGTTCTGACCCGGTTCTGAAGAAACTGAGTTTGTTCTGATCGGAACCAGAACCAAACAAAACCAGAACCAAGAAGAACCAAAACCAAACAGAACCAGAACCAAGAAGAACCAGAACCAAACCCGATAGCAGTGTCCTGCTTGGTTCTACAGGAAGTAGAATTTTCCAGTCCTGATTTTCGTTTGTCAGGAATCTGATCAGAACTTTCCGTCAGTTCTTCATGTTTGGGTTTAGTGGAACTGGACCGGACCTGAAGAACTCTATCTGAGAAACAACAATATTCCCAAAAATGAAAGTAAATTCTCCCTTGTGATTCCTAACATCAGACTGCAGCGTTCAGGAGCGCTGTGGGAACGTTCAGGGGCGCTGTGGGAACGTTCAGGGGCGCTGTGGGAACGTTCAGGGGCGCTGTGGGAACGTTCAGGAGCGCTGTGGGAATGTTCAGGAACGCTGTGGGAACGTTCAGGAGCGCTGTGGGAACATTCAGGAGCGCTGTGGGAACGTTTCACCACCCGCTCCGCGACACTGCTTCTGTTCCTTGAACGTTGCAGTCCAACTTCCTGCTGATTTCTGGTTTCCTCCTGTAGTCTACCATCTTTTCCAGATGGGCCCTGGTCCTTGTTCCGGTTCTGGTTCCCTCAGGGAATGAGTAAAGAACTCCATCAGATCCTGTCAGATCCTTTTCTCTGACCAATCTTTTTCTGATTTGACTGATCAGGAGTTCAGGTGTCATCGTTCCACTGAGGAAGACCAATCAGAGCGCCAACGTCTGTGACAGGAAAATACACTGGAAGCAAACAGGAAGGAGACAAACAGGAAGAGGACGAGCTTTCCAGCCTGACCGCAGTCTGGCAGACACAATATCTGGATCAATATGGAATTTTCCTGCCATAATCCAAGTGCACACATTTTCATTTTGAAAGCAGGACTTTATGTCTATCTTCTCCAAATTTCTCTTTGCGATCACACTTAGTCTCTGCTTGCTTTTGGAAATGCCATTTGGGACAATCGCCTGGCAACCCAATAGAATGTGTTGCACTGGGTGTGTTTGTTTCCTTCTAGCAGGTGAGCCTGCTATCGATTATAGCAACCCGTGCCACCCACCGGATGTAGGGAGAAACAATGTCAGCTTTCTGTTCCCTTATACTAAAGATCTGCCAGCAGTGTGCTACTGATCGCTAACAACTACTGATCGCTAACAACTACTGATCGCTAACAACTACTGATCATTAATAGCTACTGATCTTATGCAGGATTTTGTTTACCCACCCGTCTCCCTATATCCAGTGGGTGGTGCAGGTTGCTACAATTGATAGCAGCCACACAGGCTCACATGCGAGAAGGGAACAAACCCATCCAGCACAACACTTCCATCCTATTGGCTGAGAGGTTGCCAGGTGAGTGTACCAAAAGGCAGTTTCATGTTTCGTAAGCAAGCAGAGTCTGAGTAGAGTGTGACTGCGAGGAGAAGTTTTGAGTACAAGCGTTGCAGGTTTTGAGGAGAATGACATTAAGTTCTGCTTTCAAAATGAAAATTTGTGCTCAAATTATAGCAGGAAAATTCCATCATAGATCTGGATCATGATCAGGTGTGACTGTGCCTGGACATCAGGAAGTTGAGCCTGTCAGTCAGAACTCGCGCCAGGAGTCTGCAGCCTGACATGAACAGTGATGATGATGACTGTCCTTCCACTGAATGTGCGCGGAGCAAAAGGGGATGACCTTTGACCTCCTGAGGTGGATATGATGACTTCTGACTCTGCAGCAGAGGGAGGAACCCTGAGGTTCTTGTTCCTCTCCAGCAGATGGTGTGTCCTCTGCAGGCTCCTGTAGTTACAGTCAGGGTGACCGGGGCAGTGTGTGTGTGTGTGTGTGTGTGTGTGTGTGTGTGTGTGTGTGTGTGTGTGTGTGTGTGTGTGTGTGTGTGTGTGTGTGTGTGTGTGTGTGTGTGTTGGTCTAAAAATAAACGGCCGTTCTGCTGAACAAACAATCTTTCACCAAACAGAGAATCTGCAACAGAAACTGAAGAACCAATCAGTTCTGCTGATCAGACAATCGTATCCATAACCGATCAATGGATTCAGATGATCAGAAGTTTCAGACCTGGGCCTGCGTCCAGAACCAGAAGGAGTCAGAGGTCTGATCAGCAGAACCGGGTCTGAAGCGAAGAGGAGCATCTGATCCCAGAGGACTCAAAGTTAATATGCTGCTGCAGTAGACACACACACACACACCACACACACACACACACACACACACACACACACACACACACACACACACACACACACACACACACACACACAGCCACCGACTTCATAGGCAGTCCATCCTGAAACAGTGAGAAAACGTTAAACACTCTTCATCACTCTGCAGAGTCCCAGCTGCTCCTCTTCCTCCTGAAGCTTCCTTCTGTTGTTCCCAAAATCGTTTGTCCGCTGAAGGATGATGTCAAGACTACCTGTTAAAGTCCAGCCAGGACCAGGACCAGGACCAGAAGAACCAGAACCAGGACCAGAACCAGGACCAGGACCAGGACCAGGACCAGAACCAGGACCAGGACCAGAACCAGAACCAGAACCAGAACCAGAACCAGGACCAGAACCAGGACCAGAACCAGGACCAGGACCAGAACCAGAACCAGGACCAGAACCAGAACCAGAACCAGAACCAGGACCAGGACCAGGACCAGAACCAGAACCAGGACCAGAACCAGAACCAGAACCAGGACCAGAACCAGAACCAGAACCAGGACCAGGACCAGGACCAGGACCAGGACCAGAACCAGGACCAGAACCAGAACCAGACCAAGGCTACGTTCCCTCTACAGAATTGACTTCTTTTTTTGTTTCTTTTCTGATGGTTGTGATCTGCTGTCCCTGCTGCAGAGGGCGCTGTGATGTCGCCTACTGAGCATGCTCAGTGGGAGTAAACATGGACGCTAATGTGCCAGGGCTCCTTATGGTTGCCATGGCAGCACTTTTCTTGTTTGGGCAAATCACTGAGGGTCAGAGCGCCACCTGGTGGCTCAGACTCAGGTCACATTGATTCAGGAGGTGTGTCTAATCAAATTCAGTTCAGGCTGCAGTGAGTCTGAACTCGCTGAAGGTCAGAGGTCGAGCTGAGCGCTCTGTTTGCCTGCTGCAGGAGAGCCGCCCCCTGCTGAGCCCCTCCATCGATGACTTCCTGGCAGAGAGCCGCAGCGAGGCCGCCTCCGGACGACCCCCGACCTCCAACCCCGCAGGTACAGTCAGCAGGAACCGCTTTGCTAATGACCTCTGACCTGCTGTGGGTCAGGCCGGATCATGTTTCCCTGTAAGACCAGAACTGGACCAGAGCAGCACTGACCTGGTTCTGTTCTGACCCAGTTCTGACCCGGTGACCTGTCTGTCTTGCTCCAGTTCTATCCACGGCTCTGGACCTGGTGGACCTGAGCGACCCGGCAGAGACCCGGTACCACCGGGTCACCGAGAGTCCAGTGAGGAGGACGGTCGGCTCCAGGAGCCCCAGGCACAGAACTAGAACCAGAACTGAGGAGACGGAGCTGGTCCCAGTCCAGCTGAAGCGCCGGCCTGCCGGACCCGGAACCCCCGACAGGACGTCCCTGGACTCGGGTAAGATAGGCCGGTACCGGGTCCAAACCAGTTCTGGTTCAGCTCCCAATAGCAGACGGGTTCCCTCTGCAGTCCATGAGAACCCAGGAGTTCTGGTTCTGATGGACCTCAGAGGTTCTGCAGAGAGCATCATGGAGGTTCTGGAACTGGTTCTGTCCAGACTCAGCTGGAGGTTCTGGTTCTGGTTCTGGTTCTGTCCAGACTCAGCTGGAGGTTCTGGTTCTGGTTCTGGTTCTGTCCAGACTCAGCTGGAGGTTCTGGTTCTGGTTCTGGTTCTGTCCAGACTCAGCTGGAGGTTCTGGTTCTGGTTCTGGTTCTGTCCAGACTCAGCTGGAGGTTCTGGTTCTGGTTCTGGTTCTGTCCAGACTCAGCTGGAGGTTCTGGTTCTGGTTCTGGTTCTGTCCAGACTCAGCTGGAGGTTCTGGTTCTGGTTCTGTCCAGACTCAGCAGCTTCATTTGGTTAAAAGCTTTGAGGTCAGCCGGTCGTCATGACGACGCCTTAATCTGAGCTTTTACTTTGATGAGAACTTCCTGTTTTAGCTCACGGATCACGGTGAGGTCAGAGGTCAGGATCAGTTCTCTCTGCTTGTGTTTCCAGTCAGCCTGTCCTCTCCTCTGGACAAGTGGGGCGAGTTGGACCTGGAAGACGGGGGACGGCGCAGACGCTGCCGGGCCAGATGCTCCTCCCACCACTCCTCCAGCGAGTTGCTATGGTAATGGACCCGCCTCAAGCCAGACCCGTCCGGCCGGTTCTTGTCTGGGTTCTGGTTCGGTCCGGTTTTCTTACAGCTCAGACTCAGATATTCCACTCTGCTGATGATCCTCAGATTTATTTACAGGAAGCTTGTTAATTCCAGCAGCAGCCTGCGGGGGGCAGTAGAGCCAACCTGTAGTTCCAGCAGCAGCCTGCGGGGGGCAGTAGAGCCAACCTGTAGTTCCAGCAGCAGCCTGCGGGGGGCAGTAGAGCCAACCTGTAGTTCCTGCGGCAGCCTGCGGGGGGCAGTAGAGCCAACCTGTAGTTCCTGCGGCAGCCTGCGGGAGGCAGTAACTATGGGGACTGCCAACGCTGAGCTGCTTTCATCAATAGAGACCTGCAAAGAGGTTCTAGAGAAGAAGTAATCGGAATAATTTCAGCTAACATGTTTTCTGTCAGCTCCATGCTGTTCCTTTGTGTTTCTGCTGTTTTCTAGCATCAACAGTGTTGCTACAGCTAACATGAGGGAAAAGGTTCTCTGTAGCTAACGCTAACATGACGGGAAACGTTTTGTGTAGCTAACGCTAGCATTTTAGTAAACGTTCTGTGTAGCTAATGCTAACATTTCGGTAAATGTTCTGTGTAGCTGACGCTAACATGACGAGAAACGTTCTGTGTAGCTAATGCTAACATTTCGGTAAATGTTCTGTGTAGCTAACGCTAACATGACGGGAAACGTTATGTGTAGCTAATGCTAACATTTCGGTAAATGTTCTGTGTAGCTGACGCTAACATGACGGGAAACGTTCTGTGTAGCTAATGCTAACATTTCGGTAAATGTTCTGTGTAGCTGACGCTAACATGACGGGAAACGTTCTGTGTAGCTAATGCTAACATTTCGGTAAATGTTCTGTGTAGCTAACGCTAACATGACGGTAAACGTTATGTAGCTAACGCTAACATGACGGTAAACATTATGTTGCTAACGCTAACATGACGGTAAACGTTATGTTGCTAACGCTAACATGACGGTAAACGTTATGTTGCTAACGCTAACATAAATGTTTTGCTTGATCTTCCTGTGTTTTTCCCTGCAGCCATGTGGATTGAAGGTTGTCTGTGTGTCTCCAGGTCTGCAGAGTTTAGGACAGATGCTCTGATGAAGAGCAGCTTGGACAATCTGGACTTTATATCTCTGAACCAGGTCAGTGCCACTAGATTCTCCACAGGAACAGGGGCTGACTCAGTACCGGGTTAGCTTGGTACCAGGCCGGTACCAGCTGAACAATTGTGGGTTCCACGATTGGCTGACATTATCCAATCATCGGTCTGTCCAGCATCCATCCATTGACATCACCCCAATCACTACATGCTAGGGGCGTCCTGTTGCCATGGTCACCCGGTGGGTGTCCCAGCAACACCTGAGACCAGCAGACTGTGTGTTACTTTACTGGTCAGCTGCTGGACAACCTCTGTCTCCGTCTCTTGCAGGACAGCAGCGTGTCCAGACTCCGCAGACGGACTCGCTCTCTGCTGGCCAAGAACGAGTCCCTGGAGGACGAGTTCGTCCGCGCAAAGGCGGCTGTAGAGGTAACACTCACCTGCTGTGTGAGCTGACCCATCTGCCCCCGAACGACCGTCTGCCCCCGAACGACCCGTCTGCCCCCGAATGACCCCTCTGCCCCTGAATGACCCGTCTGCCCCCGAACGACCCGTCTGCCCCCGAACGACCCGTCTGCCCCCGAACGACCCGTCTGCCCCCGAACGACCCGTCTGCCCCCGAATGACCTGTCTGCCCCCGAATGACCTGTCTGCCCCGAATGACCTGTCTGCCCCCGAACGACCTGTCTGTTCTTGACCTGTGAAAGGAAGTGTCCCTCCAGCAACTTCCTCTCAGCAGATGGACAGGCAGAGCTCAGATCAGAACCAGAACTTGTGGGTTATCATTCTAGAACCGGACCAGAACCACAGCGCCACCTGGAGGCCGATATCTGCACCTCCAGGTTCTGGTCCGGTAGAGTCCATTATTCTGATGAGGTTCTGAGACCTGTGCCTGGTTCTGGTTCTGTTGCGGTTCTGGTGAGGAGGAGAGGTAGAGATGCCTCAGTGGACCAATCACAGCACTGCTCTGGCTCAAAGCTCTTGATTGGTCAGCTGGAGCTTTGCTGGAACCAGAACTTCCTGCTAATGGTTTCCTGTTGGGCCAGAACCTGATTTGGACCTGACTAGGTTCTGACTGTTCCCAGGGTATCCGGTGAGGCATCAGCAAACCTTGAACCCAGAGAAACAGATCGGTGAAAGAGGGAGGTGTCGGGTTCTGACCGGATTGACCAGAACCTTCCTGTTCTCAGTTTCCTCCTGACTGAAATTGGAGAAGATCAGATCCCCATCTGCTGAGTCGGCGGTTCTGTTGGTTCTGATCCGAGAAGGTCGGTCAGAGGTCTGAGCTCAGACCTGAGGGGTCTCCCACCCTGGTGCTCAGGGCCCGCAACTCCAGTGATGACATCATGTCCTCCTGCAGGGAAACGTCTCATGGAGGACAGGAGCCCTGAGGACTGGGGCGGGAGACCCCTTATATTGAACCAGGGTCCTGCAGGGACCAGTGTGACCACAGGGTGGCGCAGTTCAGCCGCTTGGAGGAACCGGCTCACTGTAATGTTTTGCATGAGGAGACGACGGCAGGGTTCTGATTGGGTTCTGATCGGCTTCTTGTCTGGTTTGAATCGGGTTCTGGTCTGGTACTGATCTGGTTCTGGTTGGGTTCTGTTGCAGTCGGACACAGAGTTCTGGGACAAGATGCAGGCGGAGTGGGAGGAGCTTGCTCGCAGGAACTGGCTGGAGGAGGCGGAGAGCCAGCAGAAGCCGGCCCCGCCCCCCGTCTCACCTGTGGAGAAGGTAACGCCCTGATGATGTCACCTTGTTTGCTCCTGCAGCTTCCCAGCATGCATCACTGCTGTGATCTAGAGTTAATCTGCAGCTTTAATGCAGCAGCTTTCATCCAGAAGGCCAGCGGCTCTAATCCCCTAATCCCCTGTGGCTCAGGTTACGTCACCATGCCAACATCCTGCAAATGTTTCACAATAAAACTTTCATTTTGCAACATCAGGAGGACAGAGGCTGGTTTTGATGGGGTCATACAGGAAGTACCCCCACAAGGCGGTACTTCCTGTTGACCTCTGTGGTTCTGCAGGGCGGTACTTCCTGTTGACCTCTGTGGTTCTGCAGGGCGGTACTTCCTGTTGACCTCTGTGGTTCTGCAGGGCGGTACTTCCTGTTGACCTCTGTGGTTCTGCAGGGCGGTACTTCCTGTTGACCTCTGTGGTTCTGCAGGGCGGTACTTCCTGTTGACCTCTGTGGTTCTGCAGGGCGGTACTTCCTGTTGACCTCTGTGGTTCTGCAGGGCGGTACTTCCTGTTGACCTCTGTGGTTCTGCAGGGTTACTTCTTCAGCGCCACCAACCCGTACCTTGACTGGCCCAACGCCTTCGCTGAGGGTCAGGAGAAAGCAGGAGAGGGAGACCTGAACGCCGCCGTCCTGCTGCTGGAGGCCGCCATCTTGCAGGACCCCAGTGACGCCGAGGTGACCCGTTAGTTGGGTTCTGTCGCGGTCCAGTCTCTGACCATCGACGCTCACCGGTGACCATTTCCTGTTGCAGGCGTGGCAGATGCTGGGGACGACTCAGGCTGAGAATGAGAACGAACAGGCCGCCATCGCCTCGCTGCAGAGGTCAGACCAGCTTCTTGTCTACCTGATCTGTTCAGCTCTGACAAAGGTCTCTGCCTGCTCACCTGTTGCAGGTGTCTGGAGCTCCGCCCCAACAACCTGCCGGCCCTCATGGCGCTCGCGGCCAGCCTCACCAACAGCAGCCAGGTGCCGGAGGCCTGCGACGCTCTGCGCCGCTGGATCGGCCACAACCACAGATATCGACACCTGGTGCAGAGCTGGAGTCCGCTACAGGGTTCCCCAGCCACACCACGCAGGGGCCCCGGCTGCTCCGCACCTGCGAGGTAACGAAACACCTGAGCAGGATGTCAGCGTGACGGCCTGGAGGAGTCCGGTTGGCCGGGGTCAAAAGTTACTCCGAATGCAAGCAGCAGGTGGCGCTGCGTGAATAAAACCAATGTTTTTCTTCCAGCTCGGCGCTGCAGGAAGTTCTGCTGCTCTTCCAGGAAGCGGCGCAGCTGAACGTGGATAACGTGGATCCGGACCTGCAGACCGGACTTGGAGTTCTGTACAACCTGAGCTCAGAGTTTGATCGGGCGGTGGAGGCGTTCAGCGCCGCGCTGTCCGTCAGACCGCAGGTAACATCAGACCGCTGCCGGTTCTGATTCTGGTGGGGCCCCAGCAGGCTGATGTCATGTTGACCTCACTTCCTGTGTCTGTCTTCAGGACTACCTGCTGTGGAACCGGCTGGGAGCGACGCTGGCTAACGGCAGCCGCAGCGCCGAGGCGGTGGAGGGTACAGCCGCGCGCTGGAGCTGCGGCCCGGCTTCATCCGCTCCGATACAACCTGGGCATCAGCTGCATCAACCTGGGCGCGCTCAGGTACTGCCGCCCCGGCAGCCCGCTTACTGGACCACAGCTTGTTTATGACCCGGTTGTGGTTCTGGTTCTGCAGGGAGGCTGTCAGTAACTTCATCACAGCTCTGAACAGCAGAGGTGCAGCCAGCGTCGCAGCCAGCTGCAGATGTCCACCAACATCTGGGCTGCGCTGCGGATCGCCGTCTCCATGATGGACGACCCCGAGCTGGACCGGGCCGCCAGCCTGGGGGACCTGGACCTGCTGACCAGAACCCTGGAGGGCGGAGACCTGTGAACGGGTCAGAGGGCACAGGAAGAGGAAGAGAACGCTGCTGCACCTGAAACACAACCCTTTAACCCAAGTACACCTGGCTGCAGCCTGCGGAAAGGGGCGGGGACGGACCACTGTCAGTCTCAGACCTTATATGGAAATGGGACTATTGCATTCCGGAAATGAAGGGGGCGCTAGTGACACCATTTCCTGTACCAGTCGTGTTTTAATAATTATAATAAACGCATTTTATTTGACAACGCCTTTAAAAACACCCAATAACACTTTTAAAATTTAAAATTAATTACAAATTAACTACAAATTAAACAGTAAGGAAATGACATACCACGTGTTACGTCACGTATGTCCCTTTTTTATTTTTAAATCTTTATTAAATCTTTGTTTTGGATGTTAAATTATATCAGTAACAAACATAAAATAAGCAATAATAAGGAATCATTATGGAGATGTATTTATCTATCCTTACACCCTAACTTTCCCAAACAAAAGTCATAAAACATAAATTAACATTTTAGAGACAAATGTACACTACATTAAGAACACATTTATCAATCCATCAATGATTTTACTCTCAGGTTATCCGTGCAGTGGGTGATGAGAGCTGCTGTAGGGACCCTGGACAGATCGCCAGTCCATCGCAGAAAACAGATATAAACAAATACTTGCTGGTGTTGAAGTTCAAATAATAGATTTTGATGTTGTGAATGGTACTCTTAAAATAAATAAGTTAAAATCTAAAATATAATATCCTTTGCCTTATTTAATAAGGACTAAATGGAAAAGAGGTTTGGTCAGTAAAACATTTAGTCAACAGTTTTTGCCAACTTGGTCCATCCATTCACAAAACACTTTTGTTCTGTTTATTTGGCAAATATTTTTCTTATTATTCACATTGTGAATATAATTTACAAACAAATTAAATGACTTTAGAACTTCTAACAAGCTCGACTATTATCATTGTTTACCATAATGTCTAAACTGATTGGTGTCCCACTATTCTGTTTAGAAATTCAAAATCTATTCTACCAATTGCAATTGATTCATAAACTGCGCCCCAAAGACCTTAAATATGCAATTGTTGCAAATCCCAAAGTGATTCATTTAAAACTTTAAATGTAGCTTCAACCTGGAAAGACTCACAGAAAGCAGGTTTTAGAAAGTTCATTTGATAAGAAATAATCTTCTGACCCTGGCAGTAGACACTGCGCTGGTAACTGCCAGAGAGAATGATTCGCTGTTGGGTTTTTTCTCTATGAAAACCTTTTTGAATAAATTCACTGGATACATAAATTAAATCCATGTGTAAATTGTAACCGTCTCCTCTGATCACGGCGCTGGTCTCATCTCCTCCGTCCTTCACAAACTCCGGCTTGATGTGCAACTGCTCCTCACCTGAGCCTCCATCACCTCCACCTGGTCTCCACCTTCACTCAGCTCACCTTTAGTCTTATGTTTGGATTATGACTCTGTAACTAAACAATGTTTCTGTATGTTCTTGCTTTATTATAAAACAACAGTTGATTCTGACTGTTAAACAAACTTAGCCGTATGTCAGGTTTGTAAAGAACATTTGTAATGATTCCAGTCATTGTTTAAAAAGTATAGGAACATTGCATTTACACATATAAAATATTGCAAGTTATTAACTTAGCATGTATTACAAATTTTTAAAACAAGGTGATCCAATTGCTAAACAACACTGTTACAATATATTTGCAACTACTTTATTGGTTCTACTCTCTCCAACAAAATGCAGCCACAATATAATATTTCTTTAAAAACTAAATAATGTAAATCAACTGAGCTACAACAAAAGGAACATTCAAAAATGTACATAATATTGAAATAACACATGAAAACGAATGACTGAACAAGTCAAAAGGCAAATATGCTTCAGCATAAATGATCTAAAACTAATGTGTGACAACTGAAATGTGTGAAAGACTACAGAAAACAACTAATATTGTCCTAGCATTCAGTACTGGCATTCAGGGCAGTGTCCAGATGTGCCATCAGAGTAGTAACGAGGGAACTCTCCTCATCTTCCATGTCCAGTGAAGCCCACAGAGTCTTTATGTTGCCGGTTGCAGGAAGAACATCTTACAACCGCAAAAGGAATCCTGTTTTCTGCCTTGCATGAGTCTGAAAATGTCACCCAGCTGATCTCACCTGTTGATGAAAAACTGATTTTATGTAGTTGAAATCTAATTTCACATGTTTTAGGTGAAAAAAGTCAAAGGTCCTTACCATCTAGCCAAGCAAAGTGAGTCTTCCTCCTGAAAACTGGGTCAGACACAATGGCTTCTAAGCACTTGCAGGTCAATGCCAAGGTGAGGGAAGATGTGCCTCCCTGTGCCAGAATCACCTCCTGGAGAACAGCTTCCAGTGCAATCAAAGGCATCTGAAAATAATAATAATAATAAAAAACATGTGCAATGCAAGACTCATACTGGAAGAATGGCTATGACATGATTATAAATGAATCTTAAAAAAAGAAATGAATAAAATTAAAAACATCTATATACATTGCAGATATGTTTAAACAAGATGTGATTCATTCTCACTCAGAACAGAGTGAGGACTCAGCCTAATAGCTACTAAGATAAAAGAAAAAGGTTATTACACACCAGGAAATACAAATGATTGGTAGAACAAAAGGCATGTTTGAATTAATCACTGTAGATTCTTTAACATTGTTGTTACTGTTTTGTAGGATTTAACAATTAATTCTAGAAGTCACAATGGCTTCCAGATAACAAATATATGTTCTGCACAAAATGAACATCCAAAGATTAACTAATCAGATTTATTCAATTACTCTGTAACTTTGATAAAAAATAAAATAAAATAATTAGGACCATTTTTCCAAATGTTATACTCTTGAGTTAATTTTGTTGGTATGCAACATAATGCAAGTAACTTAACTGAATGAAGATCACATTTTAATCCATAAAAGAATTAAAACACGATACACTGATAAATGTTGTTTATGTTAGGTTTCTTCTAACCCTTAATTTGTTGTCTTGTACTAAAATACCTAACAGTGCACATAACTTCATTTTTATTAATGTCTGCTGAAATAAATGGGTAATATTATAATCAGTAAAACAGTACTTAATAATAGCCATTTCACAAAATACTTTGTTACTTTTAAATGTGTAGTTTGCTGCACAGTTACTAAAAATACATTGTAGTGCTGCTCATCATTACAGTATCATCTCTGGGTTCTACACCCACTTATGATGGCAGCTGTTAGCTTCTAAAAAAAGCTGTTAGCTTCTAAAAAAAGCTGTTAGCTTCTAAAAAAAGATGTTAGCTTATAAAAAAAAGCTGTTAGCTTATAAAAAAAGCTGTTAGCTTATAAAAAAAAGCTGTTAGCTTATAAAAAAAGCTGTTAGCTTCTAAAAAAAGCTGTTAGCTTCTAAAAAAAGATGTTAGCTTATAAAAAAAAAGCTGTTAGCTTATAAAAAAAGCTTTTAGCTTATAAAAAAAGCTGTTAGCTTATAAAAAAAAGCTTTTAGCTTATAAAAAAAAGCTGTTAGCTTATAAAAAAAAGCTGTTAGCTTATAAAAAAGCTGCTAGCTTATAAAAAAAGCTTTTAGCTTATAAAAAAAAGCTGTTAGCTTATTAAAAAAAAGCTGTTAGCTTGTAAAAAAAATATTAGACTTTCAAGAAATGTAACATTGGTGTACAAAAACATATTTAAAAAATATTAACCTTTAAAAATAAAATAAAAACACTAGAAAACTGATAAGAATGTAAAAATAAACATTCATAAGTGTAGTTTTACATACCGTTATGCTGAACCATAGCAGTTGTTGCTATGTGGTTCTGTACCTTTAAGACTCCTCCGCACTGTATGAGCAAAGGGGACAGCGGTATTTGTCTTCAGACAGTACGGGAACAATTTTCTGTCCGATCCCAATGTTGCAAATTGATAAAAGCATCTGTATAATGAAAATTAAAAAAAATGGGGCATAAAATACATTTTTCTACTTTTCGACTGGTGCCCTGCACGGAAATAATTAGCTATGCTACATGCTAAAATTAGCCTTCCCCTGTACGAACTACGAATTTCACTCGTTTGCAGCTGTCAATTATATTTTCAACCTAATCTAGAAATTGATTTACTATGTGAAAAAAGTTTTAATAAGGTAGAAAATACCTTTTGCTGACTTTGTGCTTGTTCCATTATGAACAGCGTTCCGAACGTCAGTGGCGAAACCTCTCAAACTTCTTCCAATCCACCTCTTATCCCCGCTTCTTTAAGGTATTAGTGATTGTGAAAATAGCGCCCCCTTCATTTCCGGAATGCAATAGTCCCATTTCCATATAAGGTCTGAGACTGACAGTGGTCCGTCCCCGCCCCTTTCCGCATGCTGCAGCCAAAACCCTCTCGGTTATAAACCTGGAGACCCTTCTGCTGGAGCTCCGCCCCGTGACCTCTGACCTGTCAGCAGCTCCAGCCTGAACGGATTGTAGCAGACGCAGCATCAGGACAAAGAAGGGCTTCTTCAGTACGGAGGCCTGTGGGGGACATGGGGACGTAACGTCCTGATCGCTTCAGGACCGGAAAACTTTCACCAGCTTTTTCCATACATGTTAATATCTCAATGTGAAATATCTGAAGCTTTATATCTTTTTCTTTAAGATAGAAATAAAACCTCTAATACAAACAAACTTTCCAAGAAGGAAAGAACTAAAAAATATGTCCAAATTTGGACTATTTCTGAGTTATTATTGCAGGAAATAAATCATCTGATTTCCTTCCACTAACAGATATAAACGTAACTGAATCCATTTTTAATCAGTTAAGAATAAACATGTTTTCAACGAGGCTCTTAATTTGAAATGTCCTTTGACAACAAAGTAGGTCTGTCACAATATGCGGCAGTGGAAGGTGAGGAAGACGCCGTGAAACCAGGAATGTAGAAGGAAAATGATTTCATGAAGATTTCAACAAACCAAAAATCCAAACAACTCAGGACAGCAGGACACAAACCAAAGGAGACGCTGGACTGAAGAGACACTGGGACACAGGTGGGGTTAAATACACGGGACACCTGGGAGCAATCAGGGGAGACGGGACGACATGGAGACACAGAGACATGATGGCATGGAGACATGATGGCATGGAGACACAGAGACATGGAGACGGGACGACATGGAGACACAGAGACATGATGGCATGGAGACACAGAGACATGATGACATGGAGACACAGAGACATGATGACATGGAGACATGATGACATGGAGACAGGGAGACATGATGACATGGAGACACGGAGACATGATGACATGGAGACAGAGACATGATGACATGGAGACATGATGACATGGAGACAGAGACATGATGACATGGAGACAGAGACATGATGACACAGAGACATGATGACATGGAGACACAGAGACATGGAGACGGGACGACATGGAGACATGATGGCATGGAGACACGGAGACATGATGACATGGAGACACAGACATGGAGACTGGACGACATGGAGACACGGAGACATGATGACATGGAGACTGGACGACATGGAGACACGGAGACATGATGACATGGAGACACGGAGACATGATGACATGGAGACATGATGACATGGAGACACAGACATGGAGACACAGAGACATGATGACATGGAGACACAGAGACATGGAGACGGGACGACATGGAGACACAGAGACATGGAGACACAGAGACATGATGACATGGAGACACAGAGACATGGAGACATGATGACACGGAGACATGGAGACACAGAGACATGATGACATGGAGACACGGAGACATGGAGACACAGAGACATGGAGACACAGAGACATGATGACATGGAGACACAGAGACATGGAGACACAGAGACATGATGACATGGAGACACAGAGACATGGAGACACAGAGACATGATGACATGGAGACACAGAGACATGATGACATGGAGACACAGAGACATGAAGACACGGAGACACAGAGACATGATGACATGGAGACATGGAGACACAGAGACATGATGACATGGAGACACGGAGACATGGAGACACAGAGACATGAAGACACCCAATAAACAGAAAAACTCAAATCATGACAAGATCTGAGCCAAACTTTCCCCATGACCCTCAGAGGCCTCCGTAGTTTAATCAATACTTATTAATGCTTGAATATTAATGTCCATATGAGCTGCAGAGTCATGTCAGATTTTACTGAGTCACCAAAATAAAAGCTCAGGTGAGAACAAAGGGGGCGGAGCCTAAACTGCAGGTCAAATGCAGAAATACTCAGACTATTTATCCACTTCAGTGTTTCTCCTCTGGTGTCAGATCTGTGTTTTACCTTCTGACTCGCCGTATTCAGATGTTATCATATCTAGAGTCGTTTTAATCAGTGACAACCAGGCTTTTTCAGAAACTCATAGCTGAACCCGGAGGTCAGAGGTCAACCATCTCTCCATAGGGACACAGATATTTGGAAACAAGTTTGGTTCCTGTTGCCAAATTTCCAAAATATAATTAAGCAAAGTTTTATCATTTCTTATTCCTTTACATTTTCACTTTGTCCAGGTGAGGGCGCTGTTTTGATTGTTTTTATGATTTTTAATGTGTTAATGTTGAGCTCTGTTGCACTTTAATCCTGTTTTATTCATTTTTATTGTTTGTCACATAAATCCTATTAATCTGCATTAAAGACAATAATCAGTTCAGTGTTTATTGATCATTTTACTTCCATCAAAGATCGTTTCATTTCCACCAACCAATCAGAGCCGAGATGAGACCAGCTGCATGCAGTCGCCATGGAGACGCCAGCAGGTGGCGCTAACAGACCCCATCACCCGTAGCAACGGGGTCACGACACATAGCAACGGGGTCACTACACATAGCAACGGGGTCACTACACATAGCAACGGGGTCACAACTCCTCCAGCCTCTGATTGGCTCTCAGCAGCGACACCTGATCTCCTGCATCAATCAACCAATTGATCGACCAACTCATCTGTCCTCCCCTCCATCCGTCCACCTGTCCTCCCCTCCGTCCGTCCACCTGTCCTCCCCTCTGTCTGTCCTCCCCTCCCTCCGTCCCTCCGTCCGTCCATCCGTCTCTCAGCCAGTAATATTCCTGGTTTCCATAAATCCAGATTCTGTATTAAAGGTTTTATTGGCTGAAACACAAAATCATTTTCATGAACAGCATAAAGACTTTTAGACGTTTCAGTGGGTTCCAGGTAACGCAGCTGGGTTCTGGACCGGGTCAGGGAGCAAAACCCAGAACCTCCCTGCAGCGAGGCATCGGGTCTCTGACGAACCTGACCGCAAGCTGCAGAGGTCAGAGGTCACTGGAACATCTGATGGAGACCAGAACCAAACCCTAATACCGCCTCAGTCTGACCACTGCTGGTCCACACCAGCACAGGCAGAACCACGCTCCTCCGGTCCGGTCCTGGTTCTGGTCGGAGCAGGTGGATCCAAACCGCTGCTGCTTCAGTCCGCAGCCTGCAGGTAGCGAGCAGAGAAGGCCTCCAGCTGGGTCTCCAGCTCCGTGGCCCGGTTCCTGGAAGCAGAACCACAGCAGGTTCTCATCAGGTTTGGTCCGACCAGAACCTTTTGGATCTAAGTCCAGTTCTGGCAGTTGGTCTTTTGAATCATTTGTTGCGATGCCAATTCAGATACTGGAGTTTCAGGATGACGGCCATTTTTCAAGATGGCTGTCATTTTTCAGATCAGTTATTACGGTAAAACGTTTTCATAACGGCGATGAACTTTATGTCACATCATGGTTTCCACTTCCTGTTCTTGTGATGTTAAGATTTGCAGCAGAATCAGAAACAGAACGTTGCCGTTAGCCGTCAGCTAACGGTTAGCGCTAACCGTTAGCCGTCAGCTAACGGTTAGCGCTAGCGTGACATCACTGTTCATGTGTTTAGCAGTTCAGCGTTAGCAGAGCTTTGTTTCTTGTGATGTGAGTTAACTTGGTAGAGTTTGTGTCCAACAATGGCAACAACAGGTCTGAGGTTCAAAACCAGGTTTTCACTTCCTGTCTCCGCCGTCCAGCCTGCTCCTGACCTCTGACCTCCAGTTTCAACAATGAAACCGATTCATCCCAACAATAAGCCAACACAAGTAACTACATCCAAACCTCACAATGTAAATAATAATTTTCTCAGTTTTTGTCTCATAAAGACAGAATTGTGACCAGGTAAAGCGCGCCTCACCTGAAGGCCTTGGACTTCCTCTGGGTCGCCTCCAACCTCTGGATCCTGCAGGTGAGCTGCCGGATCCGTCCCTCCAGCTCCGCCTCGCTCAGGTCCACTCTCTGGGTCAGGCGGCTGAAGGTGGAGGTCAGCTCCCTCACAGAGAGAAAACATGGCCGCCGTCAGAACCGCCAGCAGAACCGCCAGCGGGTTCCATAGGGGCGGGGCTTACTTGAACACCTGCTGGCTGCAGGCGGAGCTGGTGACGGGGACGACTGCGCGGAGACGGAAGGCGGCGAACTCTGTGAACTGCTGCTTCAGAGCGCGCTCCTGGCTGGACGCCGTCCAGGTGAGTCTCTCATACAGGTAGAGCAAACCATAGAGGGAGACGGACAGGGCGACCACCCGCCAGCCCACCGAGCGCCACACCTGGACACACAACGCAGCTGGACACACAACGCAGCTGGACACACTGCAGCAACAGGACATGTCCAGATGTGTCCAGAGCTGCATTGTCTCTGTCTCACCAGCAGAACCAGGACACGAAGTGGCCGGTTCTGGACCTGGCCGGTTTGGACTCACCACGCCCCCGATCAACAGCACCGCCATGGACGCCCTGGAGGACACCGACACCAGGCTCGTTGCCATGGAAACCACCAGCCGGTCCTTGAGGGTCGGTCCGTCCTGCAGACACAGCGACGTCTCAGCGCCTCGTCCCGCAGGACGTCTCGTCCCGCAGGACGTCTCGTCCCGCAGGACGTCTCGTCCCGCAGGACGTCTCGTCCCGCAGGACGTCTCGTCCCGCAGGACGTCTCGTCCGACGGCCGGCGCTCACCTCGGGTACGGCCAGCGCCCGGTGGGCGCCGATGAATCGGGTCACCAGGGCGCTCCAGCCCAGGGAGAACCGGAAGTCGATGTCCTCCCTAAAGTCGGCGCAGAGGGCGGCCAGGCTGAGGTCAAAGGTCATCTCGAAGGACGAGGACGGAGCGCAGAGCTGCTGCTGGACGGACGGCGACACCAGGGGACGCACGCTGTCTGGGGACGGACAGGACACAGTCAGACGGACATCCTCTCCTGGGTCAGAACCAGAACCGGGACGGGTCGGTACCGGTCATGAGTCTCTGGGCGTCCCGGATGTCCCTGAGGACGTCGCCATGGCAACGATGGGCCAGACCGCCAGAGAGACGCTGCTCCAGGTGCTGCACCAGTTTCTGCAGAACCAGGTCAGAATCGGGACAAAACCGGGTCAGAATCGGGACAGAACCGGGTCAGAACCGGGTCAGAATCGGGACAGAACCGGGTCAGAACCGGGACAGAATCGGGACAGAACCGGGTCAGAATCGGGACAGAACCGGGTCAGAATTGGGCCCTGGATGTTCTGGATCTGCAGCAGGTCAGTGAGCACCAGGGCGTCCCTTGCTGGCCCGGTGGGTTCGGCAGCAGAACCGCCAAGGTCCGATTGGTTCTGAAGGGTGGTTCCCCTTTAAACCACCTGGACCCGATGCGGCTGAGCCCAGGAACCCAGAACCTCATCAGAACCTGTGGGCTACAGAACTCACAGCTTTGTAGAGCTCCAGGTTCTCCGGGGTCGGGCTGAAGTCGGCCCGGAACTCCTCCACCAGAACCGGCAGAAATTGGATCTGGTCCAGCAGCGCCGCGGCCACCTGGGCGCAGACGGGCACCGGTTACCATAGAAACCACAAAGTCCAACGGTGGCAGCAACTGGAACCAGAACCCGGGTTCTGCTGCGTGGCGGGAACCTTGGCGGTGACGTCGTCCGTCAGGGTTCCGATCCGGTTCTTCACGCTGTCGCTCAGACGGCTCATCTGACCCCGGACGAAGTCCAGACGGTCCCGCTGCTCCTCCCGCTCCTCCAGGCAACAGATCCTGTCACAGGTCAGAGGTCAGAGGGGCTCCCACTGAGCGTGCTCAGCGGGTCACATGACTGATCTCACTTCCTGTCGGCCGAAGCGATGTTGATGGCGTCCATGATGGTCTTGATGGCCTCGGTGATCTGCCACGCCCGCACCGTGTGCTGCTCGAACTTGGTCCGGACCGCCGACTGAGAGATGAACTCCTGTACACAGAGAACCGGGTCAGAACCGGGTCAGAACCGGGTTAGAACCGGGTCAGAACCAACACAATGGGAAAAAACAGGCAGGATTAGAAAAACGCTCAGGATGTGGTTCTGGGTTCTGTGGTTCTGGGTTCTGTGGTTCTGGGTTCTGTGGTTCTGGGTTCTGTGGTTCTGGGTTCTGTGGTTCTGGGTTCTGGGTTCTGTGGTTCTGGGTTCTGGGTTCTGTGGTTCTGGGTTCTGTGGTTCTGTGGTTCTGGGTTCTGTGGTTCTGGGTTCTGTGGTTCTGGGTTCTGGGTTCTGTGGTTCTGTACCTCGAAGGTTCTCTCAAACTGCTGGAACTCTGCCAGCCGGTCCTGGAAGCCTTCAGCCAGTGCGCCCCCTGCAGGACGAGCAGTGATGTTCAGCTCCCTGCTAGGCTAATGCTAATGCTAAGTGTTGTTAGCTGTGATTTTAAGTTCAGTCGTTTCATTTTTAAAGTTTATTTTCAGCAATAAGGAAATTGAAATTGAAAACAAGAATCATGTGAAGAACTTTATAATTTATAGATGGAAGGAGTTTGATTTCAGTCTAAATAGTGAAGAAGCAAAATATTGGTTTTTGGTAATTATTAATAAACTGTGTTCCAAAATATTATGCAAATTGGATTAAAGTCTCATAAATATTATAGTTTTTGTTGTGCCATTAAATTTATTCGTGTCATTATAATGACTTTCAGAGAGCTGCTTGATCACTTTAATCTATTAAAGTAAATCTACTTCAGAAGGATGTTCCACATTATTCATCAGGATTCCAGCAACATGACAAGCTATGAAAACATGAGATGTTTCATGAAAACTGAATTCTTATCATCGTACTGTGAAGAGATTTGTGGCTGATTGAGAACAAAGATGGTTTGTGCAGATAAAAGCTAAAGAAGAAGTTTTTGTTAGATTCCTAGGATCAAGAGATCAGCTGCTAAAACAGCCTTAAAAGCAGCAAACAGTTATAAAAGCTGCCGGACCTGAACGCCTCACAGGGAGCCTCCATCCTGACCAGATGCCTCAGCCGGCTCCTCTCCATGTGGAGGAGCAGCAGCTCTACTCTGAGCTTCTCTCTCAGGAAACCCGTTTCAGCCCATGTATCCCAGATCTCGTTCTTTCAGTCGTGACCCAAAGCTCCTGACCAGAGATGAGGGTGGGAACGTAGATCGACCGGTAAATCGAGAGCTTCGCTTTCTGGCTCAGCTCTCTCCACCATGACGGGCCGGTCCAGTTCCCTGCAGACGCTGCTCCAATCCGCCTGTCGATCTCCCGTTCCCTTCTTCCCCCATTAGTGAACCCAGAGATACTTGAACTGCTCCACTTGGGGCAGGACATCCCCCCCGGGTAGAGAAGCTCTCCACCCTTTTCCGGCTCCAGACCGCGGCGTCGGAGCCACCGATCCTCATCCCGGCCGCTTCGCACTCGGCGGCGAACCGCTCCGGCGAGAGCTGCGGGTCACGACCCGATGGAGCCAACAGAACCACATCGTCCGCAAGAAGCAGAGATGGATCCTGAGGCCACCAAAACGGATCCCCTCAACGCCTCGGCTGCTCTGCAGATTCTGTCCATGAAGTGATGAACAGAATCTGTGACAAAAGCCCTGATGGAGTCCAACCTCACCGGGAACGAGCCCAACTTATTGCTGGCAAGTGGACCAGACTCTGACACGGTCATACACCTGACAGCCCGTATCAAAGGGCCCGGTACCCCAGACTCCCGTATGTGAGTGAAAGCCCCATCTCACAGGGGATTCCAGCAGACGGTCCCTGCAGACCCTCACCGCAGGTTTGGGCCTGCCAGGTCTAACCGGCATCGTCCCCATCAGAGCCAAGTCACCACCAGGATACCGACCTGCTGGGAAACTCAAGCCCAACCGCAAACAGAGGAAAGAACTGAGCAGCGAGTGACAACCAGAAACACCAAGTGTTCACGTCTCACTCACTGGCAACAGGTTTCTCTCTATGAACTTGGTAGTTTAGCAGTTTGGTGGTTTAGCAGTTTGGTAGTTAACAGTTTTTTAGTTTAGCAGTTTGGTAGTTAGCAGTTTGGTGGTTAGCAGTTTGGTAGTTAGCAGTTTGGTGGTTTAGCAGTTTGGTAGTTAGCAGTTTGGTGGTTTAGCAGTTTGGTAGTTAACAGTTTGGTGGTTTAGCAGTTTGGTAGTTAGCAGTTTGGTGGTTTAGCAGTTTGGTAGTTAACAGTTTGGTAGTTTAGCAGTTTGGTGGTTTAGCAGTTTGGTAGTTTAGCAGTTTGGTAATTTAGCAGTTTGGTGGTTTAGAAGTTTGGTAGTTAGCAGTTTGGTAGTTAGCAGTTTGGTGGTTAGCAGTTTGGTAGTTAGCAGTTTGGTAGTTAGCAGTTTGGTGGTTTAGCAGTTTGGTGGTTTAGCAGTTTGGTAGTTAACAGTTTTTTAGTTTAGCAGTTTGGTAGTTAGCAGTTTGGTGGTTAGCAGTTTGGTAGTTAGCAGTTTGGTGGTTTAGCAGTTTGGTAGTTAGCAGTTTGGTGGTTTAGCAGTTTGGTAGTTAACAGTTTGGTGGTTTAGCAGTTTGGTAGTTAGCAGTTTGGTGGTTTAGCAGTTTGGTAGTTAACAGTTTGGTAGTTTAGCAGTTTGGTGGTTTAGCAGTTTGGTAGTTTAGCAGTTTGGTAATTTAGCAGTTTGGTGGTTTAGAAGTTTGGTAGTTAGCAGTTTGGTAGTTAGCAGTTTGGTGGTTAGCAGTTTGGTAGTTAGCAGTTTGGTAGTTAGCAGTTTGGTGGTTTAGCAGTTTAGTTTGGTTGTTTAGCGGTTTGGTAGTTTTTAGCAGTTTGGTGGTTTAGCAGTTTGGTGGTTTAGCAGTTTAGTTTGGTTGTTTAGCGGTTTGGTAGTTTTTAGCAGTTTGGTGGTTAGCAGTTTGGTAGTTAGCAGTTTGGTGGTTTAGCAGTTTAGTTTGGTAGTTTAGCAGTTTGGTTGTTTAGCGGTTTGGTAGTTTTTAGCAGTTTGGTGGTTTAGCAGTTTAGTTTGGTAGTTTAGCAGTTTGGTTGTTTAGCGGTTTGGTAGTTTTTAGCAGTTTGGTGGTTTAGCAGTTTGGTGGTTTAGCAGTTTAGTTTGGTTGTTTAGCGGTTTGGTAGTTTTTAGCAGTTTGGTGGTTTAGCCCATTAGCCTGTGGATGTTGTGTTCGTCTCCCAGTTAGTTTTGTGTTATTATTCTTCATAAATTCACTTAGTAAGAATTTCAGACTTTCGTCCTTCGCAACCTTCTGGGGAAACCCGTCATATTTCCAGAACCTGGTCCTCATCAGGAACCAGAACCTGATTCATCCGACCCAGTTCCCCTCCGTCCCTCCGTCTCACCTGTCTCCGGCATGCCCTGGTTCCGCTGCGTTCTGCAGATCAGAGCCTCCTTGGCAGAGATGAAGAAGATTCTGCTAGCGGCCCGGTCCGGCTCAACAACCCGCAGCTCCTCCGACAGGAAGCTGATGCAGCGGTCCAGATGCTGCTTCTTCACCTGGTCGATGAGCTCGGGCTCCGTCACCGAAGCGTCCCAACGGTTATGGAGGATGAAGACGTTCGGCTTGGAGATCCGCTCACTGACCTTATGGAAGAACAGCTTCTCCTGGACAGAACCGGAGCAGAACCGCTTCAATTACAGGAACTGGGCCAGAGCTCGGACCAGAGCTCGGACCAGAGCTGGGTCAGCTACTAGATCCCGGGTCCGAACAAAACTGGGTCAAAGCAGAACAAAACCGAGCCAGAGGTCCGATCAGAAGTCTCCACCAGGTTCTGTTGATGCAGATGCTGGACAGGCCAAGAACGCCAATGGTCCAACCCGACCAGAACTGGACCTCCTCCACTATATGCAGGTGGCTCCTTTCAGTAGAACTGGTTCTGGTTCCTCTGGACCCAGATGGAGAGGACTGGTTGTGGTTCTGATGATGTTATCCTGGGCTGGTTCTTCACCAGAACCAGAACCCGTCCGGTTCTGTCTGAGGGATCTCCTTCCAGGTGAAGCTCTGCCTCCATCTGGTTCTGATCCGGTCCGGTTCTTGCATAATGGACCGGGTTTGGCTGAGCAAGACCAGACCTGGGCTCAGAGATATCGAGTCTGGTTGGGATTGGATCAGAATCTATTTAGATGTTCTGATCCAGAACCACTTCCGTAGGAAGAACCGCCTGCAGATCTGGACCAGCAGTCCGAATTCTGACTGTTTTATGAAAACGGTTCTGGTTCTGGTTCTTTTTATTATTGAATATTTTTTGTGGATATTTCTGATGAGAGAAAAAGTTTGGACACCCTGGTCTGGCGTTTGGACTGGTTCTGAATTCATCTTCCTGAACCGGACCTGCCAGAAAGAGGAGGAACCAGAACATCTGGTCCACCTGCAGGAACCGGCCCTTTAAGATGATGATGATGAAGTGGCCTTCCTCACCGTGTTCATCAGGGTAGACTCGGCGTTCCCCACCAGAACGAAGACGTCGGCATCCAAACAGAACTTATCGATCCAGCTGTCCAACTCCAGGGTGACGTCTGTCCCTGGGCTGCCAGGGGTCAGAGGTCAGAGTTAATATGAATCTCTCTGGTTCTGGTTCTGACAAAGACTTCAGAAGGATTCCCTCAGAACCCAGATGGGCCCAGTGGTTCTGTAAGGAGGAATGTTCCTCCATACAGTTCTGCCCTGAGGTTCTCCTGAATCATTTAGAAACGACAGAACCAGAACCAGTTCTGATGGGTCTGAACTCAGACAGATCAGAACCTGATGGCCTCACCTGTCCATCAGAACCAGGTCGTCCCTCAGCAGGGCGCAGCGGTTCTTGGGCCAGAACACTCGGACCAGGCTGCCCGAGTCCAGCGCCGGGTCCATGTGCAGCGCGTGGGCCAGCTGGTTGACTGTCTGCAGGACACAGAGGGAGCGCAGTCAGAACCGGGTCAGAAACGGGCCCCCCGGTGGTTCTGTTCACCCACAGAGACGGCGTGGCGCTCGGCAGACGCCTCGGTGGTGAGGTAGGGCTCGGCGGCGTCCGTCCCCTCCACGCTCAGGAAGCAGTTGGTGGTGTGGCCGATGCCGCTGGGCAGCACGCGCTCCCGCAGCATGGCGTTGATCACCGTGCTCTTCCCGTTGCTGGTTCTGAAGACGGATAACACAAGGGAACCGGGCCAGAACCAGGTCCCCGATTACATCATGGATCAAGAGAAACATCGCCGTCTACTTCTGGTCTGGTAAACTTATCTGGTTTGTCTGCAGCAACTGGATCAGAACTAAATGGGTCTTAACTGAACACTAAGATCAGCTTCAAGGGGATCAGATGGAGGCTTCAGAACCAGGTTCTGCTCCGGCTGGACGACCTGCTAGAAGATGTCCATGTTCTCAAACAAGTCATGACCCAGATGCTTCAGAGGAATAAGAACCAGCAGAAAAACTGGACCTGAAACCCAACAAGAACCCGACAGGAACCCAACAAGAACCCAATGGGAACCCAACAAGAACCAGACAGGAACCCAATGGGAACCCAATAAGAACCCGACAGGAACCCAATAAGAACCCGACAGGAACCCAATAAGAACCAGACAGGAACCCTACAAGAACCAGACAGGAACCCAATGGGAACCCGACAGGAACCCAACAAGAACCAGACAGGAACCCAATGGGAACCCGACAGGAACCCAACAAGAACCCGACAGGAACCCAACAAGAACCCGACAGGAACCCAATGGGAACCCAATAAGAACCTGACAGGAACCCAACAAGAACCCAATGGGAACCCAACAAGAACCAGACAGGAACCCTACAAGAACCCAATGGGAACCCAACAAGAATCCAATGGGAACCCAATAAGAACCCGACAGGAACCCAATAAGAACCCGACAGGAACCCAACAAGAACCAGACAGGAACCCAATGGGAACCCAATAAGAACCCAACAGCAAGTTTTCTCCAGTAAATTGTAAGTCTGGCAAACAAGAGAGTTTCATCTCTCCGTCCTTGATTTTGATCATCATGAACAAAATATTGAGTTGGTGTGAGAGGGCTTACTGGGCCTGCAGTGGACCTGCAGTGGACGTGCAGTAGACCTGCAGTGGACCTGCAATGGGCCTGCAGTGGGCCTGCAGTGGGCCTGCAGTGGGCCTGCAGTGGGCCTGCAGTGGACGTGCAGTAGACCTGCAGTGGACCTGCAATGGGCCTGCAGTGGGCCTGCAGTGGGCCTGCAGTGGGCCTGCAGTGGACCTGCAGTAGACCTGCAGTGGACCTGCAGTAGACCTGCAGTGGACCTGCAATGGGCCTGCAGTGGGCCTGCAGTGGGCCTGCAGTGGACCTGCAGTGGACCTGCAGTGGGCCTGCAGTGGGCCTGCAGTGGACCTGCAGTGGACCTGCAGTGGACGTGCAGTGGACCTGCAGTGGACCTGCAATGGGCCTGCAGTGGGCCTGCAGTGGGCCTGCAGTGGGCCTGCAGTGGACCTGCAGTGGACCTGCAGTAGACCTGCAGTAGACCTGCAGTGGACCTGCAGTGGACCTGCAATGGGCCTGCAGTGGACCTGCAGTGGACCTGCAGTGGGCCTGCAGTGGGCCTGCAGTGGACCTGCAGTAGACCTGCAGTGGACCTGCAGTGGACCTGCAGTGGGCCTGCAGTGGACCTGCAGTAGACCTGCAGTGGACCTGCAGTGGACCTGCAATGGGCCTGCAGTGGACCTGCAGTGGGCCTGCAGTGGGCCTGCAGTGGACCTGCAGTGGACCTGCAGTGGGCCTGCAGTGGGCCTGCAGTGGACCTGCAGTGGACCTGCAATGGGCCTGCAGTGGACCTGCAGTGGACCTGCAGTGGGCCTGCAGTGGGCCTGCAGTGGACCTGCAGTGGGCCTGCAGTGGACCACCTCAACACTGGGACCGCTGGCCTGAGTGACTTTTGGAAGAGATACTTTTTATGAACCGTTTTTGCAGAATGATTGTGGAGCCCAACTGAGACGTGAGGACCTGATAACTTTCCTCCCTTGTGTTCGAAGCAGAAAGTTGGACCAAAATATGATTCGGGCAGGAAGCTGTTTAGATGGATAAGAACATCAATTTGTGATTAATTGGCTTGATTTGCAAATCTGAAAAGGAACGGATGTCTAAAGTTCACAAGGTCGATTGGGTCTAGAAGGGTCCAACACACACCAGAGTATAGAAAAGGTTGTTGTCAAGAATACAGGGAGATTTTGGGGAAAGACTTTTGGAATTGATTGTGTATTGATCCATGATCACCGTGCATAAATCTCTCGTCCCGCCACAGCTGGCAGTGAACGACTCGTGTCTGAGTTTTATTTGTTTACTAATATAATCAAGAGTTTTGCGCCCTAACCCTGAAACAGGAAGCCAATAGAAACCCAACATGCTGGTGGAACACCGCCCCCTGCAAGTGGGAAGTAGTTCTGACCCGGTTCTCGTCACCTGAAGTTTTCCTGACCGGTTCTGACCTGCCAAAGAAGGCCACCTTCATGGTTCTCCGCAGCAGAACCTCCCTGATGGCGGCCAGCTTGTTGGCACAGCTCTGCATCTCCAGGTTCTGCTCCTCCACAGCAACCGGACCCAGGTCCTGGTTCTGAACAGCTTCTGGAACCACAGCGGACAAACCAACATGAGCGGTTCTGAAGGTCCAAACTGGTGAGGTCTGAAGGGGGTCAGAACCTTTACTGGTTCTGGACTGGTTGGAGATGAACGTCCAGAAATACCAGAAATACCAGGAGTGTGTGTGTATATATATATATATGTGTGTATATATATATATATATATGTGTGTGTATATATATATATATATATGTGTGTGTATATATATATATATGTGTGTGTATATATATATATATATGTGTGTGTGTGTGTGTGTGTGTGTTTCTGACCGTCCACGAAGGCCGACCCGTTCTTCACAAACTCCAGCAGCTGGTCGAAGATCGACCCGATCGATCGCTTAGCAACCACGAACCGGTGCAGAGGAGACGGGTCGTCTGGGTCCATGGCTCCTACACACACAGAGGACTGACAGGACCAGAACCAGAACCAGAACCAGATGGTCCTGACTCTGCTGAAGGTAAATGGTCCCATCAGAACCAACCGGACCTGCAACAGACCAACAGAACCGTGACCTTACCGATCTGTGGGTCTCCCAGGTTCAAATGTCAGTCCTGCTTCAGGGTCTGGTCCCAGTCGGGTCAGCGCCAGCTCCCATCGTGGCCCGGTCCAACTGGCGGACAGAACTCTGCTTCAGCGTCTAAAGAGCTTAGAGTCTCTGAGGAACTTTGATCCACTTAGCAGGATTAGAGCCGCAGACACTAGGAGACACTAGGAGACACTAGGAGACACTAGGAGACACTAGGAGACACTAGGAGACACTAGGAGACAGAAGGGGACACTAGGAGACACTAGGAGACACTAGGAGACACTAGGAGACACTATGAGACACTAGGAGACACTAGGAGACAGAAGGGGACACTAGGAGACAGAAGGGGACACTAGGAGACAGAAGGGGACACTAGGAGACAGAAGGGGACACTAGGAGACACTAGGAGACAGAAGGGGACACTAGGAGACAGAAGGAGACACTAGGAG
Source organism: Poeciliopsis prolifica (assembly GCF_027474105.1). NCBI lineage: Eukaryota > Metazoa > Chordata > Actinopteri > Cyprinodontiformes > Poeciliidae > Poeciliopsis > Poeciliopsis prolifica. The sequence continues at coordinate 1,792,741 of NW_026562444.1, forward strand.
ACACTGGGAGACAGAAGGTGACACTAGGAGACAGAAGGGGACACTAGGAGACAGAAGGAGACACTAGGAGACAGAAGGGGACACTAGGAGACAGTAGGAGACACTAGGAGACAGAAGGGGACACTAGGAGACAGAAGGAGACACTAGGAGACAGAAGGTGACACTAGGAGACAGAAGATGACACTAGGAGACAGAAGGGGACACTAGGAGACAGAAATGGACACTAGGAGACAGAAGGTGACACTAGGAGACAGAAGGAGACACTAGGAGACAGAAGGGGACACTAGGAGATGGAAGGGGACACTAGGAGACAGAAATGGACACTAGGAGACAGAAGGGGACACTGGGAGACAGAAGGGGACACTAGGAGACAGAAGGAGACACTAGGAGACAGAAGGTGACACTAGGAGACAGAAGGGGACACTAGGAGATGGAAGGGGACACTAGGAGACAGAAATGGACACTAGGAGACAGAAGGGACACTGGGAGACAGAAGGGGACACTGGGAGACAGAAGGTGACACTAGGAGACAGAAGGAGACACTAGGAGACAGAAGGAGACACTAGGAGACACTAGGAGACAGAAAGAGACACTAGGAGACAGAAGGAGACACTAGGAGACAGAAGGGGACACTAGGAGACAGAAGGGGACACTAGGAGACAGAAGGAGACACTAGGAGACAGAAGGGGACACTAGGAGACAGAAGGAGACACTGGGAGACAGAAGGGGACACTAGGAGACAGAAGATGACACTAGGAGACAGAAGGGGACACTAGGAGACAGAAGGAGACACTGGGAGACAGAAGGGGACACTAGGAGACAGAAGATGACACTAGGAGACAGAAATGGACACTAGGAGACAGAAGGTGACACTAGGAGACAGAAGACACTAGGAGACAGAAGGGGACACTAGGAGATGGAAGGGGACACTAGGAGACAGAAGGAGACACTAGGAGACACTGGGAGACAGAAGGTGACACTAGGAGACGGAAGGGGACACTAGGATACAGAAATGGACACTAGGAGACAGAAGGTGACACTAGGAGACAGAAGGTGACACTAGGAGACAGAAGGTGACACTAGGAGACGGAAGGGGACACTAGGAGATGGAAGGGGACACTAGGAGACAGAAGGAGACACTGGGAGACAGAAATGGACACTAGGAGACAGAAGGTGACACTAGGAGACAGAAGGAGACACTAGGAGACAGAAGGGGACACTAGGAGATGGAAGGGGACACTAGGAGACAGAATGGACACTAGGAGACAGAAGGGGACACTGGGAGACAGAAGGGGACACTAGGAGACAGAAGGAGACACTAGGAGACAGAAGGTGACACTAGGAGACAGAAGGTGACACTAGGAGACAGAAGGAGACACTAGGAGACAGAAGGGGACACTAGGAGATGGAAGGGGACACTAGGAGACAGAAGGAGACACTAGGAGACACTGGGAGACAGAAGGTGACACTAGGAGACAGAAGGTGACACTAGGAGACGGAAGGGGACACTAGGATACAGAAATGGACACTAGGAGACGGAAGGGGACACTAGGAGACAGAAATGGACACTAGAGACAGAAGGTGACACTAGGAGACAGAAGGGGACACTGGGAGACAGAAGGGGACACTAGGAGATGGAAGGGGACACTAGGAGACAGAAGGAGACACTAGGAGACACTGGGAGACAGAAGGTGACACTAGGAGACAGAAGGTGACACTAGGAGACGGAAGGGGACACTAGGATACAGAAATGGACACTAGGAGACGGAAGGGGACACTAGGAGACAGAATGGACACTAGGAGACAGAAGGTGACACTAGGAGACAGAAGGTGACACTAGGAGACAGAAGGAGACACTAGGAGACAGAAGGGGACACTAGGAGATGGAAGGGGACACTAGGAGACAGAAATGGACACTAGGAGACAGAAGGGGACACTGGGAGACAGAAGGGGACACTAGGAGACAGAAGAGACACTAGGAGACAGAAGGTGACACTAGGAGACAGAAGGTGACACTAGGAGACAGAAGGTGACACTAGGAGACAGAAGGAGACACTAGGAGACAGAAGGGGACACTAGGAGATGGAAGGGGACACTAGGAGACAGAAGGAGACACTAGGAGACACTGGGAGACAGAAGGTGACACTAGGAGACAGAAGGTGACACTAGGAGACGGAAGGGGACACTAGGATACAGAAATGGACACTAGGAGACGGAAGGGGACACTAGGAGACAGAAATGGACACTAGGAGACAGAAGGTGACACTAGGAGACAGAAGGGGACACTGGGGACAGAAGGGGACACTAGGAGATGGAAGGGGACACTAGGAGACAGAAGGAGACACTAGGAGACACTGGGAGACAGAAGGTGACACTAGGAGACAGAAGGAGACACTAGGAGACAGAAGGGGACACTAGGAGATGGAAGGGGACACTAGGAGACAGAAGGAGACACTAGGAGACACTGGAGACAGAAGGTGACACTAGGAGACAGAAGGTGACACTAGGAGACGGAAGGGGACACTAGGACAGAAATGGACACTAGGAGACGGAAGGGGACACTAGGAGACAGAAATGGACACTAGGAGACAGAAGGTGACACTAGGAGACAGAAGGGGACACTGGAGACAGAAGGGGACACTAGGAGATGGAAGGGGACACTAGGAGACAGAAGGAGACACTAGGAGACACTGGGAGACAGAAGGTGACACTAGGAGACAGAAGGTGACACTAGGAGACGGAAGGGGACACTAGGATACAGAAATGGACACTAGGAGACGAAGGGGACACTAGGAGACAGAAATGGACACTAGGAGACAGAAGGTGACACTAGGAGACAGAAGGTGACACTAGGAGACAGAAGGAGACACTAGGAGACAGAAGGGGACACTAGGAGATGGAAGGGACACTAGGAGACAGAAATGGACACTAGGAGACAGAAGGGGACACTGGGAGACAGAAGGGGACACTAGGAGACACTGGGAGACAGAAGGTGACACTAGGAGACAGAAATGGACACTAGGAGACAGAAGGTGACACTAGGAGACAGAAGGGGACACTGGAGACAGAAGGGACACTAGGAGATGGAAGGGGACACTAGGAGACAGAAGGAGACACTAGGAGACACTGGGAGACAGAAGGTGACACTAGGAGACAGAAGGAGACACTAGGAGACAGAAGGGGACACTAGGAGACAGAAGGGGACACTAGGAGACAGAAGGAGACACTGGGAGACAGAAGGGGACACTAGGAGACAGAAGGTGACACTAGGAGACGGAAGGGGACACTAGGATACGAAATGGACACTAGGAGACGGAAGGGGACACTAGGAGACAGAAATGGACACTAGGAGACAGAAGGTGACACTAGGAGACAGAAGGGGACACTGGGAGACAGAAGGGGACACTAGGAGATGGAAGGGGACACTAGGAGACAGAAGGAGACACTAGGAGACACTGGAGACAGAAGGTGACACTAGGAGACAGAAGGTGACACTAGGAGACGGAAGGGGACACTAGGAATACAGAAATGGACACTAGGAGACGGAAGGGGACACTAGGAGACAGAAATGGACACTAGGAGACAGAAGGTGACACTAGGAGACAGAAGGTGACACTAGGAGACAGAAGGAGACACTAGGAGACAGAAGGGGACACTAGGAGATGGAAGGGGACACTAGGAGACAGAAATGGACACTAGGAGACAGAAGGGGACACTGGGAGACAGAAGGGGACACTAGGAGACAGAAGGACACTAGGAGACAGAAGGTGACACTAGGAGACAGAAGGTGACACTAGGACAGAAGGTGACACTAGGAGACAGAAGGAGACACTAGGAGACAGAAGGGGACACTAGGAGATGGAAGGGACACTAGGAGACAGAAGGAGACACTAGGAGACACTGGGAGACAGAAGGTGACACTAGGAGACAGAAGGTGACACTAGGAGACGGAAGGGGACACTAGGATACAGAAATGGACACTAGGAGACGGAAGGGGACACTAGGAGACAGAAATGGACACTAGGAGACAGAAGGTGACACTAGGAGACAGAAGGGGACACTGGGAGACAGAAGGGGGACACTAGGAGATGGAAGGGGACACTAGGAGACAGAAGGACACTAGGAGACACTGGGAGACAGAAGGTGACACTAGGAGACAGAAGGTGACACTAGGAGACGGAAGGGGACACTAGGATACAGAAATGGACACTAGGAGACGGAAGGGGACACTAGGAGACAGAAATGGACACTAGGAGACAGAAGGGACACTAGGAGACAGAAGGAGACACTAGGAGACACTGGGAGACAGAAGGTGACACTAGGAGACAGAAATGGACACTAGGAGACAGAAGGTGACACTGGAGACAGAAGGGGACACTGGGAGACAGAAGGGGACACTAGGAGATGGAAGGGGACACTAGGAGACAGAAGGAGACACTAGGAGACACTGGGAGACAGAAGGTGACACTAGGAGACAGAAGGAGACACTAGGAGACAGAAGGGGACACTAGGAGATGGAAGGGGACACTAGGAGACAGAAGAGACTGGGAGACAGAAGGTGACACTAGGAGACAGAAGGTGACACTAGGAGACGGAAGGGGACACTAGGATACAGAAATGGACACTAGGAGACGGAAGGGGACACTAGGAGACAGAAATGGACACTAGGAGACAGAAGGTGACACTAGGAGACAGAAGGGGACACTGGGAGACAGAAGGGGACACTAGGAGATGGAAGGGGACACTAGGAGACAGAAGGAGACACTAGGAGACACTGGGAGACAGAAGGTGACACTAGGAGACAGAAGGTGACACTAGGAGACGGAAGGGGACACTAGGATACAGAAATGGACACTAGGAGACGGAAGGGGACACTAGGAGACAGAAATGGACACTAGGAGACAGAAGGTGACACTAGGAGACAGAAGGTGACGGAGACAGAAGGAGACACTAGGAGACAGAAGGGGACACTAGGAGATGGAAGGGGACACTAGGAGACAGAAATGGACACTAGGAGACAGAAGGGGACACTGGGAGACAGAAGGGGACACTAGGAGACAGAAGGAGACACTAGGAGACAGAAGGTGACACTAGGAGACAGAAGGTGACACTAGGAGACAGAAGGTGACACTAGGAGACAGAAGGAGGACACCTAGGAGACAGAAGGGGACACTAGGAGATGGAAGGGGGACCTAGGAGACAGAAGGAGACACTAGGAGACACTGGGAGACAGAAGGTGACACTAGGAGACAGAAGGTGACACTAGGAGACGGAAGGGGACACTAGGATACAGAAATGGACACTAGGAGACGGAAGGGGACACTAGGAGACAGAAATGGACACTAGGAGACAGAAGGTGACACTAGGAGACAGAAGGGGACACTGGGAGACAGAAGGGACACTAGGAGATGGAAGGGACACTAGGGACAGAAGGAGACACTAGGAGACACTGGGAGACAGAAGGTGACACTAGGAGACAGAAGGTGACACTAGGAGACGGAAGGGGACACTAGGATACAGAAATGGAACACTAGGAGAACGGAAGGGGACACTAGGAGACAGAAATGGACTAGGAGACAGAAGGTGACACTAGGAACAGAAGGTGACACTAGGAGACAGAAGGAGACACTAGGAGACAGAAGGGGACACTAGGAGATGGAAGGGGACACTAGGAGACAGAAATGGACACTAGGAGACAGAAGGGGACACTGGGAGACAGAAGGGGACACTAGGAGACAGAAGGAGACACTAGGAGACAGAAGGTGACACTAGGAGACAGAAGGTGACACTAGAGACAGAAGGTGACACTAGGAGACAGAAGGAGACACTAGGAGACAGAAGGGGACACTAGGAGATGGAAGGGGGACACTAGGAGACAGAAGGAGACACTAGGAGACACTGGGAGACAGAAGTGACACTAGGAGACAGAAGGTGACACTAGGAGACGGAAGGGGACACTAGGATACAGAAATGGACACTAGGAGACGGAAGGGGACACTAGGAGACAGAAATGGACACTAGAGACAGAAGGTGACACCTAGGAGACAGAAGGGACACTGGGAGACAGAAGGGGACACTAGGAGATGGAAGGGGACACTAGGAGACAGAAGGGAGACACTAGGAGACACTGGGAGACAGAAGGTGACACTAGGAGACAGAAGGTGACACTAGGAGACGGAAGGGGACACTAGGATACAGAAATGGACACTAGGAGACGGAAGGGGACACTAGGAGACAGAAATGGACACTAGGAGACAGAAGTGACACTAGGAGACAGAAGGGGACACTGGGAGACCTAATGGGATCAAAACTCTGGCGACCATCTTGAACTTTGTGAACCTCAATAGAACTTAATGTTGTCATGGAGACCACTTCTCTGACTGGGACAGACGAACGTCTCCAGTCTGTCGTCTCCAGTCTGTCGTCTCCAGTCTGTCTTCTCCAGGTGTCGTCTCTGGTCTGTCTTCCTCCAGTCTGTCGTCTCCAGTCTGTCTTCTCCAGGTTGTCGTCTCTGTCTGTCTTCTCCAGTCTGTCTTCTCCAATCTGTCTTCTCCAGGTTGTCGTCTGTGGTCTGTCTTTTCCAGTCTGTCTTCTCCGGTCTGTCTTCTCCAGGTTGTCGTCTCTGGTCTGTCTTCTCCAAATCTGTCTTCTCCAGGTTGTCGTCTCTGGTCTGTCTTCTCCAGGTTGTGTCTCTGGTCTGTCTTCTCCAGGTTGTCGTCTCTGGTCTGTCTTCTCCAGTCTGTCGTCTCCAGTCTGTCTTCTCCAGGTTGTCCGTCTCTGGTCTGTCTCTCCAGTCTGTCTTCTCCGGTCTGTCTCTCCAGTCTGTCTTCTCTGGTCCATCAAAGGAGAACTTCTCAGATCTCAGAGGTTCTAAGGTTCTTGGAGGACATGGACTTTGTCTCTGGTGGTTCTGGAGATGGGATCACGTCGACCAGAACCATCGCTGGTTCTGCGGGGCGGGACGCCGGGCCGGGGCGAGGCGCCGGCCCTACATGAGGGTAAGTGATGAAGATGATGATGGTGGTGATGCAATCATTTCTGCTGTGCTAGTATGCTAATGCTAACGATGGCATCCTGCAGGAGGCGCCGCCGTGACACAGCTCATCAGAAGGAACCACAGAACCTCCAAGGTCCGCTACATCCAGAACCCGGTAGAACCCGCTTCTGCCAGATCTCTGGTCGTCACCAACTCCGCAGCATGATGCTGCCCACCGCCAAGTTTCAGGTTCTGATGGAGCCTGTGTTTCCTCAGCAGGACCTGCCGGCTCCAGCGCTCTTAGAACTGATCAGAGAAGAAATGAAACAGAAAAAAATACCTCAGGGTGAAATTACCTCAGTATTCCTAACTTTTGTTCGCTTGCTGGTGTTTTATATAAATGAAAAAAAGAGCTAATAGTCCTGAATATTTTTTTTTTTAAGAAAAGATTTTTTTCAAGTATTGTCTTGTTGCTTTGGTTAATTTTAGGGTTAGCCCTAACCATAACGCACATCTGGGTGAGACAGATTTAGTGGAACGTTTGAACATTTTTAACCTGGACTTAGATTATACCTTAGAAATAAAACATGAAATAAATATATTGCATGGTTTAACATTCACCAGTTTACACAGGTGGCAATGACTGTTATTAATATGGAACAGATCTGATGAAATTGAATGAAATAAATGATTAATTTACCTTCTAATCAACATGACTGACTTTTTATTCTGCATGTTTTTATAATCATAAATATTAATGAACTGCAGAATAATGAGTTGCCTGAATGAAGAGCTTGATAATTATGAGGTTTAGGATCCATTTTGTCTTTGATCAGTTGGATTAATGCCCCCTGCTGGTGGTGGTGAGGAACAGCAAGGAGACGCTCAGGTGGAAATGATTTATTGATCCACAGCAGAACAGAACAGACTTACTTCCTGGTTCTGTTGGACCAGTTACTGGTTCTGGTGGTCCAGGCTGCTGGCCAGGTGAACACCAGCTGCTCCACACCTGTCCAGGTAATGTAGCTCCGCCCACTCACAGCGGTTTTTAATTTTGTTTTGTTCCTCTTTGATGACTCGGTAGATTCTCTAATTAATTTATGTGGTGAGATCATCACCTCAGAGTGACATCACTGGAGCTCTGTGTACAGACGTCATCTGGCTGTTCAGCGGTGTGGCCCACCCCCAGGGTTCCCCGCGGCCCCACCCCCAGGGTTCCCCGCGGCCCCGCCCCCAAGGTTCCCCGCGGCCCCGCCCCCAAGGTTCCCCGTGGCCCCGCCCCCAGGGTTGCCCGCGGCCCCGCCCCCAAGGTTCCCCGCGGCCCCGCCCCCAAGGTTCCCCGTGGCCCCGCCCCCAGGGTTGCCCGCGGCCCCGCCCCCAGGGTTCCCCGCGGCCCCGCCCCCAAGGTTCCCCGTGGCCCCGCCCCCAGGGTTCCCCGCGGCCCCGCCCCCCGGGGCCCCGGGCCCTCGGGCTCCAGCCGGACGGAGTTGCAGCCGTACAGCCGCCTCTCGTACTGCAGCAGCTGCTCCCAGAAGCCGGCGTTGATGCGCACGCAGGGCCGGCTCTCCAGCACGCGGCGGTGCGCCTGGCGCAGCGTGGCGCCGCGGAACCTCATCAGGTACGCCATGACCAGCGCCGGCGAGCGGCTCCTCCCCGCGACGCAATGCACCAGCGTGCCTCCGGCGCGGTTGCCATGAATACGCTCGGCCACGCGGTCGAAGTGCAGGCCGAGGCGTTCGCAGGGCAGGTCGCAGACGGGGACGCGGAAACACTCCACGCCCGGGTGGGCGGGGAGGGCGTGGCTTAGCGTGGCGTTGACGATCAGCGTGATGCCTTTCTGTGACATCAGAGCGCCGTTCAGGGGCGCGTCCGCCCCGCTCAGGAACAGGGAGGGCGTGACCTGGGAGAGCGTCATCAGGGGAGCTGAGGGAGGAACCGGAAACCAGGAGCTCAGTTTAAACCGCCGGCAGATTGACTGGCGATGAGCCTTTAACAGGAAGTGACGCAACTGGAAATGAATCCTCAATAACCCACCTCTACAGCGGCTCCGATACAGTCCAGTTGACCTGCCGCTGCGCCCGAACCGGAACTCAGAATGAGACCCAGTCACCCTACAAGGTTCCGGCCCGGTTCGGTTCGGCCAATCAGCCGCCAAGGTTAATAATAACCCAGCAGCTGAAGTTGACCTCGGGTCACGTGACCCGGACCGAAATAAAACCAGACATCCAGCCCGGAACAAGCCGAACCTGAGGTCCAATGAGTAGGAGGGGCCCGGTTCCTCTGGGTCTGATTTTCTACAGCAGACCCTGAAGGAATTCATACAATCCCAGTAAAATAATAAAAGCGACTTTTATTCATAAACAGAAGCTGCCGGAAACACGGCGGCCATCTTGGCTAAACCAAAGCAGCAGCAGCGGAAGAAGAACTATTGTTTAACTTAATATTGTTTATATTTCATGATCAGAATATTACTCTATATATATAGCTATATAACTATAGTTATAATTATATATTTATAGCTATAATGCAGGTTCAGCCCTGCTAGGAAGGCTCACCCAGATTTAGTGGAAAGTTTGAACATTTTTAGAAATAAAACATGAAGTAAATATATTGCATGGTTTAACATTCACCAGTTTACACAAATGGCAATGACTGTTATTAATATGGAATTCCTTCATTCTGTCAAAAGTAAGATGGCTCCCAAATCTCCCACTTTTGTTTTGAAGGTTTCCTGAAGGCCAGATGGAAATGAGGAGAGACGGATTCACAGCTGAATCTGAAACACATGAAACATCATGTATGAGCAGGTTAATATATGCATATTATTCAGTAAGTAATCATTACTGAATCACCTTTGCTTCTCTATAATATACTAAATAAATATTGAAAAATGAAGACCCACTGTGTGCTTTGTAAAATGCTCATTATACATCAATATCAGAATATTATACTACTATTGTTTTCCTCACTGAGAATATTTAAATATGCTGAATCATGTATCAATCCAATACTTAATGATACTACTTTAAAAATACATTTTCTTGTAAATGTAGCTGATAGCTGTTTGAATGAGCTTTACAGGAAAAAAAATGGAAATCTGTTTAGTATTTGGTGAGTTCTGATCAATTAAAAGCGCTCAGTGGACTTTTCTTTATCCGTGGTTATAGTTATATTCTCCAGGAAGCTTATGGAGCTACAACAGTCTCAAAATTCTCAAACACACAGGACGACATTCACAATAATCATAACATTGGGATCAATAGCTAATATGTTGATATTTTACTTACCGCTTCTCTGTCGCTGAGGGGAACCAGGCTGAGGCGTCATGGCGACAGGCTGCTGGAATGGGTTAATGTGATTGGTTACTGATCACCCAGTCAGACAGACGTTTTATTAAATAGACATTTGGAAATAAAGATGTATTTGTGTTTGCATCAAAAATACAAGTGTGGATCTGATCCTGTGCTTTTGTGAATTATGAGCCTGATTTAGCTCCAGAACACCAGAAGGTTCGGTTCCGGTCAGACCTCACTGGTTGTTCTTGCAGTTCTGCCTGTGACCGGAAGGGGCAGCGCACACCACCAAAACCCCTCTACCCCCGAGAAGAAGTCCCGAACCCGACCGTCATGGCCGAACTGAACCGGCAGCTCCAGGAGTACCTGACCCAGTCCAAAGGCGGCGGAACCAAGTCCAGCTCCAGCACCTTGGTGGAGGTGGACGAACCGGAAGAAGTACCGGGCAGCTGGTTCGGCCGGTGGTCCAGTCCGTGGTCCGGGCAGAGCTCCGGCTCCTCCTGGCCCTGGTCGGCCGAACCGGACCCGTGCCTCCCCGGAGTGACCCGGAAGCAGCGCCTGCTGGGCTTCGGGCTCTGCGCGGCCATGTCGGCTCTGTGCTTCGGGCTGTCGGCGCTCTACGCGCCGCTGCTGCTCCTCTACGCCCGGAAGTTCGCGCTGCTCTGGACGCTCGGCTCGCTGTTCGCCGTGGCGGCGGTGGCGGCGCTGCGGGGGCCCAGCCGGCTGCTGGCCGGCCTGCACCGCTCCCCCGCCGCCGCGGCCTACCTGGCCGCCCTGGCCGGGACGCTGTACGCCGCCCTGGGCCTCCACAGCACCGTGCTGACGGCGCTGGGGGCCGGCCTGCAGGTGGCGCTCATCGTGGGCTGCCTGCTGGCGCTGCTGCCCGGGGGCAGCGCTGGGATCCGGGTTCTGGGCGGCTGGACTTTCTCCGTCCTCAAGAGGACCGTGAGCGGCAGAACCCTGTCGATCTGAGCGGAACCGAACCAAGAGACTTCCCTCTGCAGGACTAAACCCTGGGCGCTGACTGCCAGGAGGGTCTGGAGTTCCGAGGACCAAAGTTCAAAAACTGACCCAAAAACTGTGATGGGGTGGTTCTGAGTTGTTGCAGTTTTGTTAATAAAACAGGTTCTACTAGCGGACTGGGTCTTTACTGGTTCTGGACTCCCGAACTGGGTCCCCTGGTCGGGTTTGTATGAGGTTCTGATGCTGCCATCACTTCTGGCTTCCTGTCCCGCGTTCCTGGTACCGCAGGTTCTACGAGCCGACTGGGTTTTTATCACCTGGTTCCGGACGGTTTGATATTTTTCCAAATGAGACTCCCTGACTTTGACATGGAAAAGTCCGACAGAACCGTCTAGAACCTTCCTACACAGACATGAAAACCCAGACTCTGGTTCCAGACTGGTTAACTGGACCCAGGGTTCCTCCTGGTTCCGTGTCAAAGAAACAACTGGGTGGCAGATGAAGGCATGAAAACAGTGACATCACTGGGAGCCGGTCCGATTGGACCGCTTCAGACTCCATAGGAACTCTGGGATTCTTCAACCAGAACCTGTTCCATCAGACGGGTTCTGGTTCTGGGGGTCAGAACCAGAACGTGCCGTCTGATTCTGACCAATCAAAGACGTTGTCTGGGCTGCCCACAGGGGGCGCCGCGCGGCAGCAGTTCAATGTGAATCTTTATTGTCCAGTTGGGTGAAAACACAAACACATAGAAATCTGTTAGAAAACCTGCGGAAACAAAACGGAGTCTCTACATCAGGAGGCCACGCCCCTCGGGTGGCCACGCCCCCAGGGTGAGCCAGGTCACACGACCAACAGTCTAGAGGCGGAGAGCGGCCCTACCGGCCCCGCCCCCCGGCCCTCGGCCCCCCTCTGGGCGGCGGCCCCCCCCTCCTCGGGCCCCAGCCGCCCCGCCCGCCCCGCCCCGGGGGCCCGTAGCCGCCGTCGTCCCTCTGAGGTCGTCCGCCTGCGGAGACACAGAAACAGGAAGATCCAGTAGAAATTAATGATGAAAAATTATGAAATGAATGTAGTAAAGAGAAATCAGGGCCTCTTATTAACAGCATAATCAGATTATGTGCCGTGAAACATTTACAAATTCTATTTTTATTTTTGCAAGACGATGCTGATCCAGAGCGACGGCCGAGGAGGCGACACGTCACTGCATGAGAAGTTGCCTCAGCAACAGGCAACAATTTGTGCAAATGCTGACTCAGGAAACATCGTTTAGACATAATATGATGCATGCAAGGTTTCCAAAATACTTCACTTTGTTTCATTTGCAGATGATACAAACATTTTTTGTACAGCAGCTTTTAATAGAAATTATTTTAGTTATGTAAATTGAAAAAGTGGTTTGATATGAAATTATCAGTAAATTTAGATAAAATGAAGTTTAGTTTATTCAGGAAATGAAAACAACAGAGATTTATAAGTAAATGATTGATAACGTGAATGTGGAGAGAAACCTTGTTATTAAATATGTAAATCCAAAGTGTTGCACTTCTCTCTAAATCTTCATGTCTAAGTTACTTTGTGGACGTTTGGCACAAAACTTCAACCGCTTTGCAGATCACAGAAAGGAGACGGTGGATCAGATGGTCCGAGTTTCTGCTGACCTTTGACCCCACATCCTGACCGTTTACGTAAAGAAACAAATTATTACCACAAAATATTGTTTTCTGATACAGTGGAGGATCTGACTGAACTTTAAACATTCAAACAAAAATAAAATCAACGAGCGTCTCAGTCACTGGGAGAAGATCTGGAATAAAAAGAGTCCAAGAAAAACCTCAAAATGGTTTTATTGGAAGCAACAGGAAACGCAGCATGGAGGACGACTGGGACGACTGGGACCACTGGGACCACTGGGACTGACTAGGTACACATTATATATGTAGATGTCCAGAGATGCATTATTTTCATTTGGTTCAGGAACTATTTTGATTTAAGGGATTCAGGAAATGAGAAGATTATTGATGTTATGAATTAGTAAATGGAGTTTGTAAATTTGGTAATAATGTATTTAGACTTAGAAATATAAAATTCTTACTTTATTATGTTTTGCTGGTGAAATGTGTGCAATAAATCATCATCATCGATGCTCCCACAATATGAAGCCGTGACATCATCAAGGCGTCACCAAATGCATTTGGGTCGTTTTTGTTTCCCGAGACAAAAACAGCAAAAATGCATCATTAAAGGATGCAGAACAGGCAGCTAGCAGCTAGCACACAGCGCTAACAGGAGGCTGCATGCTGAGCGATGGAGGACGTCATTCATGTCCAACATTAGCTTTGCTGTCACGTTAGTAGCAGCTCAGAGTTTCCACAGGCAGAAGGAACCCACAGAAAATCCCTCTCAATCTGCTGGAGCTCCAAAAACCGATCTGATGTGGGAACATTTCAGAGAAAACTTAACTGTAGCCCGACAACCCGACACTTTGTCCCCTCGCAGTGATTGTGTAGTCAAAGTACAGGACGCACAAAACAGGTCAGAAAAGGTTATGACCTTGTTTACCATTTCACAGACAACTGACAAAAATGAACAGAAAACGATACACATCTACGCAGCACCAGGACAATGAACTGACACTCAAAGTACAAAAGTTATTATTCAAGTGCAACAACAGTGGATTTTGTATGACAGGCGACTTTTGACTGTTTTCAGACCAACCAGAGACAGAATCAGACGTTTGTCTAGAATCAGACGTTTGTCTAGAATCAGACGTTTGTCTAGTCGCAGGTTTCAGGGATTTCTGGATGCAAAATTCAATAAAAAACTCAACAGTCTGGAACTCGGTCCGGTTCAACTGGACTCTAAAGTCTAAAGCGGTCTGAATGCAACTGACCAGAGACGCTTCAACAGCAGGAAGTTAGCGACGGTGCAGGGCATTCTGGGTAACATATTGCTCTCTGTCTGCAGGTTAACACCGATGCTCTGTCGGTTGTCATATCAACGGGTTTGCGTGCCGACACCAAGCAAGGAAAAGCAAAAATTAATGATCTGAAGTTATTTTACATTTTATCAGCTTATTGTCCCGTTGCCATGGCGCTCTGCAGCCGCTGTCATTTTTAACCCTTTAATAAAAACTGAACTAATTACCTGGTTTGCTTAGTTCTTGTATCTTGACAGAAACCAAACAGTTTATAGATTTATAAACAGTTTATAGATTTATGTTTCTAGATATTAATAAACTGCAGCAGTTTCCTCAGCTGTTATTTATTTCTAGAAATAAAGTTGCTGCCATCATTTGGTGATTCCTGGACCAGCCTGGTTTAGTGGACAGACTCACTGCGGTGGTAACGACACCTGCAGGAGCGACGCTAGCGTTAGCGGCTAACAGGCCATGTCCAGACAAGTCTGAATGGAGGAAACCTTCAGCCACTAAAATCTGACGCCGCTCCATTTTTGTTTCCTTTTTATGAAGAAGAAAGTTGCGCTGGTCTTCTTCAGAGGTTTTGTGTCGATTCCTTCAGTAGTTCTTGGTGCAGCGCCCCCACAGGCGAGGGGGATCAGGTTTTTCTGTTAGTTTGGGCCGTTTGTTTCACTGCAGTGTGAATGTGAACTAGAGTTCCAAAACTGAAACACCGGAGCCGAGTCCACCGGACCATCCGGTCTGAATACACCCTGAAAGTCATGAATCACTGACCTCCGTCTGGAGCCTCGTGGTCCCCGGTCCCGGGGCCGTCCTGCCAGGGACGCTTACGGGGCGGCAGGGACGCCATGTCCATCCCCTGCATGGACGAGGGACGCTCGCGCCCCCCAGGAGACGAACCGTCGTCCCGAAACCCGTCGTGGCCTGAGGACAGGAGGAAACGAGGGTCAGTGTGACAGACGGCCGTCCTTTCAGACATCCCGCCTCACTGGCCCCGCCCCCTCACTGGCCCCGCCCCCTGCCCCCCGACCCCTCACCTCCTCCTCGGGGGGGCCTCCCTCGTCCCCCGGACTCCCAGCCTCGACCGACCTCCTCGCCGCCGTCAAAGCCCTCCTCCTGGCCGCCGTAGTCCTCTGTGTAGCCCCGCCCCCCTCGGCCTGGACCGCCCCCTCGGAACCTGCAAAGGAGCCAGAACCGGTCAGATCGGGTCAGAACCGGTCAGATCGGGTCAGAACCGGTCAGAACCAGCCCCACCCACGCAGAGGGCGGTCACCCACCTGTCGTCCCGCCGTCCTCTGAAGTCCCCTGCACCAAAGCGGTCATCGGAGCCCCAGGCCCCGGCCCCCGGTGCCCGCCCCCCCGCAGTCCCCCCCCTGGTATCCCGGCCTCCAGTTGTCCTCCCCCCGGCTGTGGAAGTCCTGTCCTCCGTCCTGGGGGCCCCTCCGGCCCTGCTGGCCGTCTCCCCAGTAAGAGCCTTGGTCTGGCCCCCCGGGGCCTCCGGGCCCCTGCCGGTCTGTGGGACCCATGTGGTGGTTCGGGGGCGGCCCTCGATGGTCTCCTGGGGAAACAACAGATGCCACCATGAACAACACAAACATCTGGTAGAGACTCCTGAGGGACCCATATGTACTGACCTTTGTTGCTGGGCCCTGGGGGCCCCATCCCGTGCATCATGGGTCCCGAGTTCTGGCCCTGCACATACCAAAGCCGTTAGTTTGCACGCAGACCTGCAGCCAGATGGGCCCCACCACACCCCCCGCTCACCTGGTGCTGCATGTACGGGGGGCCCTGCATGCCTCCTTGGGGCCCTTGCATGTTGCCCATCCCATAGTTGTTGGGCATATTGCCATGTGTCCTGGGTGGGGGCCCCATCATTCCCCCCTGCATTTGGCCCTGGGGACCCATCATGTTCCCTTGGGTCGGGGGCCCTTGAGGGTCCCTTAAACCAATTCCTCGAGGAGGATGCCCCATCATCCCACCAGGGGGCCCCTGCATGCCTCTGGGCCCCATCCCGTGAGGTCCTGGGGGGCCCATGTGTCTCGGTGGGCCAGGATGTCTCTGTGGTTCTTGCATGTCTGAGGGGCCCATCATGCCTTGAGGGGGCCCCTGATGCGATGGGGGTCCAGAAGGAGGCCCCATCTGTCCAGGCTGCAGAAAGGGCTGCTGCATCCCTGTGGGGCCCATGGGGGGCGCCATCTGCTGGTGAGGCATGTTTGGAGCGTAGCCCTGCTGACCTGGAGGCCCTGGCCCCCCGGGGCCTGGAAAGGGAGGCATGGAGCCCGGTCCCTGGGGGGGGCCCATATTCCCATCCGAGTTCATCTGGCTCATCTTCATTTGCTGCAGACAAACAGAACCAAGTCAGAACTGCTGGATCCCAGAACCTTTGTTGGTTCTGAATCCACCTGAATCTGAAGCTAATGCTAGCTTAGCCTCTGTTAGCACTGCAGAATCGCTCCGACCCGCGGCGGTCACTCTGGACCCGCTGAAGGTCGGCGCCACGGCCTTCTAACGTAGATCTAGTTTCACTCTGGATCAGGATGGATCTATAGATCTAGTTTTCCTTCAGGAGAGAAACAGCCTGGACACATTCAGAGCTGCTAATGCTATTGCGAATCTGTTGGCCTCTGATGATGGACCGGTTCTGGTTCTGCTAAAGCCCAGAGCTGGTTCTGATCCGTTCTGGTTGGTGTTTACCTCCAGCAGGTGGGGGTTGGTGTACTGCAGCGCCGCCATCTCCTGCTCCAGCTCCGCCTGGGTCTTCTTCTTCCCCTCCACCTTCTGCTCCAGGTTCCGGTCCTTTGACAGATCTGCAGACGGGGGCATCATGGGAACTTTGTTCTCCGCCCAAGCCTGCAGGCAGACATCCGACAGTCGGTCACCACGGTTGCATGACATCACTCCGTCCGGGTCGGGCGTGGCCGCATACCTGCTGGAACTGCGCCGGGATCGGTTTGGCGTAGGGAACCTTCTTCTGAGGAACCTTCTTGGAGTCCCGACCCATCACCTCGTCCATGCCCCAGTCCAGTCCAGGGATGGACATCTCCACCTCGGCAGCCGCCTCTTTACCTGCAGGTGGGGCAGCGCCAGAGGAACGCCTGAGAACCCAGAGGAACACCTGAGACCTTCACACCGGTCCGGTTCTCCAGAACTTACTGCTCTGCTCCTGCTCCATGGCCGCCTTTAGCTGCTCCGGGATGCCCATCCCAGGAATGGTGGCCAGGCTGTTGGGTTCCACATCGTCTGGACACAAACAGAACTTTATGCTGCATATACTGAGACCCAGAAGTTCTGGTTCTGCTTGGCCTCTGCAGCTTACCGTACTCCACGCCGTCCTCCGACATCCCGGGAAGCAGGTTCAGGTTGTACCGGTCTCTCATCTTGTCCCCGGGTCGGTTCCTGGTCCAGAACTTACTGTAGAACAGAACCAGAAAGAGCATGTGGAGTTCCTGCCTGGTACTGGTTCTGTGCAGGTCATGTACCGGTACCAGTACAGGTGCGTACCTGGTGTGGTCATTGGAACCAGAACACAGGATGTGACCCAGAGGGTGCCAGGCGAGACTCCAGATCATCCCTTCATGGGCCATCTCCATGCCGCCCACCTCCTTCTCCACCCTGCAGAGTCACGGTACCGGGTCACGGTACCGGGTCACAGTACCAACACGGTACCGGGTCACGGTACCAACACGGTACCAACACGGTACCGGGTCACGGTACCGGGTCACAGTACCAACACGGTACCGGGTCACAGTACCAACACGGTCTGGTTCTGATCAGCTTCTTACCCGGCGTGCCAGAATAGCAGCGACCCATCAGAACCTCCGCTGGCGAACAAACCCTCATGAACCGGGTGCCAGGCGACCGCTGAGGAAATAACAGCAGAGGTCAGAGGTCATGGTTGTAGACCATTCTGCAGGTCTGGTTGTCTGGTTGACCTGAATGTCTCAGGCTCAGGGGAACCGGCGCTGGTACCGGTCCAGGTGCCCCCTCACCTGTGGCCTCCTTCTTGTGGCCCCGGAACACCTGCAGCTCCTCCTTCAGGTTCCGGATGTCGAAGAGTTTGCAGAGATGATCCCGGGACGCCGTCAGCAGCCAGTTCCCGTTCAGGTTCCACTTCACCTCCATCACCGTGTTCTGTGGGCGTGGCTGGACAGGGGCAGTTGTGGCGGTCAGGTTCTGCGGGCGCCGCGGTCGGGTTCTGATGGGCGTGGTACTCACAGCGTAGCCAGGCTCTGACCCGTCTTGGGGTCCCAGAACTTGATGGGTTGCTGGCTGTCCTTGCTGCCGGACACCACCAGCCCCTTGGTGGGGTGCCAGTCCACGCACTTCACGTCGGCGCCGTGACCTGCACAACCACAGCACACCGTCAGAGGTTCTGCTGCGGTCCGGATCGGTTCTGACGGATCCGGAACCGGTACCTCGAAGTATCCGCTCCTCGTGGCAGCGCAGGAAGTCCCAGATCCGGACGGTGCCGTCATCGGAGCAGGTGGCGAACTTGTTGTCAGTCGGAGAGAAGCTGAGGAGGAAGAGGAGGAAGAGCTCATGTTCAACCCGCCTGGTATCATCTGCGACCCAATTCAGAGCCGGGTCCTCCGTCTGAATCCGTTTCCAGGGCCATTAACCAACGGCCCGTCGTTAACTGGACCGGTTCTGGGATTGAAAACGGCAGGTTCTGACCTGGAGCGGGTTCTACAGCTACCAAGCCAAGAAGGGTCCAACAGAACCAGCAGACAAATCTGGCTGGTGGTTCTGTAGAACCTGGACTCCAGAACCACCATGTGAAAAACATGTGAAACTGTAACCAGACCCGGTCCAGTGGGTTCAGAAGGTCTGGATTTCAGGACCGGTGGAACCAACCTGGTTCTGCTGGGAACGGACCTGGGTCAGGTTCAGAACCAGCAGAAACCTTCAGGCGTCTTTCTGCTCAACATGTCGGTTTCATCAGTGTGGTTCTGATCAGTGAGAACCGTTTGGACCCCTTAGAACGTGGGGGTTAAAGATTTATGATGGCGGCCGGGAGCAGAGCTTCTGTCCAGCTGCATCACCGGCGTCAGAACCGCAGCGGCGGCGGCGTCAGAACCCAACAGCGCCCCCTGGCGGCCTGAGCTGCAGAGACGGGGACCAACCTGGCTTCTCTAATGGCCTCCTTGTGAGCCTGGAACATCTTGACGTTGTTCATGTTGGACTGCCAGTACTTGACGTAGCCGCTGTGGTCCGCCGTCAACATCCACATGTCGTTGTGGGACCAGGTCATGGCCCGCACCGGGCTGTCATGGGCCTGCACACACAGAGGGGTCAGAGGTCAGCTGCTACCTTCCACACAGTGGTGAGAACTGAGATAGGAAGAGAGCAATGTTCCCTCTAAGCTGCTTGCATCTTCTCAGCGCTAGAAAATCTGCAGCACATAAAATAAAGTCCAGCATAAAGTGGACATTGAGCTCAGACATCAGTTTGGACCAATAACAGTTTTTCTGTACTTTGCATTGAAGTCAGTGAGTGACAGGAACCAGCCAATGATACGATGCGGTTCAGTTTCACTGCAGCCAATCATCACATGCTGTTTTGGGTTTATGTCTTGGTCATAGCGCCGTGGCACCGAGCAGGTGAGAATAGAGCAGCGGAGTTAAGAGACATTATCATGTCTCAGTGGGACGTCCACTCACCACAGTAAAAAAATAAATGCACCTCTAAGATCAAATGGTTGTTGGAGTTTATGCAACTAGAAGAACAGTAGAGTGGACAGAGGAGGGATCGTAGAGATTATTCTTGTTATTAGTAAGCTCTGTGATCACATTGATGCTCATTTATCAGAGCATGAATTAAAGAATGGTCTGCATCTGATATTGAAGCACTGAGTTATGGATAAGCAGACATTTGTTCACTGGCACAGAAATATGAGGCCATTAATAGTCAATATGCTGAATGCAAGAACATAAAGCAAGAAGCAGACTGACCATCAACCTGGGCAAAGTCAACAACCACTGGAGAAGTGAGAAGAAAAAACTATAATTAAATATTTTACAAGAATTTATTCTGTATCACAAGCTAACATTTCATTGTGCAAAATGTGAATATTTTAATAGTTATGCCTGAAAGGTGTAATGTCTCATTTCTCAGCCTGGATAAAGCAGGACTCTCATGAACAGCAATGATTTCTTCTTTTTCATTTTAATTCAGAAAATCACTGAAATTCAAACCAAACAAATGAAATGAAATTCTGATGTAATCTGATTCTTTTCATAAACCATGCAACTTTCTATGATCCCAGGTTTATAATACTTGTTATTGGCCACGCCCTGCGCCGTGTCCACTGATGATGCCCACAGTGGAGCTCAGTGTGCTCAGACACATGAACACTTAGAGGGAACATCAGCAGACAGCAGAACTCATTTTCAGCTTAGCAGTTAAGCTAACTTTGAAAACATTTAGCATGTTCAGATTCCCTAAATTAATTTTTGTTGCAATTAAATCAATACGCAATAAATGACTTGGCTGTTTCATAAACTATCAGTTGGATAATCTGTGTTAAAGTTTCGGTTTAGAATCTTCGAGTGATTCGATTCCTGCTGCATCAGAACAGTCTGGTTGTGTTGACATGACTCAAAGGCTGCAACATTAGCTTTAGCAGCTAACAATCAATCAAGTGTATTCATATAGCACATGTCAGCACCAAGGCAGTTCAAAGCTCCTTGAACATAAAATCATCATCATATAGTCAACAATAAGACATTACATCTGGGCATCGTTAAAGTAAGACACATCAAATCTATTGGTCAATGTTTTATTACTTATTAACCATCTCAACCAGGAGGCTAAATCACAGGAGGCTGTTTAGCCCCCTGTGGTTTAGCCCCCTGTGGTTTAGCCCCCTGTGGTTTAGCCCCCTGTGGTTTAGCCCCCTGTGGTTTAGCCCCCTGTGGTTTAGTCCCCTGTGGTTTAGTCCCCTGTGGTTTAGCCCCCTGTGGTTTAGCCCCCTGTGGTTTAGCCCCCTGTGGTTTAGTCCCCTGTGGTTTAGCCCCCTGTGGTTTAGTCCCCTGTGGTTTAGCCCCCTGTGGTTTAGCCCCCTGTGGTTTAGTCTCCTTTAAATCGAGGCTAAACCACAGCAGGTTCAGCCTCAATTTAAAGAGTTTTGGCTGTTTTAAAGTTTTCTGGAAGTTTGTTCCAGATTTGTGGTGCATCGAAGCTGAATATTTCTTCTCCATATCTGGTTCCAGAACCTGAGAAGTCCAGAAGGTTGATCCAGCAGCAGCAGATCTTTAGTCCATTCAGAGATTAAGCAGCTAGCAGTAACAGGCGCTGGGAACGATTTACGCTCTATGGGCCACAGGGGCCAACCTTTTTCCGCCAGCCCTAACCAAAGGTTCTGGAGGAGGTTTGGATCAAACAGAAGCTAAGTCCAGCCTGGTTCCATTGGGGCGAGCAGAACCTGGGTCTGTGGAGCTTTACCTGTAATATGGTCTCAAAGTTGAAGGTGAGTCCGTTCCACAAGGTGAACTCTCCACTGGAGGCCCCGGTCACCAGCCGGCGGCCCTCAGGGGTCCACTACAGACAGAACCAGGACAACCCGTTAGACTCAAACGCACACAGGAAGTGATGCGGCAGAGCGGCGGCCTCTCACCCTGATGACAAAGACGGGACACTTGACCTTGTTGGTGGAGGTCCGGACGAACTTGGTGGTGACGGCGTTCATCGGGTTGTTGAGCATTCCCAGAGGAGGAACCAACTGCAGAACACACAGTCCGATTAAGCCCCGGTTCTGGTCAATTGTGGTTGGGTTGCAGTCGGATTCAGGTCAGGTTTCGGTCAGGTTCTGGTCAGGTTGAGGCCAGGTCCAGGGCCAGGTTTTAGTCGGGTTGCCGTCAGGTCCTGGTCCGGTTCTGACCCGGAGAGGTGTGACTCACGTCGTTGTAGCAGCCGGCGTCGGGCTGGATGGCCCTGAAGTCCCGGTGGTCGCGCTGCCACAGGCGGTTCTGAAAGGAGATGGACACAGCCGGGTTAACGGGCAGCGTGCAGGGCCGGAACCGGGCCGGAGATGGTTCTGATACCTCCAGGTATCTGATGACGGACGGGTTGTAGTCGATGGTCTTGCGGTTGACGGCCTTCCTCATGCGCTTCCCGTCGAAGGTGAGCTGCTGCATGGCCTGCTGCTGCGCGAAGTCGGGCCGCTTGTAGAACACCTGTCGCGGCGCCTGGTGCTGGAAGCGCGGCATGTGGAAGAACCGCTGCGGCGAGCCCACGTCTGTCGCCATAGTGACCACCTTAACCTGCAGCACAGAGGGGACAACAGCAGAGAGATTATAATAATAATAGTCCACTTTATTTATGAAACCATTTTAATCTCCAATTGAAACCTTAAAGGCCTCAATCACACCCTGATGATGGATGATAGCTACTGGATTGTAGCTGCAGCTGCCCCAACAGGCTCACAGAACACAGGCTGCAAATCTGTGCACCATCAGCCCTTCTGACCCCAACACCAGCAGGCAAGGTGGATGAATTTTTTTGTTCAGGGACGCAAACCACAGATGGGGACCTGAACCATTATTACTGGTGGCAGACAGCTGCTGCCTGCAGCTGGGCGGAGCCTCTCGGCCTCTTCTGAAGGTTGACTTTTAGTTCCGCCCACCAGGTCATATTGCACCTTTTCAATTAACAATTATCAACACTGTTGCCAATTCAACAACTTCCTTGCCATATTTAGCAACGTTTCAGACGTCTCGGCAGATATCCGCGATTGGTGCTACACCTGGTGCTGGAAATGCAGAGAACCAATGACCATTTATAATGTGGATTTATTGATACTCATTTTTATCCTGGTAATTATGCGCAACCTTTATGTTGTCGCCTGAGTTGCGCTGTTTGCTGACCTGCTTTTAACTTTCAGTGAATTATTTTCCCTGCCGCAGCTTATTTGCCCAGAACTTTGTTTTTAGGGAAAATAAATTTGAAAGTAAGCCCGGTGGTGTAATGTAACTGAACTACGTTACGCCTGAATTCACCCACCCACTGTGGAAATGCTGAGTACTTGAACGGGAGGGGGCAGAGGTCAATCCACGAGTGTTTCCGGGTGAACCCTGATCCTGACCCCACAGCTTCTCTCCTCCAGCCTCTGCTGTTTAAACTCGTTTGGTTTTACGTGGATTCATGTTTTTATTGTAATTCGGTGGCACGTTGAGCTTTACATGTGAAAAGCATTATAAATATAATTTTTGTTAGTTTGAACTTTCCAGGTCATTTGGTGTTAACCAGCAGCGGCCGTTAGCAGCAGCTAGCAGCTTCAACCCCAGGATTAGCTTGTCTGCTCCAGAGTTTAAGCGTTTACAGGTAAAACTGTGCTGAGGTGAAGCTTAATGCCTGCTTCTGCTTCTCTGTGTCTGATATTTAATGCCTAGGTCCTGGTTCTGGAGCCCCGATCTTTAACCGAACCCAGCAGCGCTGATGCCAAGAGGGTTAGCCGCAGCAGCTAACAGGCTAACCGGGCGCAGGGAAGCAGGAATCCGCGGATGTTCCCCTAGTAGATCCCGCCAGATGGAGTCACAACAAATCATTGGGTCCCTGCAGGCTCCGAGCTTTTAAACACCGGGTTTCGGTTCGGTACTGACCCGTTTCAGCCATAGGAGCATCTTTAATGGCGACGGCGGTTCCGGCAGAAACTCACCAACAATCAGCTAGCTGGCTGTCATCAACAGACTGGGTTCTCCTGGAGGCCGGTTCTGGAGAACCATGAGGAGCTCAGCCTTCCCCGGCAGATGGAGCACAGAATCCTTCCCCAATACCAGCAGATTAATCACCTGATATGAACAGATTTATCACGTTAACCGCCAGCGGACTGCATCATGACGCCTCTTCTTCTCGGCCCGGTGAAAAGCATGCTGGGAAACCTGCGCAACGGGCGGGATTTTGCGTCTGCGTCATCCAGCAAAGGATACAGGGAAACTGAGTATTGTGTGGCTCAGCCATTTTAACCAATTACAATTTATATATATTCATAAAATCAGTGTTTGACTCTGATGTATCCCTGGAATGGTTAATATAAATGATTTGGCAATGTTTTGTTTAACATTGTGTATTAATATTTTCTTTGATGAAATATAATCCAGATTATTTTAACATCACTTTTAGATGTTTGTATATTTTTGTGTTGAATTTTTGGGATATTATCTCATCAATGTACATTTTATTGCAGAAATTCCGCCATTTCATTTCTGGTCCTCATTGGTTGTGATGTTTATGAATTTCCAACATGGTCTCTGTTAACCTAGCTCAGATTAATTATTCAGAATAAATAGTTTTTCTATAGTTTATTTCAACAACTTGAACTAAAATCTCACCCTGAGCATAAAGTTTCAGGTAGATGTCAGAAATGTCAAGATTTTCGGTTTAAACTTCTCCTAAAATGTCAGCTGTAGTAAGAGTTGCTTGTGACGTCATGGCCCGGTCCTGTCCAATCAGAACGCAGAGTTCGTCCGTTCAGCGCCGAACTCAAACCGTTGAAGCCCTGTGCTGCTTCGCTCCGACCGTTGGTTCTGCCGGTAAGTTCTCTGCAACAGGCCGGTACCAGTCGCTCGATCATACCAGGCTCGGACCATGGGAGAGGTTCGGGCCCGTTAAAGTTTTCTGTAGTGGTCTGATCGGTGTCTGCGGGACTGTAACGGCCCAGATTAACGGCTAACTCCGAGCTAACCGGTCGGGCTAACTTGCGCTGTTTCAACCACTTCCATCCGAATTTCTGGGCCAATTTCACAAATCCGTCACTGCCCATGAAATATAAGCTAAATTTAACCCGGATCCGAACACAGTTTCTGTCAAATGTGAGCCAGAACACCGGATAAGTTACCGGTTCCACCATGGTCCATGAATCCGTTCTGCTCATGAGGAGCTGAAAGTTATCTAAAATTACCAGTGAACCGAATCAGTTCAGGAATCATTCTTTTCAGCATCCGGGTTGACTGCCTCAGTCAATCTGAACTGATTCGGTTCATCAGAATGTTTTTAATCAGGATCTCTGAACTGGTGTTCTGCAGGTTCAGCAGATGATCAGGCCAGCTTGTTCGGCTGAACCTGATCTGAGAGGCAGAGATGAGCAGCTGGAGCCACAGAACCAGTGAGAAACACTCCCACACCAGTCCCACCATGGCTAGTCATCTCCATGTGCACTGCATCTCCATCTGATGATGATCATGATGATGCTGTTCGACTCCCTTCTTGTGTTTCAGTTCCAAGAGTCGGTCCAGACGGGTCAAAAGGTTCTCCAAAGCATCTCTACAGAAGCCTGGATGGACCAAAGAGGAGGCAAGGATGATGATGGTGATTGTGGTGGTGATGGTGATTGTGGTGATGGTGATGATGGTGGCCGTGATGATGATGATTGTGGTGATGATGATGCTCTTCCTCAGGATGAGCTCCTGCGGCGCTTGGTGAAGGAGCGTGGAGCCAGCAGCTGGTCCTCGGTGGCGTTGTCCTTCAGGGTGAGTGTCTCAGTGAGACATCTGGTTTTCAAATTCTGTGATGGTGACCAGTGGGTGGCGCTCTCTCTTTCCTTCTTTCAGGGTCATAGGTCAGAGGTGCAGTGTCAGAGACGCTGGCAGCAGATCAAGAACCCAGAGTTGGTCAAAGGCCCATGGACCCAGGAGGAGGACCGGCGGGTGAGGACCGTTAACCCTTGCTGTTCTGTGCCATGCCCCCTTCCCCCGTCCCATCTGGATCTGATATCACTTCATGTTTAGGTCATGGAGCTGGTCCAGAAGTACGGTGTGAAGCGCTGGTCGCTCATCGCCAAACATCTCCACACTCGCAATGGGAAGCAGTGTCGAGAGCGCTGGCACAACCACCTGAACCCAGCGGTGAAGAAGAGCTGGACGGCCGAGGAGGACCGGGTGGTGTGCCAGGCCCACAGGTTGCTAGGCAACCGCTGGGCTGACATCTCCAAGCTGCTACCTGGCAGGTACCCAACCTGCTCCATGACCTGTCTGAGTCTGGATGGAAAACTTTTGACCTTTCTCACCATTTTTACACTGCAGTGCCTTGATCTGTGTCAGGTGCGTTGACATGTGTACAGGTGTGTTGACCTATGCCAGGTGCGTTGTCCTATGTCAGGTGCGTTGACCTATGCCAGGTGCGTTGTCCTATGTCAGGTGCGTTGTCCTATGTCAGGTGCGTTGACCTATGCCAGGTGTGATGACCAGTCATTACACCTGGCTGCAGGTGTGTTGACCTATGCCAGATGCGTTGACCTATGCTAAGTGCGTTGACCTATGCCAGGTGCGTTGTCCTATGTCAGGTGCGTTGTCCTATGTCAGGTGCGTTGACCTATGTCAGGTGCGTTGACCTATGTCAGGTGCGTTGTCCTATGTCAGGTGCGTTGACCTATGTCAGGTGCGTTGTCCTATGTCAGGTGCGTTGTCCTATGTCAGGTGCGTTGTCCTATGTCAGGTGCGTTGACCTATGTCAGGTGCGTTGTTCTATGCCAGGTGCGTTGACCTATGTCAGGTGCGTTGTCCTATGTCAGGTGCGTTGTCCTATGTCAGGTGCGTTGACCTATGTCAGGTGCGTTGACCTATGCCAGGTGCGTTGTCCTATGTCAGGTGCGTTGTCCTATGTCAGGTGCGTTGTCCTATGTCAGGTGCGTTGTCCTATGTCAGGTGCGTTGACCTATGTCAGGTGCGTTGACCTATGTCAGGTGCGTTGACCTATGTCAGGTGCGTTGACCTATGTCAGGTGCGTTGTCCTATGTCAGGTGCGTTGACCTATGCCAGGTGCGTTGTTCAATGCCAGGTGCGTTGACCTATGTCAGGTGCGTTGACCTATGTCAGGTGCGTTGACCTATGTCAGGTGCGTTGACCTATGCCAGGTGCGTTGTCCTATGTCAGGTGCGTTGACCTATGTCAGGTGCGTTGTCCTATGTCAGGTGCGTTGTCCTATGTCAGGTGCGTTGACCTATGTCAGGTGCGTTGACCTATGTCAGGTGCGTTGACCTATGCCAGGTGCGTTGTCCTATGTCAGGTGCGTTGACCTATGTCAGGTGCGTTGACCTATGTCAGGTGCGTTGACCTATGTCAGGTGCGTTGACCTATGTCAGGTGCGTTGACCTATGTCAGGTGCGTTGTCCTATGTCAGGTGGGTTGTCCTATGTCAGGTGCGTTGTCCTATGTCAGGTGCGTTGACCTATGTCAGGTGTTGACCTATGTCAGGTGCGTTGACCTATGTCAGGTGCGTTGTCCTATGTCAGGTGGGTTGTTCTATGTCAGATGCGTTGTTCTATGCCAGATGCGTTGTTCTATGCCAGGTGCGTTGACCTATGCCAGGTGCGTTGACCTATGCTAAGTGCGTTGACCTATCCAGGTGCGTTGTCCTATGCCAGGTGCGTTGACCTATGCCAGGTGCGTTGACCTATGTCAGGTGCGTTGTCCTATGTCAGATGCGTTGTTCTATGCCAGGTGCGTTGACCTATGTCAGGTGCGTTGACCTATGCCAGGTGCGTTGACCTATGTCAGGTGTGTTGACCTATGTCAGATGCGTTGTTCTATGTCAGGTGCGTTGTCCTATGTCAGATGCGTTGTCCTATGTCAGGTGGGTTGTTCTATGCCAGGTGCGTTGACCTATCCAGGTGCGTTGACCTATGCCAGATGCGTTGTCCTATGTCAGGTGTGTTGACCTATCCAGGTGCGTTGACCTATGACAGGTGCGTTGTCCTATGTCAGGTGCGTTGACCTATGTCAGGTGCGTTGACCTATGTCAGGTGCGTTGACCTATGCCAGATGCGTTGACCTTTGCCAGGTGGGTTGACCTATGACAGGTGCGTTGTCCTATGTCAGGAGCGTTGACCTATGCCAGGTACGTTGACCTATGCCAGGTGGGTTGACCTATGACAGGTGCGTTGTCCTATGTCAGGAGCGTTGACCTATGCCAGGTGCGTTGACCTATGCCAGGTGGGTTGACCTATGTCAGGTGCGTTGTCCTATGTCAGGTGCGTTGTCCTATGCCAGATGCGTTGACCTATCCAGGTGCGTTGACCTATGCCAGGTGTGTTGACCAATGCCACTACCCTAACCCTAACCCTGACCTATCCAGGTGTGTTGACCTGTCTACAGGTTATGACCTGTCTGCAGGTGTGTTGACCTGTTTGCAGCCTCTAGTGCGTCTCCTCTGCCGTGTCTTCCAGAACAGACAACTCCATAAAGAATCACTGGAACTCCACCTTGAAGCGGAAAGTGGAGAAGGAGGGTTACCTGCACTTCCTGCAGCTGCACGGCTCAAGCTCCGCCTCCAGACCTGGGACGAGGAACCACACGTCCCGCAGAGCCCAGTCTAAGGTCCGTCCCCAGCCAGTAGGTTACATCACATGTGTCAAACTCAAGGCCCGGGGGCCAAATCCGGCCCGCGGAAGCTTTTTATGTGGCCCTCCACAGACTATACTAAACACTAAGTGTGATTAAATATTATATTATCAATCATATCAATGCAGTTTTTATCTGTTTACTGCCAATTTATATCAATCAGTGCCTCCAGTTTCTTGAGAATTTAGTTGATGTATGATTTTAGTCCATGATTTATAC
This sequence comes from Poeciliopsis prolifica, assembly GCF_027474105.1. Lineage (NCBI taxonomy): Eukaryota > Metazoa > Chordata > Actinopteri > Cyprinodontiformes > Poeciliidae > Poeciliopsis > Poeciliopsis prolifica. Next base: position 1,821,442 of record NW_026562444.1, read on the forward strand.
AGCGAGTAAATAAACAGTCGCATTTATTATTAGTTTCTGAATGCACTGAAAAGATGTTCAGAAATATTATGTAATTTTAAGAATTTATTGACATATTAACAATTTGTGAACAGGTTTTATCAACACATTCTGGCACAACCGGCCCTTTAAGAGCTTTCATGATATTGATTTGGCCCAAAACAAAATGAGTTTGACACACCTGGTCTAGTTGGTCAGGATGCTGACTCTGATCTGTGTCCTTGCAGGCTGACAGTCTGTCCACCATCAAATGAGTCCAGCTTCTCCTCCAATCAGAGCACCTGCAGACCGCATGGAAGCTCCACCCACCTGTGTTCCACCTGGGCCCCCACTTCCTGCTCAGGCTGCAAGCAGGGCGCGTCCACCGAGCTAATGGAGATGGTAAATCCGTTCCCTGGACCCTGCCCCTGTCTGTCCTCTGGGACCAGGCCCATGTTTGTCTCTGTCCCCAACAGAAGTCCTGCTCGTCCCAGAACCTGGAGGCTTGGAGCTACCAGGAAATGACATCACAACCCTTCTCCAGAGGCGCCGCTGCTCAGAGAGGACTCGCCGTCCGTCATCGACCTGAGCAGGAGCTACGTAAGGCGATGTGGCAAGGCCGGTCCCGGCTTCCTGAGGACAGGTGAGACAGTTGCTGTCTTGTGCAGGTTCCAGGTGTTAAGGAGCAGCTGATGAAGACGGATGAAGGAGCGTCCTTCTTGGACTCGTCCTCATCCTGGGAGAGGAGCAGTATGATGGAGGCAGCAGTCTTCTCCCCAGCGGAGGTAGAACCACAGAGAGACAGACAGAGACATGTCCAGCAGGTGTCCTTCAGGCCGGCCATCTCAGTGTCTACCTGTCCCAGGTCTTCAGCCTGAGTGCTGCAGAGGAGCTGAGCTTCCAGCGCCCGCCGCTCACCTCCACGCCGCTCTGCTCCCTCAAACACCAGAACGTCTGCTGCGTCCACTGCAGCCTCGGCTCCAGGTCCGCTCCGGCCTTTTTCACTTTGAGCCCTTGTGACCCCTGACCCTAACTCCTCATTTGTCCGTTCAGGACAGAGCAGATCAGAGCACTGTTCCCCTCGGCTCCGGAGACGCCCACACCGCTCAAGGTGCCCGACTGCCAGGACGAGGTGAGTCCATCCGACCACCACCAACCGGCCGAAGCAGGAGCTCAGGCTGAGCCATGTGTGTGTGTGTGTGTGTGTGTGTTGTGTGTGTGTGTGTGTGTGTGTGTGTGTGTGTGTGTGTGTTCCCCAGGTGGCAGCCTGCTCCAGACTGATGATGAACCTGACAGGAGGAGAGAGGAGCAGTGACCCTGACAGCCAGCAGTCCAGCTGCAGCTCTGAGGTCAGCCTGACAGAGAACGCTCTGAGCGGGTCCAATAGAGGGTTCTGGTGGGTTCTGGTGGGTCCAATAGAGGGTTCTGGTGGGTTCCGGTGGGTCCAATAGAGGGTTTGGTGGTTCCGGTGGGTCCAATAGAGGGTTCTGGTGGGTCCAATGTTCCGCTGTCTGTGTCCTGGTCGTGGAGTTTAGGTTTCCTCCCTGACCCTCTTCCTGCTGCCGGGCCCGACCCGGTCCAAACCTGATCCAGAACTCCTCATTAATGTCCCTCTCATGACCTTGACAACCAGGTTCTCCTTATCAGAGCCTCACCTTCCTGACCTTTGACCTCCAGGTTCACGGGGAGAGCCTGCTGAGCTCCATACTACAGATCAGAACGGGACCGGCTCGGCCTCACAGGTCCAAGTCGGTTCCGGTTCGGGCCAGCAGAAGGTCCAGGGCCCGTCCGGATCGGCGGTTCCGTCTCAGACCCGCTTCGTCCCGACCTGCGATGAGTTTGAATGTTTCCCGCTGGACGACAGCTGGAGGTGTGGTGGGCCCAGCAGCACGCTCCCAACCAGGGCTCGCCTGAGTGTCCGGCCAACAGAACCAACCCGTTCGAGGTAACGGCCAGGCCCGGTTCAGAACCAGACCCGGGTTCTGCTCTGCCTCTCAGGCTCACCTGTGTGTGCAGGTGAGCGGCGAGCTGCAGGTGGTGATGTTCGGGAGAACCGAGGACCAGGCCAGTCTGACCCAACAGGCCCGCCACTATGTGGCGCCGTGACCAGAACCAGGTCCAGACCCGGTCAGACCACGCGGTGAGCCGGGCCAACAGACAGCTGTGATGTCATGACTGGTTAATGTGGGCCAAACGCTGTGATGTCATACTTCCGTGTCCTTGTGGTTTCAGGTGAGCATCCAGGTGGGGACCAACCAGAACCTTCAGAGTTCTGGACACTTCACCTCTGGCAGGTGAGTGAACCACACCGAAGCAGAACCGTCGTTTCTGGACAGGAATGAACGGTGAAGGGATGGAACCTGGTGGGACCTGGTGGACCTGGTGGAACCAGGTGGAACCAGGTGGAACCAGGTGGGACCAGGTGGAACCTGGTGGACCTGGTGGAACCAGGTGGGACCTGGTGGGACCTGGTGGAACCAGGTGGAACCAGGTGGGACCTGGTGGAACCAGGTGGAACCTGGTGGGACCTGGTGGGACCTGGTGGAACCTGGTGGAACCAGGTGGGACCTGGTGGGACCAGGTGGAACCTGGTGGGACCTGGTGGAACCAGGTGGGACCAGGTGGGACCTGGTGGGACCAGGTGGAACCTGGTGGAACCAGGTGGAACCTGGTGGGACCTGGTGGAACCTGGTGGGACCTGGTGGAACCAGGTGGGACCTGGTGGAACCTGGTGGAACCAGGTGGAACCTGGTGGACCTGGTGGGACCTGGTGGGACCTGGTGGACCAGGTGGGACCTGGAACCTGGTGGAACCTGGTGGAACCTGTGGGACCAGGTGGAACCTGGTGGAACTTGGTGGAACCTGGTGGAACTTGGTGGTTGGTGGAACCATGTGGACCTGGTGGACCAGGTGTAACCTGGTGGACCTGGTGGAACCTGGTGGGACCAGGTGAACCAGGTGGAACCAGGTGGGACCTGGGGGACCTGGTGGGACCTGGTGGAACCAGGTGGGACTGTGTGAACGCCTGGTGGACCTGGTGGAACCTGGTGGGACCAGGTTGGAACCTTGGTGGAACTTGGTGGAACCTGTGGAACTTGGGAACTTGTGGAACCAGGTGGGACCTGGTGGGACCAGGTGTAACCTGGTGGGACCTGGTGGAACCTGGTGGGACCAGGTGGAACCAGGTGGGACCAGGTGGACCTGGTGGACCAGGTGGAACCAGGTGGAACCTGGTGGGACCAGGTGGAACCAGGTGGGACCAGGTGGAACCAGGTGGAACCTGGTGGGACCAGGTGGAACCTGGTGGGACCTTGTGAACCTGGTGGGACCTGGTGGAAACCAGGTGGGACCAGGTGGAACCTGGTGGAACTTGGTGGGACCAGGTGGACCTGGTGGAACCTGGTGGAACCTGGTGGGACCTGGTGGAACCTGGTGGGACCTGGTGGAACCAGGTGGGACCAGGTGGAACCTGGTGGAACTTGGTGGAACCTGGTGGAACCTGGTGGAACCTGGTGGAACCAGGTGGAACCTGGTGGGACCAGGTGGAACCTGGTGGAACCTGGTGGGACCAGGTGGAACCTGGTGGGACCAGGTGGAACCAGGTGGGACCAGGTGGAACCTGGTGGGACCTGGTGGAACCAGGTGGGACCAGGTGGAACCTGGTGGGACCTGGTGGGACCAGGTGGAACCTGGTGGGACCAGTAACAGTTCCGCAATAAGAGCATAATGATCCGATGTTTTTGTGTCCAGAGTGGAGAAGAACCGCAGTGACCGTCACCTCGGGGATGAAGATGACTCCTCCTCCTCACCTTGTCATCGAGGCAGCCAACCAGAAGAGAGGATTTTTTGTCGTTTCCTGCTACCTCATCAGTTCTCTCTGATGTTTTATTTCTTTGTTTGGGGAATTTTTTTTCTTCTTTTCTTGTTTTACCCGACCAGAAGGAGACGAGTTCCGGGTCGGTTCTGATTGTCGGCCCGGACCGGGTCACCGACTGGCCTTTAGATCCGATTTTTATCTCTGGACGTTTATTCAGTTTCTTTCTTTCTTGGATGTCGTTGTGATCCCGGGGGAAGTGCTGCTCATGGACCGGATCGGAACCAACCCACTTCAGGGACTTTTCTTTATTTCTGACGGCACTTTATCTTTAAGCTTTGCACTTTGGATCGGAACCGATCGAAGCAGAACCTTGAATCAGACAAGATTATTCACAATTGAATGATTTACATGACTAAACCTTTATTTGAATGTTTGAACACATGGAGAACTTTGTTAGGACAGAACCAGTACAGATGAAGTTCTGTGTGAAAATCCAGTTTCTATCGGACCCGACCGACCTGGTCTGGCTGTGACTCTGATAATTTCTTTGAGAATAAAGGACCAGATGGAAACACTCGGACTGTTCTCCGTATGCCTCTGTTCCAGAACCGACCGGTTAGCGCTTCTGATGAATGCAACTCTCTGGTTCTTCAGAACCAGACTCTGTCGGTCCAGGTCCCGGCTGGACTTGGACCTTCTACACTCTCAGTTCTGGATAAGTCAGAATCCACCGGAGCCAAACTTCCTATATCATACCAGGATCAGACCCAGAGTCAGCCCCCCTGGTTCTGGTTCTGGTCTAGTCGGGCTGGAAGGCGTTGTTGTCGGCGCTGGTGTCGCCATGCGGCCGGCCCAGCAGGGGGCAGCAGCTCCTCCTCCTGGACTGGGTGAGGACTCTGCAGAGGAAGCCGGAGGGGCGGAGCCACGTTGGCGGGGCCAGTGTGGGGGTCGGTCTTCCTCACAGCCGGGGCGTGCTGCGGCCACTGCAACCGCATAGAACCGGGTCAGAATTTAGCCAGAACCGGTTGTAGGGTGTCTGTCATCATTACCTGCTGCAGCCACAGGGGGCGCTGTGCCTCTGAACCATAGCAGGAACAGAACCCCTCCTCAGCAGAGTGGGAGTGGCTCCAGATGAGGCTCCGCCCTGCAACATAGACATCGTGACATCATCACCTCTCAGCCAATCCACTGCTGAGGTTCTGGTCAGACACACAGAGGCCCAGATCTGACCTGTCCTCATCAGAGACAGGAAGTGAGGGAACAGGAAGTGAGGGGGAAAGGAAGAAAAGCCGCAGGAAGTGAAGGTCCCCAGTGTGCAGCCTGCTGGTTCCATTCCTGTCAGCCCTCGGAGCTGTGAGGTCAGAACCTCCATTAACTCTAGAACCTCTGACAACGAGGTGAAGATGTGGATCCTGGTTCTGACCCGTTTGGAACCGGATCTTTGGTAGATCTGCAGGTCTGGATCAGATCGGGGAACGGAGAGGGAGAGGACAGGCCTCCCTCCACGAGGACACCGCTCAGCGATCTGTCCGCCGTCGTCCATTCAGCTCTTTTCAGATTAAGAGCCACTAAAGAGCTTTAGAGTTTCTTAGTAACCAATCTGAGATTAACATCGACTTAGCTCTGCTATGGCCAAATGAGCTGCAGCTGCTAACGACACACTAACAAGTAAACAGGTGTGGTCCAGATTTCACACTGAAACCACACACTACCAGTGTGTGTGTCCAGGTGTGTGTGTGTTTCCAGGTGTGTGTGTGTGTCCAGGTGTGTGTGTGTCGAGGTGTGTGTGTTTCCAGGTGTGTGTGTGTTTCCAGGTGTGTGTGTGTGTCCAGGTGTGTGTGTGTGTCCAGGTGTGTGTGTGTCCAGGTGTGTGTGTGTGTCGAGGTGTGTGTGTGTTTTCCAGGTGTGTGTGTGTGTCCAGGTGTGTGTGTGTTTCCAGGTGTGTGTGTGTGTGTCCAGGTGTGTGTGTGTGTCCAGGTGTGTGTGTCCAGGTGTGTGTGTGTTTCCAGGTGTGTGTGTTTCCAGGTGTGTGTGTGTCCAGGTGTGTGTGTGTGTCCAGGTGTGTGTGTGTCCAGGTGTGTGTGTGTGTCGAGGTGTGTGTGTGTTTCCAGGTGTGTGTGTGTGTCCAGGTGTGTGTGTGTTTCCAGGTGTGTGTGTGTCCAGGTGTGTGTGTGTGTCCAGGTGTGTGTGTGTGTCCAGGTGTGTGTTTCCAGGTGTGTGTGTGTTTCCAGGTGTGTGTGTGTTTCCAGGTGTGTGTGTGTGTCCAGGTGTGTGTGTGTTTCCAGGTGTGTGTGTGTGTCCAGGTGTGTGTGTTTCCAGGTGTGTGTGTTTCCAGGTGTGTGTGTGTTCAGGTGTGTGTGTGTGTCCAGGTGTGTGTGTGTTTCCAGGTGTGTGTGTGTGTGTCCAGGTGTGTGTGTGTGTCCAGGTGTGTGTGTCCAGGTGTGTGTGTGTTTCCAGGTGTGTGTGTGTCCAGGTGTGTGTGTTCAGGTGTGTGTGTGTGTCCAGGTGTGTGTGTGTTTCCAGGTGTGTGTGTGTGTGTCCAGGTGTGTGTGTGTGTCCAGGTGTGTGTGTGTTTCCAGATGTGTGTGTGTGTGTCCAGGTGTGTGTGTGTTTCCAGGTGTGTGTGTGAGTGTGTCCAGGTGTGTGTGTGTGTCCAGGTGTGAGTGTGTGTCCAGGTGTGTGTGTTTCCAGGTGTGTGTGTCCAGGTGTGTGTGTGTGTCCAGTGTGTGTGTCCAGGTGTGTGTGTGTTTCCAGGTGTGTGTGTGTGTGTCCAGGTGTGTGTGTTTCCAGATGTGTGTGTGTGTGTCCAGGTGTGTGTGTTTCCAGATGTGTGTGTGTGTGTCCAGGTGGTTGTGTGTTTCCAGATGTGTGTGTGTGTGTCCAGGTGTGTGTGTGTGTCCAGGTGTGAGTGTGTGTCCAGGTGTGTGTGTTTCCAGGTGTGTGTGTCCAGGTGTGTGTGTGTGTCCAGGTGTGTGTGTGTCCAGGTGTGTGTGTTTCCAGGTGTGTGTGTGTGTCCAGGTGTGTGTGTGTTTCCAGATGTGTGTGTGTGTGTCCAGGTGTGTGTGTTTCCAGATGTGTGTGTGTGTGTTTCCAGGTGTGTGTGTGTGTCTCCAGGTGTGTGTGTGTGTCCAGGTGTGTGTGTGTTGCCAGATGTGTGTGTCCAGATGTGTGTGTGTCCAGATGTGTGTGTGTGTCCAGGTGTGTGTGTTTCCAGGTGTGTGTGTGTGTGTGTTTCCAGGTGTGTGTGTGTCTCCAGGTGTGTGTGTGTGTCCAGGTGTGTGTGTGTTGCCAGATGGTGGTGTGTCCAGATGTGTGTGTGTCCAGATGTGTGTGTGTGTGTCCAGGTGTGTGTGTGTTTCCAGGTGTGTGTGTTTCCAGGTGTGTGTGTGTTTCCAGGTGTGTGTGTCCACGTGTGTGTGTGTTTCCAGGTGTGTCCACGTGTGTGTGTGTCCAGGTGTGTGTGTTGCCAGATGTTTGTGTGTGTGTCCAGGTGTGTGTGTGTTTCCAGATGTGTGTGTGTGTGTCCAGGTGTGTGTGTCCAGGTGTGTGTGTGTGTCCAGGTGTGTGTGTCCAGGTGTGTGTGTGTGTCCAGGTGTGTGTGTGTGTGTCCAGGTGTGTGTGTTGCCAGATGTGTGTGTGTGTGTCCAGGTGTGTGTGTGTCCAGGTGTGTGTGTGTGTCCAGGTGTGTGTGTGTGTCCAGGTGTGTGTGTGTGTCCAGGTGTGTGTGCACCTGCATCAGCTCCACGCAGGCCGATGGGAAGAATCCCTCCGCTCCGTTCTCCAGGCGTCCGAACCAGCAGGACTCGTCGACCTGAACCAGAACCTGGATCAGGTCTCCGGGTTCCAGGTCCAGTTCCCTGGGCCTACGAGACCGGTACTGGTTGGTCACCACCGCCACCTGATGGACCGGATCAGAACCAGATGTGACTGAATGGTCTTTCTCCAGTTTTGGATCAAATTTTCTCTCTGATCTGATTCCAATAATTGATCTGATCAGTTTTCTTTTTTTTTTTTTTTTTTTGTTTTTTTTTGTTGTTTTGCTTCATTCCACCTTAAAAACCTCCAGAAAGCACCTGAAGCCCAGAGGTCAGAGGTCGTGTCTTCATGTCATCACAGGATTAATCTACTCAGCAGGCTTTAAGTACCCAGAGGTCAGGGTCATTATGATGTAACCAGGGGTGGAAATTAAAATGGCATGTTTACCTGCTGCAGCAACAGGAAGGGCGGGGCGCACCGCTCTCAGCCCTCTTACCTTATTTGGAAACGACACCATTGCACCACGGAAGTGAAGGGGCGCTATTTCTTATATTATTCCAGATCTCCTGATTTAGTTTTCTTTTGAAATCTGTGATACATTTTCACCTTTAGGAAGGATTTTCTCTCTCTCTCAGCTTGTATTTTCCTTCAGTGCAGCTCAGTTTTTAACTCATTCTGTAGTTTTCTGTGTTCTTTTAAATCTGCTTAGTTGCATCTTTTCAGCCCTGCTGCTGCCTCTTGATAAATATGGTGACTTTATGAAAGGTCTCTGAGTGAGAACTTCTGGCAGATGATAAATGTATTGCTCTCCAGACTCGACACCTCAAGATCACTCAGAGAAAATGCTGGACTTATTTTAGCTTGGCTTTCCAGTGAGGTTCAGCTGATGCATCAGCCTTTCAGAGCAAAATGTTCTGGTGCTGCTTGGATCCAAGAAGGCGTCTGTGTGGATGACGTCGTCCCTTCATTGCTTTAACCTTGACAGGGAGCAAGGTTAAAGCTCACAGTTGATGTGGATTCTAATATTCCTGTTTCAGACTCAAGAGAAATTGTCTCTCTTCTCATATGTAGCAAGTTGGATTACTTTCATTCCAACTTTCACAAGTTAATTGTGCTTCACAGTTCCTGCCAAAACATGATCCTTTTCTTCAACAGAAAGACTTTGTTCTTGTGAAGTTTTCTTTTAAATTGTTTGCATTGTTCTAGTGGGTGAGATCTCAACAACCATCACTTCCTGTAGCGGCAGCATGTTGCTGATCTCCTCAGCCAATCTCAGTTCCCCTTGGTCTGAATCCCAGGTTGTTGCCCTGGACGACTGATGGATGATGTACTGATCTTGTAATTCTCCGAAAAAAGGACCTGATGAAATTTTGACACGTTGCTTGATGAACCCAACCATGTCTCTAAATCCTGCCTGGTATCCAGTTGTCTCCATGATATCATAAGCTTTACATCATTGTAAATATGTATATACAGGCATGTCCAGCTCTTCCATTACATTAAAGTGCAAATACCATTAAACAAAACAAAATATAACGATACTAATCAAAACAGACATCCAGGAACAATCTGCAGCATTCTTAATTTAGAAACTTCACTTTGAATAATTCACTTTAAATATTCTACAAATTTATTTGAAATAGCTCACTATCCATCACAAGGAAAAGATAAAGCCATCATTATTGATCATTATTGATCATGTCCCCATATCCAATCACCAGTCTCATATTCTTGTGGATTGACCTATTGACCTTACTTTTAAGAAGCCAGATTGTGATTCTGTAATAATGTTTAAATGTTTGATAAATGTATGTTTGTAATTTATAATCTGAATGTTCTATTCTTAATAAATTCTTGTCTGGTTTCCGTATGATAATCTCTTGTTTCATTGCAGTCGGTATAATGTGATTTTTAAACATTTCTGTAAAATGCATTCATATTTTAATGTCTTCCCAAAGTGTTTATGAACGTTTCCAGCCAGTCCATCCAACCCGGTGCTTCGTTTAATGATAAACAGCCTCAATAAGTTCTTCTATGAACGCACATCTGAAGGACAGGAAGGAGGACTTTGACTAGGCCACCCTCAGTCTACCAAGAGGATGGGAAGTGCACACCATGTCGACCACACCCTTTCAAAATAAGGTGCTGCAGTGTGGAACTTTTATAAAAAAGAAATAGTATTCAAAATACTTTTTATTTTGACATTCTTTTACAATATTAAAAATAAACTTTAATTTAATTTAAACCCAATAAATCTCACAATCTGAGACTTAAAACAAAAACAACTGCAAATCAAATTAATGGGAAAAACAAAAGCAAATCTCAAATTACACCAACGCTAATTAGCTTTAGTTTATAATTTAGTCAGCCAAATTATAAACAAAAAAGAATATCGATTGTAGTTCTGCTTCTGTAGCGCTGGTGCTACAACTCCAGCTCCAGAGAGCCACCAATTAGCCAACTAACCCAGACAATCAGTAACAGCAGCAATCTGGGATCCCCAACATGACAGTAAAGTGTCTGCCGACAATAATTAAGACATATAAGATCAAATGAAAATCTGGTATCTTAATCAGCCACACTAGTTGCATCCTAAAAGGCAACTAGAAATCATGCCAGGAAAAACAGTAGCAACAATACAAACGACCCCAACATTACACACAACATCAAAAATCAATTCACAGCAGCACAAATATCCAAGATCCAGAACCAGGCACCAGCGCTCATCCCACAGATCCAACCGGTCACGACCCGGACCCAAACTCCTCGCTCGGCGCGCACCTGGTGCCTATCGACAGCTGTGATGTGGAAGAGAACGTGTGGAAACCGGCCATAGATGGATTCAGGTGGCCAGAAACGGGTGGAGATTTACAGCCACTTCACGTAAACGCAGTTTTTAACTCATACACCACCTGGTTACATTCACTACAATTCATTACCTTGAGACAGTTCAAACTGCTGCCAGTGTGTCCAGGTGTGTGTTGGTAGTGTCTCCAGGTGTGTGTTGGTAGTGTCCAGGTGTGTGTTGGTAGTGTCTCCAGGTGTGTGTTGGTAGTGTGTCCAGGTGTGTGTTGGTAGTGTCTCCAGGTGTGTGTTGGTAGTGTGTCCAGGTGTGTGTTGGTAGTGTGTCCAGGTGTGTGTTGGTAGTGTGTCCAGGTGTGTGTTGGTAGTGTCTCCAGGTGTGTGTTGGTAGTGTCTCCAGGTGTGTGTTGGTAGTGTGTCCAGGTGTGTGTTGGTAGTGTGTCCAGGTGTGTGTTGGTAGTGTGTCCAGGTGTGTGTTGGTAGTGTCTCCAGGGGTGTGTTGGTAGTGTCTCCAGGTGTGTGTTGGTAGTGTGTCCAGGTGTGTGTTGGTAGTGTCTCCAGGTGTGTTGGTAGTGTGTCCAGGTGTGTGGTGTAGTGTGTCCAGGTGTGTGTTGGTAGTGTGTCCAGGTGTGTGTTGGTAGTGTCTCCAGGTGTGTGTTGGTAGTGTCTCCAGGTGTGTGTTGGTAGTGTGTCCAGGTGTGTTGGTAGTGTGTCCAGGTGTGTGTTGGTAGTGTGTCCAGGTGTGTGTTGGTAGTGTCTCCAGGTGTGTGTTGGTAGTGTCTCCAGGTGTGTGTTGGTAGTGTGTCCAGGTGTGTGTTGGTAGTGTCTCCAGGTGTGTGATGGTAGTATCCAGGTGTGTGTTGGTAGTGTGTCCAGGTGTGTGTTGGTAGTGTGTCCAGGTGTGTGTTGGTAGTGTGTCCAGGTGTGTGATGGTAGTGTCCAGGTGTGTGTTGGTAATGTGTTGGTAGTGTGTCCAGGTGTGTGTTGGTAGTGTCTCCAGGTGTGTGTTGGTAGTGTCTCCAGGTGTGTGTTGGTAGTGTGTCCAGGTGTGTGTTGGTAGTGTCTCCAGTGTGTGTTGGTAGTGTCTCCAGGTGTGTGTTGGTAGTGTGTCCAGGTGTGTGTTGGTAGTGTCTCCAGGTGTGTGTTGGTAGTGTGTCCAGGTGTGTTGGTAGTGTCTCCAGGTGTGTGTTGGTAGTGTGTCCAGGTGTGTGTTGGTAGTGTCTCCAGGTGTGTGTTGGTAGTGTGTCCAGGTGTGTGATGGTAGTGTCCAGGTGTGTGTTGGTAATGTGTTGGTAGTGTGTCCAGGTGTGTGTTGGTATTGTCTCCAGGTGTGTGTTGGTATTGTGTCCAGGTGTGTGTTGGTAGTGTGTTGGTAGTGTGTCCAGATGTGTGTTGGTAGTGTGTTGGTAGTGTGTCCAGGTGTGTGTTGGTATTGTCTCCAGGTGTGTGTTGGTAGTGTCTCCAGGTGTGTGTTGGTAGTGTCTCCAGGTGTGTGTTGGTATTGTCTCCAGGTGTGTGTTGGTATTGTCTCCAGGTGTGTGTTGGTAGTGTCTCCAGGTGTGTGTTGGTAGTGTCTCCAGGTGTGTGTTGGTAGTGTGTCCAGGTGTGTTACCTTGTCTCCCTCCACATGTCTTGCTCTTGTCCTGCAAACTGAGACCAACAGATGTTAATGAGCTGGAGTACATCAGCCAATCAGAGCTTGGAGTGTTTGTGTCAGTTTATGTAGCGCTGTGAGGACAGTGGAATCCAGGTGAACTGGGATCTGGGAATGGAAACCAGTTCAGGGTCGACTCAAAATGTCCGTCACTCCATCTGATCAGAACCAGGCAGAATGAACTGGGGCGGTCCAGTTCTGTTTGTACACAGAGAAACGGTAACTCTCACGACAGAACCGCTGGAGGTTCCGAACAGTTGTGCAGCTTCTGGAGGTCAGATCACCAGAACCAGAACCAGAACCAGAGTCCTACAGCCATCAGGTTATTGGAGACTTACTGGAGTTCTGAAGATGCAGTAAAAATTATAATGGCCACCAGAACCATCAGAACCATGAGAACCAGAAGGCGCAGTGTGTGTGTGTGTGTGTGTGTGTGTGTGTGTGTGTGTGTGTGTGTGTGTGTGTGTGTGCGCTCACCCTGTGGAGAAGATGGTGGTGAAAACCTCAAGCTGCTCGTCTCGCTGTGAGTAGATCTGCTGCATGATGCAGCTGCTTCTGACCGAGAGTCTTGAAATACCTGCTCAGGTATTTACACACAAACACACGCAAACACACGCACGCACACACACACACACGCAGCTTGTAAAGCGCCTGATTGTCCTGCAGGTGAACTGACCGGGTTCTCCTGATTTGTTCCCAGATTATTCCCTGATGGGTCGGATTCCAGCGGTCCGTTCAGCGTCCTGCAGGTGAGTTCAGTCTGTGATGCGTTCAGGGTCACTCTGAGATCAGGTTTATGCAACGACTGTTCCTGGATCAGATTAAGGCGGATTAGGGTGTTCCCAGAACTCTGTCCCTCGAATCAGGCTTCACAGCCAGAACCCAATCCTGTCCACTGCTTCCAGAACCGGAACCTGAATTATCCTGAAACCTGGATGGATTCATAATCTGAAGGTTTTCAGCTCCATCAACAACTGGGATTAAACTTAGATTAAAGAACCAGACAGGAAGCAGATTCAGACAATTTTATTCGGATCAAAACGTTAAAATTACAAAACCAGCCAGTTCTGATCTGACCCGGTGCAATACAAGATTCCTTCAGAACTTCAGGTTCTGTTTTTCATGAATACGTCACTGAAGATTAAAACATGATTCAATAGAGACCGGTCCTGATCCGATCCGGTTCTGACTCAGCAAATCATCACTTGATTCCTTCAGAACTTCATGTTCTGGATCTGTTATCCATGAAGCTTTAAATCACAATTCTTTAGAGACCGGTTCTGACCCGGTTCATGACCCGGTCAAATGCTAATTAATTAACTGCAGGATGGCAGTGGAGCCCCCTGGTGGCTGCAGGCGGCTCAGTACAGCTTCATGGAGGTCTCAAACAGGCGGCTCAGGTCCTCCTCGGTGTGCGCCCGCGGAGACAGTTTGGTCACGCGTTCCTGCAACAGGAACAGGAAGTGATGTAAAGACGCCACAAAACAGCTGGAGCTGCAGGTGAGCAGCTCACCTGAGGCAGCGTTCCTTTCACCAGAGCCGGAATGTCGTCCTTATCGTATCCGACGGCGCCGAGTCCGTCCTCCACCTGAAGGTCAAACAGGAAGCGGCGCAGCGTGTCAGCCAGAACGGCGCCGGCGTCCGCATGCTTCACCTGCCGCACATCTGCACCTGAACGCACCGCAGAGAAGAGAGACGCCTGAACGCACCACTGAGGTTTTAACCTCTGATCCTTACTGTGGGTCAAGGGCCCCGCTCCCTACCCAGGATCTCAGCGGCCTCCAGGTGGCGCTCTGGACACATGGCTGCAGTGAAGCTGAAGACGGCCGGCGCCGTCAGAACGACGGAGAGTCCATGAGGCTGCAGAGACACAGAGCCGTTGAAGAGAGCGGCAGGCCGGCGGGCCATCAGGAATCATTTAGGTTCCGTGTCTCACCACCAGGGGGTGCTCCACGCTGTAGCCCCTGGCTGCATGAGTTTTCACATTCCCAGCGATGGGGTAGGACATCCCATGGCTGCCGAGACAAAAACACAGGCAGGTTGAATGCGACGGCGGCGTTCAGGGCGGCGTTCAGGGCGGCAACGGCTTTCAGCTCACCACAGATGGACTCCAGCGTTCCCGAAGCCGATCCCAGCGAACACGCTGGCCAGGTGCATGCTGGAGCGAGCCTCCAAGTCCTCCGGGTCCCGCACCGCCCTGAACAGAAACCGGAGCTGCACTACCTGGATGCAGAACAGCAGGGAAACTTCCTCTGGACTTTGAGGTTAAAGGGTCAAATCTCAACAGAAACGTTTCGGTTGAAGAGTTTGAGTGAAGCTTCAGGAAAACTTCAGGAAGGTTCCGGTCCGTTTACCGCTTCATGTACTTGGAGACCACCCTGAGGGCGTGGCGGGACCAGACGTCGCTGATGGGGTTGCTGCCCTGGTAGGCGGGCCGGTTGATGGGATTGGTGGGGCAGGGCGCCCTCTGGCTGTAGGGTAGGGCGGTGTAGGACTCCAGAGCGTGGCTGTTGGAGAGACGACACCCATCAGAACCCGGTAACTCCGGTAAGACCCGCCCAAACCAGATCTGACCTCACCACAGCACGTCGAAGCCGCTGTTGGCGGCGACTCGTTCGGGCATGCTCAGAGTGTGCAGCGGGTCCACGATGCCCAGTGTGGGGCGGAGCGCTCTGCTGGCGATACCTGGACAGAAACAGCCAATCACGGCTCAGAGACAGCCAATCGCACGAGGTTCTGATGGCTGTCACCTGTTTTGGCCTTCAGAGGCTCATAGTCGAAGATGGCGACCCCGGTGGTCTCGCTGCCGGTGCCTGCGGTCGTTGGAACTGGAGAGGAAAAACAGAGCGGTGAGCCGGTCGGTTACCGGAACCTCGCGACCCAGAAGCGGCGAGGCCGACCTGCGATGAGCGGCTTCAGGGCTCTGGTCACCGGCCTGCCTTTCCCTATCGGAGCGTTGACAAAGTCCAGGAAGTCGGCATCAGGATGGCAGTACAGGTTGGCGGCTTTACAGGTGTCGATGACGGAGCCGCCGCCCACCGCCACGAACACGTCAAACGATCCCTTCTTCGCAAACGAGATTGCTTCTTTAAAACTGGGAGCAGAAGCTCCGCCTGTTAGCAGCTGTTAGCATCCGCTGCTAGCAGCTGTTAGCATCTGCTACTAGCAGCTGTTAGCGTCTCACCTGGAGTCGGTGGGCTCCACCCGGACATCGTTGAACACCTGGAAATGGACCCGGTTCTTCACCAGGGACTCCAGGACGGCCTGGACGGGCGGCAGGCGGGTCAGGGTCCGGTCCGTCATCACACACACATTCTGGGCTCCCAGGTTCTGGAGGTCCTGCAAATGGACCGGCATGTGAAACCTGGAGGCGGATCCCAGGTGAGACCGGAGCCTGAGAGGTCAACCAGGTCTTGACCTGGTTCTGGTTCTGGCCGGACTTCTTTAGTAAAGGAAACCAGAAATCCATTTAGATTCTTTATGTTGCATTTAGTTTGATTTTATTTGATGTTTTTTAAATCTAAAATAAAAAAAATCTGAAGTTTTTTCATGAACAGATTTGTTCCTCCTTCTGGACATTCAGCCTGGTTCTGGTTCTGGTTCTGGTCTGTCTTCGGCTCGCTGTGATGATGATGATGAAGAAGAAGGTGGTTACCATGCCGACCTCAGCGCTGACCCCGGATCCGTACCGGATGTTGGAGCTCGCCATCTGGAAACAAGGGTCCATTCAGAACCCGGTCCATTCAGAACCCGGTCCATTCAGAACCCGGTCCATTCAGAACCGGACGGGTCCAGTCCAGGTTACCTCGAAGGCGTAGTCCGTCTTCCTGCCACCACCCGCTGCCGCTCCTACACACACACACACACACACACACACACACACACACACACACACACACACACGGATCAGAACAGGGAGGTTCTGCTGGACCGGGCCCAGCTGGGTCTGGTCAACATGCGGACCAATGGGAACCTACCTTGATGGAAGGTGTGGGAGTGGGCGGGGCATCTGCACCTGTCAACACGGAGCATGCTCAGTAGGGTCAAAAGGAACCCCGAGACAGGGTCGGGTTCTGGTTCTGGTTCTGGACCCATCCAGTAACTGACAGATCAACGGATCGAGTCGCTTCAAGTTTTTACAAACAGAACAGGAAATCACAGAATCAAGACAAGGAACCACCGAACCGGACCGGGAACCTAACCGGGACCCGGACCGGAACCGGAACAGGAACCTAGCCTGTTCTACGTCACTGATCAAAGGTCCAACAGGTCAGAGTCCGAACTGGAACGGCCAAACCAGTCTGGGTTCGACCAAGGTCCGGCCGGCCCGGTCCGGTCCAATTCGGACTCTGACCTGTTGGACCTTTGATCAGTGACGTAGAACCCATTAAACACCGTTTCTTTGAGCCGAACCACTGCAGAACCAGAACCTTTTTGGACCAAACCGAGCTGTCGAGAAAAACCAACATTCATCCGAACCGCAAAGTCCGACCCAACCGGGCAGGGAACCGGAACCGGTTCGGACTTACGCCGCGCGCTCCAGCTGTCTGAGAAGGTGAACGATCCGGTCCCGACCCGCCATGTTATCCGAACTTCCAGCTGCTCTGACCCAGAATGAGCCGCCGCCACCCCGGCCTTTCAAAATAAAAGTCCGACTGTCACAATAAGAGCACCGGAAATGAGCATGGGAGGGCGGACTCCGCTCTCGGAACCACTTGTGGACCCGTACATAACCCGGATATGCGCATGTCAAGGTCGGGATTTGAACCCACAACCTGCTGAGTCACATTCAGCCTCCAGGCTGTTGCTGATTATATACTGCTGAAAAAAATAAAGGGAACAGTCAGACAACACAACATAACTCCAGTAAATCAAACTTGTGTGAAATCAAACTGTCCACTTAGAAAGCATCACTGATTGATAATCAATATCACCTGCTGTTGTGCAAATGGAAACGTAAGAGCCAAAAACGTCAGTCTGTGACATTGTTCATGACTGAATGCTTTTTGCATATTTAGATATTTTCTTATTTGTAAGTTTACATTTTATTATGTTTTGGTAGAAATGCACGAAAGTGAAAATACGTAAATAAGTGCTTTTTGTGTGTTAGAGAGGAGAAAGAAATGGGAATGTGTTATGTTGTGTTTCACTGGTTCTACAGTTTTTTGACCGTTAAATGCGGAATGCTGTGTGAGATTAAGGAATCCTACTCTGTATCATCCTCTCAAAGAAAAGTAAAGTTCGTCGTTCGTCAGACTTTGTGTGGATTTTTGTAAGTGATTCTTGAATTCACGAAGAGACGCACAAGAGCAAACTGTGGAACAGAAACGCGTCAAGCTAAGAGCTAAGCTAATGAACCGCAACAAAGGAAAGAAAACTGAAGCTAGTTGAACAATATAGTGGCTTTATAATGATCGAACTGCAGCCACTGCAGGAACAGACAACAGGTGGAAATTATTTTCATATTTATTTCATTCATTCAGATCTAGGATGTCTTATTTGAGTGTTCCCTTTATTTTTTTGAGTAGTGTATTTTATTTTGAAGAGATCTAGCAGATGCACTTCCTGTTCAGGAAACACATTCAGATTAAAAACCAATGAGCTGCTTTCTGAAAGGTCAGAGGTCGGGTCACATGTTCCTGAGTGGAGCGGTAACCAGGAAACAGGATTCAGCCACATGATGAACCTGGACCTGAAGAGACTAGAGACCAGAAACCAGGGACCAGGAACCACAGACCAGGGACCAGAGACCAGGAACCAGAGACCAGGGACCAGGAACCACAGACCAGGAACCAGAAACCAGGGACCAGGAACCACAGACCAGAGACCAGGAACCAGAAACCAGGGACCAGGAACCACAAACCAGGGACCAGGAACCACAGACCAGGGACTAGGGACAGAGACCACAGACCAGGAACCAGATACCAGAAACCAGGAACCAGGAACCACAGACCAGAGACCAGAACCACAGACAAGGAACCAGCCAGGAACCAAAGACCAAAACCAGGGACCAGGAACCAGAGACCAGGGACCAGAAACCAGGGACCAGGAACCACAGACCAGAGACCAGGAACCAGATACCAGGGACCAGGAACCACAGACCAGGGACCAGAAACCAGGACCAGGAACCACAGACCAGGGACCAGGAACCACAGACCAGGGACCAGAGACCAGGACCAGAAACCAGGGACCAGGAACCACAGACCAGGGACCAGGAACCACAGACCAGAGACCAGAACCAGGGACCAGGAACCACAGACCAGGGACCAGAAACCAGGGACCAGGAACCACAGACCAGGACCAGAGACCAGGGACCAGGAACCAGAGACCAGGAACCAGGGACCAGGAACCACAGACCAGGGACTAGGGACAAGAGACCAGACCAGGAACCAGATACCAGAACCAGGGACCAGGAACCACAGACCAGAGACCAGGAACCACAGACCAGGAACCAGGGACCAGGAACCAGAGACCAGAAACCAGGGACCAGGAACCAGAGACCAGGGACCAGAAACCAGGGACCAGGAACCACAGACCAGAGACCAGGAACCAGAAACCAGGGACCAGGAACCACAGACCAGGGACCAGGAACCACAGACCAGGGACCAGGAACCACAGACCAGAGACCAGGGACCAGAAACCAGGGACCAGGAACCACAGACCAGGGACCAGAGACCAGGGACCAGGAACCACAGACCAGAGACCAGGAACCAGGACCAGGAACCAACCAGAGACCAGGGACCAGAAACCAGGAACCCAGACCAGGGACTAGGGACAAGAGACCACAGACCAGAAACCAGGGACCAGGAACCACAGACCAGAGACCAGGAACCAGAGACCAGGAACCACAGACCAGAGACCAGGAACCACAGACCAGGGACCAGGAACCACAGACCAGGGACTAGGGACAAGAGACCACAGACCAGGAACCAGATACCATAAACCAGGGACCAGGAACCACAGACCAGAGACCAGGAACCAGAAACCAGGAACCAGAGACAGGGACCAGGGACAGACAACAACCACGGACTAGAGACCAGGACCACAGACCAGGAACCACAGAGCAGGAACCAGGAACCACAGACCAGAGACCAGGAACCACAGACCAGGCCAGGAACCACAGACCACAGACTAGAGACAAGAGACCAGGGACCAGGAACCACAGACCAGGGACCAGAAACCAGGGACCAGGAACCACAGACCAGAGACCAGGGACCAGGAACCAGAGACCAGGAACCAGAAACCAGGGACCAGGAACCACAGACCAGGGACCAGAGACCAGGACCAGGAACCACAGACCAGAGACCAGGAACCAGAGACCAGGGAAACCAGAACCACAGACCAGGACCAGAGACCAGGGACCAGAAACCAGGACCAGGAAACACAGACCAGAGACCAGGGACCAGGAACCAGAGACCAGGAACCAGAAACCAGGACCAGGAACCACAGACCAGGACCAGAGACCAGGGACCAGGAACCACAGACCAGGGACCAGGAACCAGAGACCAGGGACCAGAAACCAGGAACCACAGACCAGGGACTAGAGACCAGAGACCAGAACCAGAAACCAGGACCAGGAACCACAAACCAGGGACCAACCCACAGACCAGGGACTAGGACAAGAGACCACAGACCAGGAACCAGATACCAGAAACCAGGGACCAGGAACCACAGACCAGGGACCAGAAACCAGGGACCAGAAACCAGAGACCAGGGACCAGAGACCAGAAACCAGGGACCAGGAACCACAGAGCAGGAACCAGGAACCACAGACCAGGGACCAGGAACCACAGACCAGAGACCAGGGACCAGAAACCAGGGACCAGGAACCACAGACCAGGGACCAGAGACCAGGGACCAGGAACCACAGACCAGAGACCAGGAACCAGGAACCACAGACCAGAGACCAGGGACCAGAAACCAGGAACCACAGACCAGGGACTAGGGACAAGAGACCACAGACCAGAAACCAGGGACCAGGAACCACAGACCAGAGACCAGGAACCAGAGACCAGGAACCACAGACCAGAGACCAGGAACCACAGACCAGGGACCAGGAACCACAGACCAGGGACTAGGGACAAGAGACCACAGACCAGGAACCAGATACCAGAAACCAGGGACCAGGAACCACAGACCAGAGACCAGGAACCACAGACCAGGAACCAGAGACCAGGAACAACAGACCACGGACTAGAGACCAGGAACCACAGACCAGGAACCACAGACCAGAGACCAGGAACCACAGACCAGAGACCAGCCACAGACCAGGGACCAGGAACCACAGACCACGGACTAGAGACAAGAGACCAGGACTAGAAACCAGGGACCAGGAACCACAGACCAGGGACCAGAAACCAGGGACCAGGAACCACAGACCAGAGACCAGGGACCAGGGACCAGGAACCACAGACCAGAGACCAGGGACCAGGGACCAGAGACCAGGAACCACAGACCAGGGACCAGAGACCAGGGACCAGAAACCAGGGACCAGGAACCACAGACCAGAGACCAGGACCAGGAACCAGGAACCACAGACCAGAGACCAGGGACCAGAAACCAGGGACCAGGAACCACAGACCAGGGACCAGAGACCAGGGACCAGGAACCACAGACCAGAGACCAGGAACCAGGAACCAGGAACCATAGACCAGGGACTAGGGACAAGAGACCACAGACCAGGAACCAGATACCAGAAACCAGGGACCAGGAACCACAGACCAGAGACCAGGAACCACAGACCAGGAACCAGGAACCAGAGACCAGAAACCAGGGACCAGGAACCAGAGACCAGGGACCAGAAACCAGGGACCAGGAACCACAGACCAGAGACCAGGAACCAGATACCAGGGACCAGGAACCACAGACCAGGGACCAGGAACCACAGACCAGAGACCAGGGACCAGAAACCAGGAACCACAGACCAGAGACCAGGAACCAGAGACCAGGGACCAGGAACCACAGACCAGGGACCAGGAACCACAGACCAGGGACCAGGAACCACAGACCAGGGACCAGAGACCAGGGACCAGGAACCACAGACCAGAGACCAGGAACCAGGAACCAGGAACCACAGACCAGGGACTAGGGACAAGAGACCACAGACCAGGAACCAGATACCAGAAACCAGGGACCAGGAACCAGACCAGAGACCAGGAACCACAGACCAGGAACCAGGAACCAGAGACCAGAAACCAGGGACCAGGAACCAGAGACCAGGGACCAGAAACCAGGGACCAGGAACCACAGACCAGAGACCAGGAACCAGAAACCAGGGACCAGGAACCACAGACCAGGGACCAGGAACCACAGACCAGAGACCAGGGACCAGAAACCAGGAACCACAGACCAGAGACCAGGAACCAGAGACCAGGGACCAGGAACCACAGACCAGGGACCAGGAACCACAGACCAGGGACCAGGAACCACAGACCAGAGACCAGGGACCAGAAACCAGGGACCAGGAACCACAGACCAGGGACCAGAGACCAGGGACCAGGAACCACAGACCAGAGACCAGGAACCAGGGACCAGGAACCACAGACCAGAGACCAGGGACCAGAAACCAGGAACCACAGACCAGGGACTAGGGACAAGAGACCACAGACCAGAAACCAGGGACCAGGAACCACAGACCAGAGACCAGGAACCAGAGACCAGGAACCACAGACCAGAGACCAGGAACCACAGACCAGGGACCAGGAACCACAGACCAGGGACTAGGGACAAGAGACCACAGACCAGGAACCAGATACCAGAAACCAGGGACCAGGAACCACAGACCAGAGACCAGGAACCACAGACCAGGAACCAGAGACCAGGAACCACAGACCACGGACTAGAGACCAGGAACCACAGACCAGGAACCACAGAGCAGGAACCAGGAACCACAGACCAGAGACCAGGAACCACAGACCAGGGACCAGGAACCACAGACCACGGACTAGAGACAAGAGACCAGGGACTAGAGACCAGGGACCAGGAACCACAGACCAGGGACCAGAAACCAGGGACCAGGAACCACAGACCAGAGACCAGGGACCAGGGACCAGGAACCACAGACCAGAGACCAGGAACCAGAGACCAGGGACCAGAAACCAGGAACCACAGACCAGGGACCAGAGACCAGGGACCAGAAACCAGGGACCAGGAACCACAGACCAGGGACCAGGAACCACAGACCAGAGACCAGGAACCAGGGACCAGGAACCACAGACCAGAGACCAGGGACCAGAAACCAGGGACCAGGAACCACAGACCAGGGACCAGAGACCAGGGACCAGGAACCACAGACCAGAGACCAGGAACCAGGAACCAGGAACCACAGACCAGGGACTAGGGACAAGAGACCACAGACCAGGAACCAGATACCAGAAACCAGGGACCAGGAACCACAGACCAGGGACCAGAGACCAGGGACCAGGAACCACAGACCAGAGACCAGGAACCAGGAACCAGGAACCACAGACCAGGGACTAGGGACAAGAGACCACAGACCAGGAACCAGATACCAGAAACCAGGGACCAGGAACCACAGACCAGAGACCAGGAACCACAGACCAGGAACCAGGAACCAGAGACCAGAAACCAGGGACCAGGAACCAGAGACCAGGGACCAGAAACCAGGGACCAGGAACCACAGACCAGAGACCAGGAACCAGAGACCAGGGACCAGGAACCACAGACCAGGGACCAGGAACCACAGACCAGAGACCAGGGACCAGAAACCAGGAACCACAGACCAGAGACCAGGAACCACAGACCAGGGACCAGGAACCACAGACCACGGACTAGAGACAAGAGACCAGGGACTAGAGACCAGGGACCAGGAACCACAGACCAGGGACCAGAAACCAGGGACCAGGAACCACAGACCAGAGACCAGGGACCAGGGACCAGGAACCACAGACCAGAGACCAGGAACCAGAGACCAGGGACCAGAAACCAGGAACCACAGACCAGGGACCAGAGACCAGGGACCAGAAACCAGGGACCAGGAACCACAGACCAGGGACCAGGAACCACAGACCAGAGACCAGGAACCAGGGACCAGGAACCACAGACCAGAGAGACCAGGGACCAGAAACCAGGGACCAGGAACCACAGACCAGGGACCAGAGACCAGGGACCAGGAACCACAGACCAGAGACCAGGAACCAGGAACCAGGAACCACAGACCAGGGACTAGGGACAAGAGACCACAGACCAGGAACCAGATACCAGAAACCAGGGACCAGGAACCACAGACCAGAGACCAGGAACCACAGACAAGGAACCAGGAACCAGAGACCAGAAACCAGGGACCAGGGACCAGAGACCAGGGACCAGAAACCAGGGACCAGGAACCACAGACCAGAGACCAGGAACCAGAGACCAGGGACCAGGAACCACAGACCAGGGACCAGGAACCACAGACCAGAGACCAGGGACCAGAAACCAGGAACCACAGACCAGGGACCAGAGACCAGGGACCAGGAACCACAGACCAGAGACCAGGAACCAGGGACCAGGAACCACAGACCAGAGACCAGGGACCAGAAACCAGGAACCACAGACCAGGGACTAGGGACAAGAGACCACAGACCAGAAACCAGGGACCAGGAACCACAGACCAGAGACCAGGAACCAGAGACCAGGAACCACAGACCAGAGACCAGGAACCACAGACCAGGGACCAGGAACCACAGACCAGGGACTAGGGACAAGAGACCACAGACCAGGAACCAGATACCAGAAACCAGGGACCAGGAACCACAGACCAGAGACCAGGAACCACAGACCAGGAACCAGAGACCAGGGACCAGGAACAACAGACCACGGACTAGAGACCAGGAACCACAGACCAGGAACCACAGAGCAGGAACCAGGAACCACAGACCAGAGACCAGGAACCACAGACCAGGGACCAGGAACCACAGACCACGGACTAGAGACAAGAGACCAGGGACTAGAGACCAGGGACCAGGAACCACAGACCAGGGACCAGAAACCAGGGACCAGGAACCACAGACCAGAGACCAGGGACCAGGAACCACAGACCAGAGACCAGGAACCAGAGACCAGGGACCAGAAACCAGGAACCACAGACCAGGACCAGAGACCAGGGACCAGAAACCAGGGACCAGGAACCACAGACCAGAGACCAGGGACCAGGAACCAGAGACCAGGAACCAGAAACCAGGGACCAGGAACCACAGACCAGGGACCAGAGACCAGGGACCAGGAACCACAGACCAGAGACCAGGAACCAGGGACCAGGAACCAGAGACCAGGGACCAGAAACCAGGAACCACAGACCAGGGACTAGAGACCAGAGACCAGGAACCAGAAACCAGAGACCAGGAACCACAGACCAGGGACTAGGAGACCACAGACCAGGAACCAGAAACCAGGGACCAGGAACCACAGACCAGAGACCAGGAACCAGAGACCAGGAACCACAGACCAGAGACCAGGAACCAGGGACCAGGAACCAGAGACCAGGGCCAGGAACCAGAGACCAGGAACCAGAAACCAGGGACCAGGAACCACAGACCAGAGACCAGAACCAGACCAGGAACCACAGACCAGAGACCAGGAACCAGAAACCAGGGACCAGGAACCACAGACCAGAGACCAGGAACCAGAGACCAGGAACCACAGACCAGAGACCAGGAACCACAGACCAGGACCAGGAACCACAGACCAGGGACTAGGGACAAGAGACCACAGACCAGGAACCAGATACCAGAAACCAGGGACCACAGACCAGAGACCAGGGACCAGGAACCACAGACCACGGACTAGAGACAAGAGACCAGGACTAGAAACCAGGCACCACAGACCGGGGACGAGGAACCACAGACCAGAGACCAGAGACCAGGAACCACAGACCAGAAACCAGAGACCAGGGACCAGAGACCAGGGACCACAGACCAGACCAGGAACCAGAGACCAGGGACTAGAGACCAGGGACCAAAGACCAGGGACCAAAGACCAGGAACCAGAGACCAGGAACCAAAGACCAGGGACCAGAGACCAGGGACCAGAGACCAGGAACCACAGACCAGAGACTAGAGACCAGGGACTAGAGACCAGGAACCGAAGACCAGGGACCAGAGACCAGGAACCACAGACCAGAGACCACAGACCAGGGACTAGAGACCAGGAACCAGGGACCAGAGACTAGAGACCAGGAACCAGAGACCAGGAACCACAGACCATGGACTAGAGACAGGGAACCAGAGACCAGGGACCACAGACCAGGGACCAGAGACCAGGGACCAGAGACCAGAGACCAGGAACTAGAGACCAGGAACCACAGACCAGGGACTAGAGACCAGGAACCAGAGACCAGGGACTAGAGACCAGGAACCAGTAACCAGAGACCAGGGACCAGAAACCAGGGACCAGGAACCACAGACCAGGGACCAGGAACCACAGACCAGGAACCACAGACCAGAGACCAGGGACCAGAAACCAGGAACCACAGACCAGGGACTAGGGACTAGAGACCAGAGACCAGGAACCAGATACCAGAAACCAGGGACCAGGAACCACAGACCAGGGACTAGAGACAAGGAACCAGAGACCAGGGACCACAGACCAGGGACCAGAGACCAGGGACCAGAGACTAGAGACCAGGAACTAGAGACCAGGAACCACAGACCAGGACTAGAGACCAGGAACCAGAGACCAGGGACTAGAGACCAGGAACCAGTAACCAGAGACCAGGGACCAGAAACCAGGGACCAGGAACCACAGACCAGGGACCAGGAACCACAGACCAGAAACCAGGGACCAGGAACCACAGACCAGAGACCAGGGACCAGAAACCAGGAACCACAGACCAGGGACTAGGGACTAGAGACCAGAGACCAGGAACCAGATACCAGAAACCAGGGACCAGGAACCACAGACCAGGGACTAGAGACAGGGAACCAGAGACCAGGGACCAGAGACCAGGGACCAGAGACCAGGGACCAGAGACTAGAGACCAGGGACTAGAGACCAGGAACCACAGACCAGGGACTAGAGACCAGGAACCAGAGACCAGGGACTAGAAACCAGGAACCAGAAACCAGAGACCAGGACCAGGAACCACAGACCAGAAACCAGGGACAGGAACCACAGACCAGAGACCAGGGACCAGAAACCAGGAACCACAGACCAGGGACTAGGGACTAGAGACCAGAGACCAGGAACCAGATACCAGAAACCAGTGACCAGGAACCACAGACCAGGGACTAGAGACAGGGAACCAGAGACCAGGGACCACAGACCAGGGACCAGAGACCAGGGACCAGAGACTAGAGACCAGGAACTAGAGACCAGGAACCACAGACCAGGGACTAGAGACCAGGAACCAGAGACCAGGGACTAGAGACCAGGAACCAGTAACCACAGACCAGGGACCAGGAACCACAGACCAGAAACCAGGGACCAGGAACCACAGACCAGAGACCAGGGACCAGAAACCAGGAACCACAGACCAGGGACTAGGGACTAGAGACCAGAGACCAGGAACCAGATACCAGAAACCAGGGACCAGGAACCACAGACCAGAGACCAGGAACCACAGACCAGAGACCAGGAACCAGAGACCAGGAACCACAGACCAGAGACCAGGAACCACTGACCAGGGACTAGGGACAAGAGACCACAGACCAGGAACCAGATACCAGAAACCAGGGACCAGGAACCACAGACCAGAGACCAGGAACCACAGACCAGGAACCAGAGACCAGGGACCAGGAACAACAGACCACGGACTAGAGACCAGGAACCACAGACCAGGAACCACAGAGCAGGAACCAGGAACCACAGACCAGACACCAGGAACCACAGACCAGGGACCAGGAACCACAGACCACGGACTAGAGACAAGAGACCAGGGACTAGAGACCAGGGACCAGGAACCACAGACCAGGGACCAGAGACCAGGGACCAGAAACCAGGAACCACAGACCAGGGACCAGGAACCACAGACCAGAGACCAGGGACCAGGAACCACAGACCAGGAACCAGAAACCAGGGACCAGGAACCACAGACCAGGGACCAGAGACCAGGGACCAGGAACCACAGACCAGAGACCAGGAACCAGGACCAGGAACCAGAGACCAGGGACCAGAAACCAGGAACCACAGACCAGGGACTAGAGACCAGAGACCAGGAACCAGAAACCAGGGACCAGGAACCACAGACCAGAGACCAGGAACCACAGACCAGGAACCACAGACCAGAGACCAGGAACCACAGACCAGGGACCAGGAACCACAGACCAGGGACTAGGGACAAGAGACCACAGACCAGGAACCAGAAACCAGGGACCAGGAACCACAGACCAGAGACCAGGAACCACAGACCAGGAACCACAGACCAGAGACCAGGAACCACAGACCAGGGACCAGGAACCACAGACCAGGGACTAGGGACAAGAGACCACAGACCAGGAACCAGATACCAGAAACCAGGGACCACAGACCAGAGACCAGGAACCACAGACCAGAGACCGGGACGAGGAACCACAGACCAGGGACTAGAGACCAGAGACCAGGAACCACAGACCAGGAACCAGAGACCAGGGACTAGAGACCAGGAACCACAGACCAGAAACCAGAGACCAGGAACCAGGGACCAGGAACCAGAGACCAGGGACCAGAAACCAGGAACCACAGACCAGGGACTAGAGACCAGAGACCAGGAACCAGAAACCAGGGACCAGGAACCACAGACCAGGGACTAGGGACAAGAGACCACAGACCAGGAACCAGAAACCAGGGACCAGGAACCACAGACCAGAGACCAGGAACCAGAGACCAGGAACCACAGACCAGAGACCAGGAACCACAGACCAGGGACCAGGAACCACAGACCAGGGACTAGGAACCACAGACCAGAGACCAGGAACCACAGACCAGGGACCAGGAACCACAGACCAGGGACTAGGGACAAGAGACCACAGACCAGGAACCAGATACCAGAAACCAGGGACCACAGACCAGAGACCAGGAACCACAGACCAGAGACCAGGGACCAGGAACCACAGACCACGGACTAGAGACAAGAGACCAGGACTAGAGACCAGGCACCACAGACCGGGGACGAGGAACCACAGACCAGGGACTAGAGACCAGAGACCAGGAACCACGGACTAGAGACCAGGAACCACAGACCAGAAACCAGAGACCAGGGACCAGAGACCAGGGACCACAGACCAGAGACCAGGAACCACAGAACAGGGACTAGAGACCAGGGACCAAAGACCAGGAACCAGAGACCAGGAACCAAAGACCAGAGACCAGGGACCAGAGACCAGGAACCACAGACCAGAGACTAGAGACCAGGAACCAGGACTAGAGACCAGGAACCGAAGACCAGGGACCAGAGACCAGGAACCACAGACCAGAGACTAGAGACCAGGAACCAGAGACCAGGAACCACAGACCAGGGACTAGAGACAGGGAACCAGAGACCAGGGACTAGAGACCAGGGACTAGAGCCCAGGAACCAGAGACCAGGGACTAGAGACCAGGAACCAGAGACCAGGGACTAGAGACCAGGAACCAGAGACCAGGGACTAGAGACCAGGAACCGAAGACCAGGGACCAGAGACCAGGAACCACAGACCAGAGACCACAGACCAGGGACTAGAGACCAGGAACCAGAGACCAGGGACCAGAGACTAGAGACCAGGAACCAGAGACCAGGAACCACAGACCAGGGACTAGAGACCAGGAACCAGAGACCAGGGACTAGAGACCAGGAACCAGTAACCAGAGACCAGGGACCAGAAACCAGGGACCAGGAACCACAGACCAGGGACCAGGAACCACAGACCAGAGACCAGGGACCAGGAACCACAGACCAGAGACCAGGAACCAGGGACCAGAAACCAGGGACCAGGAACCACAGACCAGGGACCAGGAACCACAGACCAGGAACCAGGGACCAGGAACCACAGACCAGAGACCAGAGACCAGGGACCAGGAACAACAGACCACGGACTAGAGACCAGAGACCAGGAACCACAGACCAGGAACCACAGAGCAGGAACCAGGAACCACAGACCAGAGACCAGGAACCACAGACCAGGGACCAGGAACCACAGACCAGGGACTAGAGACCAGAGACCAGGACTAGAGACCAGGCACCACAGACCGGGGACGAGGAACCACAGACCAGGGACTAGAGACCAGAGACCAGGAACCACAGACCAGGAACCAGAGACCAGGGACCAGAGACCAGGAACCAGAGACCAGGGACTAGAGACCAGGGACCAAAGACCAGGAACCAGAGACCAGGAACCAAAGACCAGGGACCAGAGACCAGGGACCAGAGACCAGGAACCAGAGACCAGGAACCACAGACCAGGGACTAGAGACCAGGAACCAGAGACCAGGGACTAGAGACCAGGAACCAAAGACCAGGGACTAGAGACCAGGAACCAGAGACCAGGGACCAGAGACCAGGAACCACAGACCAGGGACCAGAGACTAGAGACCAGAGACCACGAACCAGGGACTAGAGACCAGGAACCGAAGACCAGGGACCAGAGACCAGGAACCACAGACCAGAGACCACAGACCAGGGACTAGAGACCAGGAACCAGAGACCAGGGACCAGAGACTAGAGACCAGGAACCAGAGACCAGGAACCACAGACCAGGGACTAGAGACCAGGAACCAGAGACCAGGGACTAGAGACCAGGAACCAGAGACCAGGAACCAGAGACCAGAGACCAGGAACCGAAGACCAGGGACCAGAGACCAGGAACCACAGACCAGAGACCACAGACCAGGGACTAGAGACCAGGAACCAGAGACCAGGGACCAGAGACCAGGGACCAGAGACTAGAGACCAGGAACCAGAGACCAGGGACTAGAGACCAGGGACTAGAGACCAGGAACCAGAGACCAGGGACTAGAGACCAGGAACCAGAGACCAGGGACTAGAGACCAGGAACCAGGGACTAGAGACCAGGAACCAGAGACCAGGGACTAGAGACCAGGGACTAGAGACCAGAGACCAGGAACCGAAGACCAGAGACCAGGAACCACAGACCAGAGACCACAGACCAGGGACTAGAGACCAGAGACCAGGAACCAGAGACCAGGGACCAGGAACCAGAGACCAGAGACCAGGGACCAGAGACCAGGAACCACAGACCAGAGACCACAGACCAGGGACTAGAGACCAGAAACCAGGAACCAGAGACCAGGGACCAGGAACCAGAGACCAGGAACCAGAGACCAGGGACCAGAGACCAGGGACTAGAGACCAGGAACCAGAGACCAGGGACTAGAGACTAGGAACCACAGACCAGAGACCAGGGACTAGAGACCAGGAACCAGAGACCAGGGACTAGAGACCAGGAACCAGAGACCAGGGACTAGAGACCAGGAACCAGAGACCAGGGACTAGAGACCAGGAACCAGAGACCAGGGACTAGAGACCAGGAACCAGAGACTAGGGACTAGAGACCAGGGACCAGAGACCAGGAACCAGAGACCAGGGACTAGAGACCAGGAACCAAAGACCAGGGACTAGAGACCAGGAACCAGAGACCAGGAACCAGAGACCAGGGAACTCCTGCAGCTTTCACACTAAAACTTGCTGCACTAAATGCATAAAGCGGTGCACGCGCAGATGGCTGGTCACCTTTCCTCTATAAATCCTAATTTGTGGGAGGCAGCAGCTGCTGCTCCGCCTGTCGCCTCCAGAAATACATTTTAAGGTAAATTAGTAAAAATACCTGCAAGTCTCCCGCCAGGTGAAGCAGAAACCATGGCAACGTGCTTGTTCCAAGGAGTATTAGTATTTATAATAGTTGTAATTATATATGTAATTTTAAAATGCTTTGAGGAAACATTATGGACCTCTGTGTGTGAACAAAGTCGCAGACTTTAAAACTTTTGCAGCACAAATGAAGACTGCATTTCATTTTCTATTGAGTTCATAATGCCTTATTTCAGTCTTTCATTTGCAGCTGGACGCTTTTTAAATCAGGATAGAAACTTCAAAAGTAACATGAAAAATCAAGTTCTTCAGGGATTCTGGACCCACAAGCTTCTCTTTTTGATTGGAGACATTACGGTGAAGCTGAAGCTTCATGTTTTTATCATTAAGGTGAACATTTATGGCTGCTGTTTACCTTCATCCCAAACCTGACGCCTAAAATAAAGATATTAACCTGGCTGACTGATGCATAGAATAACTTTTTCTCTCACAAAAATACCTTTTAAAGACCAACGATCCAAATGAAAAAATAATCAAGAAAGATCCTGTTAGAGCAGCAGAGGTTCAGCCGGGAGGTGAAGAAGGTCAGAGAGTCACTGAGTGGGAATGTGGACCATTATTCTCAACAGGAGAAAGATTCATGTCCATAAGGCGACTGGACTGAAGGACGACTGCAGCTGGACCGGTACCGGTACCGGTACTGATACCTGCTTTAAGTTCTGCCCAGAGCCCCAGGATGATCAGTCTGGATTCATCTAAACACCAATAAACCAGCAGATCAATACCATCTCTGATCAATGGCTCCATTGATCAGAGATCCTCATGAAGCAGCTCATAGAGGCAATACCTGAGATTATTGATCACCTTCAAGAATCAAACCTGCTGATTATCTTCATCAGCAGGTTTGAAATGATCAATAGATGCATTTCAAAGCGTTTCGTCTTTCTGAGGCAAAAACTGAGAAAAAGTTCTATTTACATTGGAGTGAGGTTTTTTATTTTTATTTTCTTTATTTTGTCTGTGTGTGTGTGTGTGTGTGTGTGTGTGTGTGTGTGGTGTGTGTGTGTGTGTGGGTGTGGGTGTGTGTGTGTGTGTGAGTGTGTGTGGGTGTGTGTGTGTGTGTGTGTGAGAGTGTGTGTGTGTGGGTGTGTGTGTGTGTGTGTGGGTGTGGGTGTGTGTGTGTGTGTGTGTGTGGGTGTGTGTGTGTGTGTGAGAGTGTGTGTGTGTGGGTGTGTGTGTGTGTGTGTGTGGGTGTGGGTGTGTGTGTGTGTGTGAGTGTGTGTGGGTGTGTGTGTGTGTGGGTGTGTGTGTGTGTGAGTGTGTTGGCTTTTTCTCTGAGGATGAATGCGGTTCAGTTTCATTGTTTCCTTTAAACAATATTAAAATCATGCAGTTTGTTGCTTCTTGCTCTAAATAACCAAATGTTGTCAGATTTCAGTGGATTCAGGTGAGTTTTGATCTTTTGGACTTTGATCTTGTCCACAGGTAAAGATTTCTTGGCTGCTTCACATTTTCACACACAGAAAAGGTTTGTGTAAATTTACACAAACTTTGAGACAAAGTTCATATTTATAAATACCGATTTGTGTGTAAAATATGGTACCGCACATTTTTTGTGCACACACACAATTTATACATGAAGCCACTGGTCCTCCAAGATCTCCAGGTCCTCCAGGATCACCAGGTCCTCCAGGATCACCAGGTCCTCCAGGATCTCCAGGTCCTCCAGGTCCTCCAGGGCCAGATCTCTTACTTCTGGTTGAGCCAGCTGAAGGAGAAGACGTGTTTGGGTCCGTCTTTGTCCTCCGACTCGTTCTGGTGATCGGACTAAAGAGGAAGGGTTAAACTGGTTAGCATGGAGACGAACAGGTGACCAGTTTCACTTGAAAACCTCAATAAAATCATTGTTCATACCTGAGGGGCGGAGCTAGTTGTGGGGCGATGCGTAGGGGGCGGGGCCTGCGGAACTGACGATGAGGGGCGGGGCTCTTTGGTTGGGAAAGAGCCAGCTGCTCATTGGCTGCTGCGGGTGTGACATGCAGCTGTCCTCTGGCTTCCACCTCGTCTTCGCTCTCATCATCATCAACTAGAAGGACACAGAACATCAGACACGAAGCATGCTGCACTGTGATTGGTCAGTCACCCAGATGTTTACGTTTGATGAAGTCAACGTCCGCCAGCGCCCTCCTCTGGAGGTCAAAGTTTACGGTGAAGTGATCCATATTTTCATAACCAGGCTGGACATTGTCCAGGTGGGACGTGTCTGTGAACTGCAGCAGCCTGAGGGGACAACGAAGCACCGGATAAACTAACAGGAAACAAGCAGGAAACTAACAGGAAACAAGCAGGAAACTAACAGGAAACAAGCAGGAAACTAACAGGAAACTAGCAGGAAACTAACAGGAAACAAGCAGGAAACTAACAGGAAACTAGCATGAAACAAGCAGGAAACTAGCAGGAAACTAGCAGGAAACTAGCAGGAAAAGAGCAGGAAACAAGCAGGAAACTAGCAGGAAACAAGCAGGAAACTAGCAGGAAACAAGCAGGAAACTAGCATGAAACAAGCAGGAAACTAGCAGGAAACTAACAGGAAACAAGCAGGAAACTAACAGGAAACTAGCAGGAAACTAACAGGAAACTAGCAGGAAACTAGCAGGAAACAAGCAGGAAACTAGCAGGAAACTAGCAGGAAACAAGCAGGAAACTAGCAGGAAACAAGCAGGAAACTAGCAGGAAACAAGCAGGAAACTAGCAGGAAACAAGCAGGAAACTAGCAGGAAACAAGCAGGAAACTAACAGGAAACCAGCAGGAAACAAGCAGGAAACTAACAGGAAACAAGCAGGAAACTAGCAGGAAACAAGCAGGAAACTAACAGGAAACCAGCAGGAAACAAGCAGGAAACTAACAGGAAACCAGCAGGAAACTAGCAGGAAACAAGCAGGAAACTAACAGGAAACTAGCAGGAAACAAGCAGGAAACTAGCAGGAAACTAACAGGAAACCAGCAGGAAACAAGCAGGAAACTAGCAGGAAACAAGCAGGAAACTAGCAGGAAACAAGCAGGAAACTAGCAGGAAACAAGCAGGAAACTAACAGGAAACCAGCAGGAAACAAGCAGGAAACCAGCAGGAAACAAGCAGGAAACTAGCAGGAAACAAGCAGGAAACTAACAGGAAACCAGCAGGAAACAAGCAGGAAACCAGCAGGAAACCAGCAGGAAACTAGCAGGAAACCAGCAGGAAACAAGCAGGAAACTCGTGGGAGAGATCGGGACAGCAACAGGAACAGAAACTCACTTCTGCAGCAGAGGGTTGGCCGACTGTGTGGGAAGACCAGACAGAAATGTCAGAATATCAGAGCTGACTCTGCTTTCATTCTCCTATCAATGCTGCATTCAGGGTCACCTGGAGGAAAACCGCCATCTCAGGCTCGTCCATGGTCTGGATAGCAGTCTCCAGCAGCTTGGCAGTCTCTTCCAGGTGCTCGCTGTACTTCCTGTTCAGACTGCGGATGTAGTCCAGTTTCTCCTCCTGCTCGCAGTTGATGCTGACCGTCATCTCGCCTTTCTTCTCCTCCAGCAGCACAAACAGGCGGTCGAATGTCTCGCAGACCCTGGACTTCTGCCGCCGGCCGTTCTCCTGCAGACACACATCCTCCAGGTGAGACGGCGCCGGCCGAGGACCTGCCACACCTGGAGGACATCCACTCACGTCCACAGCTCTGCAGGTCTCATCCAGCTGGCTGACGATGGCTTGGATCCGCTCGTTGTTCCCGACCAACAAGGAGATGCAATCCGTGAGTTCAGCCTGCAGAAAGGTGACAACACACACCTGAACACACCTGAATACACCTTAACACACCTTAACACACCTCAACACACCTCAACACACCTCAACACACCTCAACACACCTTAACACACCTCAACACACCTCAACACACCTTAACACACCTCAACACACCTCAACACACCTCAACACACCTCAACACACCTCAACACACCTTAACACACCTTAACACACCTCAACACACCTCAACACACCTTAACACACCTTAACACACCTCAACACACCTCAACACACCTTAACACACCTTAACACACCTTAACACACCTTAACACACCTCAACACACCTCAACACACCTTAACACACCTTAACACACCTCAACACACCTTAACACACCTTAACACACCTTAACACACCTTAACACCACACCTCACCATGCGGTACCTTCTGGCTTGCGAATACTTGGCTCAGCGGCGCCACCTCGCAGTCTCTGTGTTGTCCGAACACTTTGCAGAGTGAACAGGTGGGGGCGCTGCAGGTGATGCAGTAAATGTTGATCTTCTCGTCCGGATGCTCTTCACACATCGGCTCCTGCTTCTTCTCAGGTTCTGGCTTACTGATGAACACAAACAGAACCAGAGAGACAAACGCATCAGAACCAGGAATGTGGGTTGGTTCCAGTCTAGAACCGAACCAGACGGTCCTCCCAGCTCTCCAGCGGTTTCAGTAATATGTCATGGCCAATGATGAGGTCCAACAGAACCAGAACCAGCACTGTACAGTCTGTATTTATCTGGATGTCATTGAACTCTTTGACGAGGCCAACCTCAGTGCTAACCATGGGAACCAGGCTGGGTCTGTCCCCCTCGCTACCTGGTGCTGCCCTGCTTGTACATGTCGATGATGTTCTCCACCAGCAGGTTCCTCTGCAGCCCGTAGACGCCGTGCCGGTCCAGAACCACCTCGTGTCTACAGGAGGGGCAGCGGAACCGTCCGCCTGACGTCATCGTGGCGCCGGTCCTGCTGGACAGGTAGGGATTGGATGCCTGGAGAGGACAGCAGACCAATGAGACGCCAAAATGATGTCCAGTGTTGTCCTCTCTGGACTTTGGCTGCTTCCAGTAGGTACCAACTGGTACCAGTCTTTGTTCTGTGTGGCTAAGGCTTCTAGCATGCAGCTAGAAACCCAATGGGTTTTGGTTCTGGACATGAAAAGGCATTCAGAGTCCAGAGGAGGACACGAAGGAGTGACGGAAGTCCTACCTGAAACACGTCGTTGGCGCATTTCCTGCACAGGTTGTGTTGACAAGGCAGGATGACCACCGGCTTGGAGAACATCTCCAGACAGATGGGACACACCAGCTGCTTCTCCAGGCCGTCCATGATGGGGACGAGTCCCAGAGAGAGGACGAGTCCCAGAGAGAGGACGAGTCACAGGGACG
Source organism: Poeciliopsis prolifica (assembly GCF_027474105.1). NCBI lineage: Eukaryota > Metazoa > Chordata > Actinopteri > Cyprinodontiformes > Poeciliidae > Poeciliopsis > Poeciliopsis prolifica. The sequence continues at coordinate 1,857,412 of NW_026562444.1, forward strand.
AGTCACAGAGAGAGGACGAGTCCCAGAGAGAGGACGAGTCCCAGAGAGAGGACGGTCATGCAGATGGTGAAACCGTCGGCAGACTCGAAGAGCTCAGCTGCTCTCTGAGTCTCAGGCTGTTTTTAGACTCAGGGACGTCAGCCGTTGCCGTGCCGACATAGCCTTATATGTCAAAGGTCAATAGGGGATAGATGAGGAGGTTAAAGGAACAGGAACAGTACGCAGGAGTTTATCCAGCTGCAGCGCCCCCTGGTGGTCAGACTGAAGCAGGAGGAACCAGAACCATTTATTTAATGTGAGGTGACTGACAGTTGTGGTCCACTGACTGGACCACCGACTGGAAAGTAGAAGGAAAATGATTCATAATTCAAAATATTTTTACAAATAAAAAACTGAAAAGTGTGGTGTGCAAAAGTATTCAGCCCCCTTTTCTGAGGCCCACCAAGTTATCTGCCCCCCAAGCTGGCAACCGAATATTTGCATAAAATGCTTTGATTTCTAAAATGTTCATACTGTTAAATTCCAATGAAATGTGTTAATATTTGTAGTTGCAATATGACCAAATATGGAAAAGTTGAAGGGGTGTGAATACTTTTGAAATGTAAATGATGTGACCAGCTGGCGGCGCTGCAGCAGCACAATTACGAAGTTGGTGTCAGCAGCACAGCATAAAGCAGTCAGGGTCATTAAAACCACAGAAGAAGAAGGCCGACTCAACGGCGTTACGGTGAGTTTCATACTCTGATCAGTGAAGAAGAATAAAAACTCTGTGGGATCAGATGAAACAAAGCGCAGCAGACAGGAGTCGCTGACGAGGGCGGCCATGTTGGCACTTTATGAGCAGAGTAGAAACTTATTCATTTAATATGAAGCACCAGAAAAGATCGTCTCTCTTTCAGTGCAAATCTGTCTGGAAAGTAAAACTGCAGCAGCGGAGAATGAACGGGAACTTCCACAAAATTAAACTAAACTAATTCTGTGAGATGATAATGACATAGAAGAGGGCAAAGGTCAAACTGTGAGCCACAGACCAGGCAGACACCAAGTCACACTTTAGTCCTTTATTAGCATACAAACGAAGGGGCGGAGCTTCCAGCGAGTCATGTGACCACCGCTGTTTCCACATCAACAACAACAAAGAATTTAAGCTCCTCCTCCTGGTTGACTCGTCATCAAACAGCCAATCAGAGCAGGAGTTTGACTAGATTCAGGAAGTCACCAACGGAGGCGGGTTCTGTTCAGACCCAGATGCAGCTGCTTTAGGGGTTAAAGGTCGGCAGGTCGGCGGGGTGGAAGGTTACAGCTGTTTCAGTCTTTGTATTGTCTCAAATCTCTTAAAGCTGCAGTTTGTAACTTTTATGAATCAAATATTTTTTTTACACATTTGTTGAAACTGTCTATGTGGTGACAGTTTGAGTGCTAACTGCAAACAACCAATCAGAGCCTGGAGGCGGGACTTGACGCTATCAATCACTCTTAATTGTGCCTGCTTCTGCTCCTTGTTCTCTGTTATGCTACTGCTAACACAGCTTGTCATGAATGCTAGGCTAGTTTGCATAGCAACTGACGACAGCAGATAAATAGTTTAGCTGTAGCAATGAGTTGTTTCTCCACCATTAGCACATTTAGCAGCAGGTACATGAGGTGATTTATAGCACTAGGCCCCGCCTCCAGGCTCTGATTGGTTGTTTTTGGTGCATATGCTAAGACAGCAGTAGCAGCTGATGGAGTTGATGGATCTGTTCTCAGATGATCATAGCAAAGAAACAAGATGGAGACTGAAGTGATTTGATCAAAGATCCCAACTGGAGCTAAAAATGTCTCTGATGTTCCAGTGATTCGATCGTCTCAAATGTTTTTAATCTTCATCAGGTTTTATGTCTTGTGTTTGGAACGCCAGAGACGTTTTGGTGTCTTTGGTGAAGAATATTTGAGTGTTCCAGTCGACGGGCCATGGGTTCAGGGGTCAGCGGGGTTTGAGGTGAGCGGGGTCAGGGGTCAGCCGGGTTTGGGGTCAGCTTGCCCTCTCAGGTGTAGGTGTCTCCGTATCTGCGGTGGCCGTCGCCGATCAGCTGCGTCTTCTCGCTGGCGCCGCTGGGTTGCTGGACGGTCGGCGTCTCTGCACCTGGAAGCAACCAGAGCAGAAGACATGAAGATGAAGCCCAGAGGACCGGAGCAGCTGTCGTCCGTCCCTCAGCCTCCCGTCTCATCCGGCGGCCCAGTCTCATTGCCTCCATTCCTGAACTTGAACTAGGACGTTCTACGATCCCTGTTGCCATGTATTTACTTCCAGGCTCAGTTGGATGTTAAATGCTGTAAACTGGTGCTATGAAGCAGCCGTCCTTACTGTGCAGCATTACCAGGGCAACATGCAGGAGCACAGACGGACATAAAACCGATCAACATTATTTTACTGTTGGAGAGAAGAAAAGCAGCAACGTTTCGTTTTCCATCCAGTTATTCCAGACTCATGAAAACATGATGACAAACACAACAGCAATGAGAATCGGTTCCCTCAGCAGCCAGGCTGACGTCATCACTGAACCGCAGAAGACGCGTCCTGACGTCTTACCGTTGTCGGGACTGTTGCGAATCTCCTCCTCCAGGTCGTCAGGCGAGACGTACTCTGGCTCCGCCCCCTCGCCCGCCGCGGTGGGCTTGAGTTTCCCACAGCAGCAGTTGCAGCAGCAGCAGAGGCAGCAGCCGCAGTAACATCCGGTCAGGACGCCGCAGAGCAGAACAGACCCTGCAGCACAAACACACGTCACACCAGCCTCACCGCGGGGGTGTGGCCGCCCCTCGAAGCTCCGCCCCCACCTTGGCCCACCAGGTGGACAGCATGAAGTAGTGTTGACGTTGTCCTCTCCAAACTGCTGCGCCACGTAGAGCCCCAGCGAGCCGTACGAGTCGTAGATGTTCCTCTTGCTCAGGTCGGCCAGCACCGAGTGCGCGTTGTTCAGCTCCTTGAACTTCTCCGCCGCCTCCGGGTTGTCCGGGTTCTTATCCGGGTGGAACCGCAGCGCCAGCTTCCTGACACCACCAACAGGAAGTCAGGAACGGCTCACTTCCTGTTTTCAAATCGGAGGCCTACTGGACGAGCACCGAGCCCAGACTGCTGCCAGAGGGGGCGGGGCTTACCTGTAGGACTTCTTGATGTCGTCATGGCTGCAGCCTTTCTCCAGGCCGAGGATCTGGTACAGAGACTCTCCGGAAGTGGACAAACTGCGCTGCTTCCCGTCTGACATCCTGGTTCATCACCTGGAGGGAAGTGACGTCACACCTTGATGTAAATCGCTGTGACATCACTGTGGCTCCGCCCAGCTGAGACCAGCAGGTGATGTCACACCTTTTCCATTTCCAGTCAGAGCCACCAGACCACGCCCACATCGTATCTGCCGCTACTGAGCATGCTCAGTGAGGCTCCCTCCAGTCTGAGCTCACTCACATAACTGAATTATTTAGCAGAATCCATAACTTTTGACAAGCTGAGCCTCAGAGTTCATAAATTGTGGGCGGGGCCAGAGGGGACCAATCAGTAAGCAGCTGGTCGGAAACAGACGCGATCATTTAACTGATTCATAATTAATTTAACATTCTGAGTGGAGAAACTAAATCTGAAGTTTATCTGACAGAACAAATAAAATCATAAAAATAAAAAAACAAAGATTTTTATCTAGACATTATTCTGCAGATCCAGCAGGGGTCGCCACAGAGCAGCTCAGCAACACCAGCAGCCAATCACATCAGTCTGATCCATGAGCGAAACAATCTGATTGGATAAAAGATCCAGGTAAAGATCCAGGTTCTGGTTCTGGTCCTGATTTCCCATTGGCTTCAGCCCCGCCCCTTGGCTGGCTGGATCGTTTCTATTGGCTCCTTTCAGATTTCAGACTTCCTGCTCAGAGAACGGAGGGAACCATCTGGAGGGAACCATCTGGAGGGAACCATCTGGAGGGAACCGGACTCTGAGCGACCCGTGGGTCACAAGAGAACTTTCTGCTCCAGGCAGCAAACCCAGCTGGCCTGATTTCCGCTCCGATGGTTCCTGCAGGTCCGATCTAACGGGACAGGGCCGGTCAGCAGAACCGGAGCAGAAACCTCTGGATCCAGAACGACAGAAGTTAGAACCGGACCTGAAGGTCCAGAAGAAGAAGCCAGCATCAGATCCCCATGGGCGATCCAGAACCAGAACCTGTTGGGTCACTGGTTGGGAATACCAGCAGAACCAAGATGGAGCTGATCAGGTGAGTCTGAGAACCCAGCAGAACCAGAACCAGAAGCTGCCAGGTGTCTCCAGGTGTCTCCAGGTGTCTCCAGGTGTCTCCAGGTTACCTGCGGCGTTGCGGCGCTCCTCCTCTGGCGGCGGCGGCGGCGTTCTGCTCAGGTGTTCCAGGATCTCTGTCGGAACGCATCAAACATTCAGAGCGGCTCGGGTGTCGGCCCGGCGCCGCGCTGCTCGGGTTTCTTGAAGAGGGCGTTACCACGGCAACCAGGTGAGACAGGCCAGACATTGGCAGGAACATCCTGACAGCTGATTGGCCAGAGGAGCCAGAGCCAATCAGATCGCTCCACCACAGCCTGCAGCCAGGGGGCGGGGTCTGAGCCCAGGAGCTGGCAGCTGATTGGATCAGAAGACCTGAGTCACAAACAGAGACGGGAGCTGACCCGATTGGACCCGGTTCTGAACCCATTCAGTGCTTTCATAAAGTATATGGACCTGGACCCGGACCGGACCCGGGTTCTGACCCAAACCGGACCAACTGGACCCAGGTTCTGACCCGAACCGGACTCGGGTTCTGACCCGAACCGGTCCAAACTGGACCCAGGTTCTGACCCAAACCGGACCAACCTGGACCCAGGTTCTGACCCGAACCGTCCAAACTGGACCCAGGTTCTGACCCGAACCGGACTCGGGTTCTGACCCGAACCGGTCCAACTGGACCCAGGTTCTGACCCAAACCGGACCAACCTGGACCCAGGTTCTGACCCGAACCGGTCCAAACTGGACCCAGGTTCTGACCCAAACCGGACCAACCTGGACCCAGGTTCTGACCCGAACCGGACTCGGGTTCTGACCCGAACCGGTCCAAACTGGACCCAGGTTCTGACCCAAACCGGACCAACCTGGACCCAGGTTCTGACCCGAACCGGTCCAAACTGGACCCAGGTTCTGACCCGAACCGGACTCGGGTTCTGACCCGAACCGGTCCAAACTGGACCCAGGTTCTGACCCAAACCGGACCAACCTGGACCCAGGTTCTGACCCGAACCGGTCCAAACTGGACCCAGGTTCTGACCCAAACCGGACCAACCTGGACCCAGGTTCTGACCCGAACCGGACTCGGGTTCTGACCCGAACCGGTCCAAACTGGAGGATAAGAGGCAGAAATAAAGACAGATCTGTTTATTGAGGAGTTTTTACTGAGAGCAGCAGGTTCTGGTTCTGGTTCTGATTGTTACAGAGAAATATTTCGGTGAAATCACATCATGTTGAAAAGCAGCTGTTCAGAGGTGCGACTGGTCCGGTTCTGGTCCGATCGGGTCAGATGGGCATCTGAAGGTCGAGTACTCGTCCTGCCCCTCCTTCTCCTCTAGGTGGGGCTCTGCATCGTCAGCATCCAGCTGCAGGTCAGAGGTCAGAGGTCAGAGGTCCAGTCTGTGTTAAGGATGACAGTGATGTTTGTGTGACCTCACGGTGACCTCACTGACTCACACTCAGCAGCTCTCTGGCGCTGAAGAGGCGCGGCAGCAGCAGCATCCTCAGAGGGATGGTCAGCAGCAGCATGAAGGGGAACGCCAGCGCCGCCGCCGTCGCCATGACAACCCACAGCAGGGACAGGCACGTCAGCTGGACCAGCGTGAACAGGTGCATCCGCGCGTCCTCACCTGGGACGGGACCGGGGACCCCGGGTCAGCAGGGAGCGGGATCAGGTCGGCGGAGACCGGAACCGGGCCTTACCTTCCGGACGTAGTTCTGGTCCGGATGGTACTTGGGAGGCATCAGCAGCAGGATGAGACGCTCCGTCAGCTGGATCCCGTTCAGTGACATCACACCCATGTAGAGGAATATCCCAAACAGAACCGCCAGGGGGATCTGGCGCAGAACCTCTCCGATAACGATGGACAGACCTGACAGAGCAGACCCGTTCAAAAACCAGCAGCCCGGAGGCGACCCTGGTGCTGGTACCGAGACGCCGCCTTACCCACTAGAACCGCCACCAAGAAGCCCGTCACCCTCTGCTCCTTCACCTCCTGGATGCGCGGCTTGTCTCCGGGCTCCACGGCCTTGCTCATGACGGTCAGGGCGTTGGTATGGGTGACGGAGCGGACCGTGGCGGCGGAGAGCCACGGCAGACCGAACAGGGCCGAGACTCCGCCCACCACCACAATGATTACAGGTCCAGTGAACCCGGTTCCTTTCACCAGCATCCTCTCCTTCTTACTGACAATCAGCCTGCAAGACAGAGAGGAGGTCAGTGAGCTCCCCTCCCACCAGGACCCAATCTGGACCAGTGGGACCCCCATCTGGACCAGTGGGACCCAATCTGGACCAGTGGGACCCAATCTGGACCAGTGGACCCAATCTGGACCAGAGGGACCCAATCTGGACCAGTGGGACCCAATCTGGACCAGTGGGACCCCTTCTGGACCAGTGGGACCCCATCTGGACCAGAGGGACCCAATCTGGACCAGTGGGACCCAATCTGGACCAGAGGGACCCAATCTGGACCAGTGGGACCCTTCTGGACCAGTGGGACCCCATCTGGACCAGAGGGACCCAATCTGGACCAGTGGGACCCAATCTGGACCAGCGGGACCCAATCTGGACCAGCGGGACCCAATCTGGACCAGTGGGACCCCATCTGGACCAGTGGGACCCAATCTGGACCAGTGGGACCCCATCTGGACCAAAACCACACGCCAAGAGTCCACTTCTGCTGAATATTAAGGATCCATTCCCATCAGCCCCGTTCACTTCGCTTCAATCCGACTCCAGTCCATTTGCTTTTAAAATCCGGTCCGGTTAGTGAGGTGTGAACCCTAACTGACCTCTGACCTCTGGTCCTCCAAACCTCGGTCTGGGTTCAGTTGAATTGAAGAGGACTAGAGACCGTTTCAAAAGCAGGAAGTGAACTACAGCGCAGGGCATTCTGGGTAAATATAACTAAAGCTAACATGCTAGCCTAGCAGGAGCAACGGCTCCCTGACGAGCAGTAAGTTCTTTACGCTGTGATCTGTGACTCCATGAAGATGAGGATGAAGACCAGGATGGCCGGCAGGATGCTGGCTCCCATCATCCAAACTGGAAACTGACCATCAGAACCCATGGGAGAAATCAGCCAGCCACGCTTCTCCGGACTGGACACTGAGAATCCGCTGGGAACGTTGAGTTTCTGGAGACGGACGGCAGCAGAGCGGTTCACCGTGGGGTCAGCAGGATGTGGGATTCAAACAAGCTGCACCCTCACCTGGGTGTAGGTGTCTTCCACACTGTAGTCCACCAGAACCATGATGAGGATGGCGATGGGGACCCCAAAGTCTCCAATGATTCGACGGATCTGAAACACAAGGAACGTGGTTTTAGACCTCCCGGGTCAGTTCTGGTTCTACTGGTCCAAACCGGTCTAAGCTTTAAAAAACTGGACTCCTTCAGATGGTCTCAGTAAAACGTCCAAGTCTTTGACAATGGACCAGTTGCTGAGAATCCTGGGAGACTCTGAACCATCTGTGTCTGGTTGAGGACTTTAACCTTTGACCTCTGAACCCTGATAATCAGATTGTGAGGCTGCAGCAGGTTCTTTGGGTCTGGGCCGGGGGCGTACCGGACCCGTCCCTCTGCTCTGGTCGGTACTGACCCGTCCCGGGAAGAAGGAACTGTTCTTGAACTTCCGCAGGTAGAAGGCGATGAAGTAGGTTCCCGCCATGAGGACCAGAGAGAGCAGCGCCGTGTTGGGCTCCGCGGCGGTTCCCCCGGGACGCCCGGCCGTCACCGACGTTGCCCAGAGACAGAGAGCCGCTGTTGTTTCCGTGGAAGCAGCTCTGGAGCGGGTACTCCTAAAGATCTGAGAGAGAAGAGAGGAGGAGTGGAGCGCAGCCGCATCGCCGCTGGACGCTTCTGCAGGCGCCGGCACCGACCTTGACCAGCTTGGCGAAGGTCTCGTAGATGAAGATGAGGGAGATGAGAAAGGAGAAGATCTCCTGAGTGAATCGAGAAACGAACCGAACCAGGATGCTTCCCTCCAAGGCCACAGTGATGAAGACGATCAGGACCAGCCAGAACCCGATCCAGACCCGGCCGTCAGGTACTCGATCTCGTTGTCTTTGCAGAACTGCAGAGAAACGCAGAGCGGCCCGGTTTCACGGAGGGAACGATCCCTCACCTCGTACAAATAAACATCAAACTACTGGATTTGAATTGGTTCAGATTTTTAAAAAGTGGTTCCCTTTAATCTGTCCCAGTAACTAAACCCAGAATAAAAGCTGAGGCTGGATCTCAGTGCTGGGCACACTTAGTTTTTAGCTTAGCTCTTTAACATTCGGCTAACTTTGAAAACATTTTGCACATTTAGCTTCCAATTAACCATTTTCTGCAGATAATTTACTTGCTGTGTTGTAAACTTTGGGTTGAATAAAGTTTGACGTCGGTTTGGTTAGATTTGGTTCTCAACTTTTAGGACTTCTTCAAGTAGTTAAACATTTATAGTCATGCTCTTATTTTGAAGGGATGAGGGCTGCTTACAAAGCAGACATGTTTTGTCTCATTCTGCACCCATTATACGGTGCAATAGTTTATTCTGTACCCAGAATGCATTGCAGTAGTTTGAAAATAAACATGCTTTCTGACAAGCTGCTGCGTCTTCGGTGCATGGAGGAGCGTGACAGAAGATCCTTCCTGCTGCTATTTACAGTTTTACTGTCAGGTTTGGAAACAGTTTGTTCTTTTAACAGACAGTTTCAGAGTACGCAGTCTTTATCTAATGTTGTATTTCTGTTTGCAGCTTTTTTGCCTGGATTCCCAGTTTGCACCAGTCAGCGTCACTTCCTGCCAGCTCACCGTGTAGAAAGCTTCCTCAAACACCAGCAGGGGCCAGAGAAGCCGATCACCAGCAGAGGCTGAGCTCCCAGTATGCTGAACACGATGCCCTGCATCGCCGTGGCAACGATCAACTCGGACACGCCGATCAGACCCTCGGTCTTCTCGCCTGGATCACAGGACAGAGGTTTAAAGGTCGTCCTGATGGTTCTCTTCCATCCCTGCCGAGGGTCTCACTCACCAAGCAGTCCGCCGAAGGTGATGGCCGGAGACAAGGCGGCGAAGTAGATGAAGATGACGGCCGCCATGCACTGTGGGTTCAGAGCGTCCTGGATGTCGCTGAGGTACTGAGGATACCGCCGGGTCACATCCTGGATCAGACCGCCAAAGAGACGACCCGAACGCCTCAGAGGAGCTTCGCGGACTTGAAGGGAACCAGAGAGTCTGAGAGAGATCAGCGTGAAGTCAGTGGAGAGAAAATGCAGCGACCTGCAGCCACGGGGCCGCCATGGGACCACCATGGGGCCACCGTGGGGCCGCCGTGGGACCACCGTGGGACCACCGTGGGGGCCGCCGTGGGGCCACCATGGGGCCACCATGGGGCCACCGTGGGGCCGCCGTGGAGCCACCAGGGGGCCACCATGGGGCCACCGTGGGGCCGCCATGGGGCCACCATGGGACCACCATGAGGCCGCCATGGGACCACCATGGGACCACCATGGGACCACCATGGGGCCACCGTGGGGCCGCCATGGGACCACCATGGGACCACCATGGGACCACCGTGGGGCCGCCGTGGGGCCACCATGGGGCCACCATGGGACCACCATGGGACCACCATGGGACCACCATGAGGCCACCGTGGGGCCACCGTGGGGCCGCCGTGGGGCCACCATGAGGCCACCGTGGGGCCGCCGTGGGACCACCATGGGGCCACCATGGGGCCGCCGTGGGGCCGCCATGGGGCCGCCATGGGACCACCGTGGGACACCATGGGACCACCATGGGGCCGCCATGGGGACACCGTGGGGCCGCCGTGGGGCCACCATGGGGCCACCGTGGGGCCACCATGGGGCCACCGTGGGGCCACCATGGGGCCGCCATGGGGCCACCGTGGGGCCACCGTGGGGCCGCCGTGGGTCCGCCGTGGGGCCACCGTGGGGCCGCCGTGGGGCCACCATGGGGCCACCGTGAGGCCACCGTGGGGCCACCGTGGGGCCGCCGTGGGGCCACCGTGGGGCCGCCGTGGGGCCACCGTGGGGCCACCGTGGGGCCACCATGGGGCCACCATGGGACCACCATGGGGCCGCCATGGGGCCGCCATGGGGCCGCCATGGGACCGCCATGGGGCCACCATGGGACCGCCATGGGGCCACCATGGGGCCACCGTGGGGCCGCCGTGGGGCCACCGTGGGGCCGCCGTGGGGCCACCATGGGGCCACCATGAGGCCACCGTGGGGCCGCCGTGGGGTCACCATGAGGCCACCGTGGGGCCGCCGTGGGGTCACCATGGGGCCACCATGAGGCCACCATGGGGCCACCATGGGACCACCATGGGACCACCATGGGGCCACCGTGGGGCCGCCGTGGGGCCACCATGAGGCCACCGTGGGGCCGCCGTGGGACCACCATGGGCCACCATGGGGCGCCGTGGGGCCGCCATGGGGCCGCCATGGGACCACCGTGGGACCACCATGGGGCCGCCATGGGGACACCGTGGGGCCGCCGTGGGGCCACCATGGGGCCACCGTGGGGCCACCATGGGGCCACGTGGGGCCACCATGGGGCCGCCATGGGACCACCGTGGGGACCACCATGGGACCACCATGGGGCCGCCATGGGGACACCGTGGGACCGCCATGGGGCCGCCATGGGACCTCCGTTGGGCCGCCATGGGGCCGCCATGGGACCGCCATGGGGCCACCATGGGGCCACCGTGGGGCCGCCATGGGGCCACCATGGGGCCGCCATGGGGCCACCATGGGACCGCCATGGGGCCACATGGGGCCGCCGTGGGACCACCATGGGGCCGCCATGGGGCCACCGTGGGGCCGCCATGGGGCCACCATAGGGCCGCCGTGGGACCACCACGGGGCCACCATGGGGGCCGCCGTGGGGCCACCATGGGGCCGCCGTGGGGCCACCATGGGCCGCCGTGGGCCACCATGGGGCCGCCGTGGGGCCACCATGGGGCCGCCATGGGGCCACCATGGGGCCGCCGTGGGACCACCATGGGGCCACCATGGGACCATCATAGGGCCGCCGTGGGACCACCACGGGGCCACCATGGGGCCGCCATGGGACCGCCATGGGGCCGCCATGGGACCACCACGGGGCCACCATGGGGCCGCCGTGGGGCGCCATGGGGCCGCCGTGGGGCCGCCATGGGGCCGCCGTGGGCCCGGGCCTTCGGTGTGTGTGCATGGTTGGTCATTCTGTGTGTCTGTGTTGCTCTGTGATGGACTGGTGACCTGTACAGGTGACCCGGTGTCTTGCCCTTTGACCTCTGGAGATAGGCAGCAGCACCCATTACATCCCACTAGAAATAAGCGTGTTGATGATGGACAGTCTGGTTAGTATTTTCCTGATTCCCTGTGCCTCTCTCTCCTCTGCTCATGCTAGCTGTTAGCTCCCCAGTCAGGCTTTTCTTCAGCATCATTTCTGAGCTTCTCTTTTCAGTCACTGCTCTCCGGATCCTTTCGGTAACTCCTTACTGAATGTTTCGTTCTTTGCTGCTGCCTGGCTTCCCATGTATTTTATTCAATCTTCATAAATCTTCGAATCCATTCGTTGGCTCCTATTCTGCTTTTGGGTCCAACATCAACCACCACCCATCATGACCACACTGATGTTTGAATGTTGATTGTAGATTATGCTCATTTCTGCTGCCTGTTCCTTTAGCCTTCATAAATTTGATGGTAAAACTTTCAGAAAAGCTTATTGTGATTTTGATATTTGGTTTTAGTTCACAGCAGAGCCTCTAAGGAGCAGCAAGTGAACCACCTTTGTCCTGCTGAAGGCTGCTTTGTTTCTCCTGCAGCTTGCCGCTGTGCTCTCTCTCTCCGCTCTGCAGCGTCTCTCCTTGGTAGCGAGGAGCCGAGAGCAGAAGCTCCTCCCTGCTGGCATCAGGCGGGGGCAGAAGCACGCTGCGCTCCAGGAAGCGGTCGAGGGCCGTCAGCAGATCCTGCTGGCTCTCTGCTCGGTACGCCGCCTCATGGAAGCCCTGGAAGAGAATGACCACATGTTGTGGCGCCACCTGGTGGGCGTTTCCAAGATCATGAGCAGGAACACACCTGGTCTGACATCAGCGTGGAGACGGAACGGCCGATCTGATGGTACTCCAGGCTGGCGGCAGCAGGGCCCAGCAGGAGGAAGAGGAACCGGACTGGGACAGAGACTTCCAGAACAGAGTCCAACAGAACCGCTTCCTGCAGTCGCACAAAGGCCAGGAAGGGCCGGTCCAGGAACCCCACTGCCTGCAGTCACAGCGCAGGGAGGAATGAACCTTCTGCAGATCTACTGGATCTACCAGGAACAGGATCTCCTCCTAACCCTGCCTCCTCCTAATGTCCTCACTTTCACACACACCAGTACTCTAAAAGGTTAAAGGTCATATGAACCCAGGTTCAAGTCCTGATCAGATGAAGTTGATCTATTAACTGGGAGAACAAAACTTCACCTGGATGCTGCCAGGAGGTCAAAGGTCGGGTCCTGTTAAGAGGCCGTCTCGTCATGTACTACATTACCCATAATGCATCTGTTCATTTTGTAATTTCAGGTTAATCTCTGCGCCTCAGGAGCCGCCGCCAATCATTCGTTCATCATGTGTGTTTTTATTGGTCCAGTTGCGAAACCGTCATGTTTCTCTCTACTGATAATATCTGAAATATTGTTGTGATAATTGTAGTGGTGAAATTTTCCATCCACTTTTCTGCAGTTTTTTGCTGCTCACATTTATTACAATCAACCAATAATTCATGTGTTGTTGTGGTGCCCCCTAAGGGTTTTCTGTGGTACTGCGTGTCATTTTGCATGTATGGTAATTAATGCACACACACACACACACACACACACACACACACACACACACACACACACACTGACAGACACACACACACTCACACACACACACACACACACACACACTGACAGACACACACACACTGACAGACACACACACTGACAGACACACACACTCACACACACACACACACACACACACACACTGACAGACACACACACACACACACACTGACAGACACACACACACTCACACACACACACACACACACACACACACACACACTGACAGACACACTCACACACACACACACTCACACACACACACTCACACACACACACACACACACACAGACAGACACACACACACTCACACAAACACACACACACACACTCACACACACACACACACACAGACACACACACACTCACACAGACACACACACTCACACACACACACACTCACACACACACTCACACACACACACACTCACACAGACACACACACACTCACACACACACACACACACTCACACACGCACTCACACACACACACACACACACACACACTCACACTCACACACACACACACACACACACTCACACACGCACTCACACACACACACACACACTCACACACACACTCACACACACACACTCACACAGACACACACACTCACACACACACACACACACACACACACACACACACACACACACACACACACACACACACACACTCACACACGCACTCACACACACACACACACTCACACACACACACTCACACACACACACACACTCACACAGACACACACACACTCACACACACACACACACACACACACACACACACACACACACACACACACGCACTCACACACACACACACACCAGCCTCGTATTCCGTTCCCTCAGACTGTTGGAGTCGACCTGTGCTCCGACCCTGACCTTGACCTTGACCTTGACCCTGACCCGTGGTTCTTACCCACAAGTACGACGGCAGCCTCAGCTCCCTCCAACAGCTTTCCGTCAGGTTGTGATCCGCATGGCGAAGTCTCCTGCTGGTCAGAGGTCAGAGGTCACCCAGCTGTGTGACCGACAAGAGCTGATACAAAAATTAACATTTTCAAACTGATTGAAAAGTCAGTTTTCCAACAAGAACCAATTTTCAGTCTGGTTTCCATGGTTTCCATAGTACTGAGTCTGGCCTAGTCAAAGTGCTGAGACCACAGTGCTGATTCTGTTGGACCTCAGCGCTGACCCGGTCGTGTTTGCGAACCAGTGGCAGGTTCTCATATGGGCGACATGGCAACTGCCCAGGGTGGCACCCTGAGGGAGGGGGGCAATCTAGAGCTATAGATCTAGAGTCCGCACAGCTGCTGGATCAACCTGCTGGTCCTGGTTCTGGTTCTGCATCCAGAACCAGACATGAAGAAGCAGCTTTCAGCTTCTATGCTCCACAGATCTGGAATAAACCTCCAGAAAACAGAAAAAACAGCCGAAACCCTGAGCTCCTTTAAATCCAGACTGAAAACCTGATCAGATTATTATTATTACTGTGATTATTAATAACTGGAATATTGATCAACATGTTAGGTGAGGATTTGGGTGACGACTGAATGTAATATCTGATTGATTATTGGCGATTGATCGATGGTTTCGTGGTGAGAAGCTAAACTGACTTCACCTTCCTGCTGACATCAGCCTCTCTGTGATTGGCTGAGTTCCTGGAGAGCTCTGATTGGCCGGTGCGTCTCACAATCAGGGAGGAAAGGTCGGCTGCAGAAATGTTCCTGCTGAACCAGCGAGGATCCTGCTGATCACTGGGAGGACTGGGAGAGACAGGAAGCAGATCAGCAAAGGATGGATGTGAGATTATAGAACCAGCTGAGAGGTGAACTGCATAATATGTGGTGGACAGGTGGGGGCAGATAGTGGACAGGTGGGGGCAGATAGTGGACAGGTGGGGGAAAAGGTGGTGTACCTGTGTGGCAGCAGCAGCGTCCTCAGCAGATTGTCTCCGTCTGCGGCTCTGACCTGCTCTCTCCGTCCACCAGGCGCTCCACCACCTGCTGGGCCACGCCCTCCAGACTGTTCTGCTGGAGGTCCAGAAGAACGGCGCCTGCAACCAGAACCAGAATCAGGGCTCACTGTTAGAACCTCCACCCTGGAGACTTGGGGACATCGTCCTCACCGTGGGACAGCAGCTTCTGCAGAACCAGCAGGGTGTGGACGGATAGGGAGACCATGTGAGCCGTCTCCTGGTCCTCAGAACCCGTCCATCGACCCGAGTCCCTCCACTGCAGACCCTGGTTCTGGTCCATCACCAGCTCCTTCAGTTGCACAAACATCTGATACACACACACACACACACACACACACACACACACACACACACACCACACAGTGTGAGTGAAGACGTCCTCTGATGAGGCTGGACGTCCTCTGTGTCCTCTGACTGTCTCAGCACCAGACCAGTTTACAGACCCAACCAGAACCTGAAATACTTCAGATTAAATCAGAACCTGAAACTCTGGACACCTGGACCCAACCTGCAGCTGTACCTGGTTCTGTCTGCTCCTCAGGTCCAGACCCAGCATCCTGGACACCAGCAGAACTGAAACTGCTGCAGAGTCGAGCACAGACTCGACCTGATGTCCACACCTGTCCCCGCCCACCGATGCCCCACCCCTAATCCCACCTGGATTAACCAGGATCAGCTGCCGTTTCCTGTTTCAGCCTCAAACATTCCACAGCTTTTGTTGTCGTCTTTCACCTGGTTCTGTTCCCACCGGGTCTCCTGATGTCCTTGTGCTGGACCCAGGTCCGACCCGGTTCTGTTCCCACGCCACTAGCCCGTTAGCATGTGTCATGCTAACACTGATCGCTATTAAACAATTAAAGAGATGAAATGACCTATGACCTATAGAGGGTCAGAGTCCACATGTTAGGTTCCTAACCCAGCAGGTGGCAGCTCACCTGAAGAATGTCACCTTGGTTACCTTGGTTACCTTGGTTACCTTGGTTACCTTGGTTACTTTGGTTACCTTGGTTACGGAGACGATGGTTCCTCTGCTTCACCAGGTGATGCTAAACAGCCTCATCTGACCTTTGACCTGTGTGGAGTTGCAAGAGAGGAAACATGACTTTCAACTGTTAAATTTTTCAAAATAAAAGCCCTGAGAAACTTGGAAGAGAAGCAGAACGAGAGGACAAAAGAGGTTCTGGTTCTGATCCAAATGATCACGGCCTGCTGTCTCAGACATGCAGGGATCGGCAGCAGACTGGTTTCATCCCAGTGATCCCAGTTTGTTCCTGCATGTCCTCCGGTCCAGGCCTGGTGGAGTCCAACAGGGTTCTGGACTTGGCCCGATCTGCTTCACTGTGGTTCTGCTTCCAGCACAGGAGAAATGGATCTATAATCCAGGTTAATCCAGCCTGTTAGTAGATTACAAACATTTAAACCTGGATGGACCCAAAATTCCTGCTTTAAGTGGTTTTTGGACCAGAACCTCAAAACAGAACCGGATCAGTGGGTCACTGATCTGGATGAAATGATCGACTGGTGATTAAGTAAAGAAGCTCTATGTAATCCCACAGGAAACAGCTTCTAGGATGACCTTGTGACCTTTTTCCAGTCTGAACTGGTTGTGGAGGAGATGAAGTGATTCCAAACATCTGGATTTTATTTTAGAGCCTTTAAAACGAACGTCGTGTTTTGTGACGGATCCTGATCTGCTTATACCAAGTTCTGACGTTTTGGATATGAATGTACTGTCAGGTTTGGACTAGGCCACGGCGTCTCAAAATCTCCTGTAGGAGAAACCATCACCTGGTTTATAAAACTGGACTCCAGCGATCTGTTGCTGCAGGTTCTTTATGCTGCTGCAGCGTTTCTGCTGCAGCGATCTGTTGCTGCAGGTTCTTTATGCTGCTGCAGCGATCTGTTGCTGCAGGTTCTTTATGCTGCTGCAGCGATCTGTTGCTGCAGGTTCTTTATGCTGCTGCAGCGATCTGTTGCTGCAGGTTCTTTATGCTGCTGCAGCGATCTGTTGCTGCAGGTTCTTTATGCTGCTGCAGCGATCTGTTGCTGCAGGTTCTTCATGCTGCTGCAGTGATCTGTTGCTGCAGGTTCTTCATGCTGCTGCAGCGATCTGTTGCTGCAGGTTCTTCATGCTGCTGCAGCGATCTGTTGCTGCAGGTTCTTCATGCTGCTGCAGCGATCTGTTGCTGCAGGTTCTTCATGCTGCTGCAGCGATCTGTTGCTGCAGGTTCTTCATGCTGCTGCAGCGATCTGTTGCTGCAGGTTCATTATGCTGCTGCAGCGATCTGTTTGCTGCAGGTTCTTCATGCTGCTGCAGTGATCTGTTGCTGCAGGTTCTTCATGCTGCTGCAGTGATCTGTTGCTGCAGGTTCTTCATGCTGCTGCAGTGATCTGTTGCTGCAGGTTTTTTATGCTGCTGCAGCGATCTGTTGCTGCAGGTTCTTCATGCTGCTGCAGCGATCTGTTGCTGCAGGTTCTTCATGCTGCT
>NW_026562444.1:1880000-1967500 GCF_027474105.1 Poeciliopsis prolifica
ACGTAGGCCAGGTTCGCCATCTGAGGAGGACGCAGCTGATCATTCAGTTAGTGATGACACAGAGGTCAGTCAGAGGTCAGTCAGAGGTCAGTCAGAGGTCAGACAGAGGTCAGTTTGAGGTCAGACAAAGGTCAGTTAGAGGTCAGTCAGAGGTCAGACAGAGGTCAGTCAGAGGTCAGTCAGAGGTCAGTTTGAGGTCAGACAGAGGTCAGTCAGAGGTCAGTCAGAGGTCAGACAGAGGTCAGTTTGAGGTCAGACAAAGGTCAGTTAGAGGTCAGTCAGAGGTCAGACAGAGGTCAGTCAGAGGTCAGTCAGAGGTCAGTTTGAGGTCAGACAGAGGTCAGTCAGAGGTCAGTCAGAGGTCAGTCAGAGGTCAGACAGAGGTCAGTTTGAGGTCAGACAGAGGTCAGTCAGAGGTCAGTCAGAGGTCAGACAGAGGTCAGTCAGAGGTCAGTCAGAGGTCAGACAGAGGTCAGTCATAGGTCAGTCAGAGGTCAGACAGAGGTCAGTCAGAGGTCAGTCAGAGGTCAGTCAGAGGTCAGACAGAGGTCAGTCAGAGTCAGTCAGAGGTCAGACAGAGGTCAGACAGAGGTCAGTCATAGGTCAGTCAGAGGTCAGTCAGAGGTCAGACAGAGGTCAGTCAGAGGTCAGTCAGAGGTCAGACAGAGGTCAGACAGAGGTCAGTCAGGTCACCTGGCTGTAGGTGTAGATGATGGCCTGGTTGTTGTGCGTCTGCTGAGCGAGAGCGACGGCCTGATGGAAGAAGGACGAAGCCGCCTGCAGATTTCCTCGATGGACGCTGAGCTGCAACAGGAAGTGGACGGTTAGCGTGACGAACTGGACCTGCGAGACTCGTCGCTCTGGTCCAGATGACCCGGGTCAGCGTGAGATTTGTCGGTTCCCTCTGAGCGAATCCGGCCGCAGAGGTGCTTCCTGCAGACCCGACGGGTCTCCGGTTCTGGATGACCAAAGGTCGGGCTCGGTTCCGAACATCCCGCCTCGAGTCCGGTCCCGGTTTCTGGGTCACCCGGCTCGTCTCAGCTGACATGGGAACACTGAACTTCCTGTGGCTGTTTGTCTCGGTTCCGGTCGGGTCCAGATTCTGGTACCTTGGCTTTCTTCAGCAGCAGAATGATGTCGTCCTCCTTCCTCTGAGCTTCGTCCCTCTGGTCCTCATCGGTGGAGCGGAACAGGGAGAACGCTGCAGGGCAGCAGACAGAGAGGTCAGAGGTCAGCAGCAGACAGAGAGGTCAGCAGACTGAGAGGTCAGAGGTGAATCCCCAGGTTTCTGACAGGTGAATGACTGAACGTACCGACTGCCGCCCACAAACCTCCTCTCTTCTTCGGTGGCATTTTGTGCCGTCTTCACGTCTGCTTTCAGCTTCCCAGCATGCTGTGCGGCGTCCCGCTTCAGGAACAACCCGAGCAGAGGTCAAAGGCCACCTGTAGGGGCGGTAAGCTGTTAATGCAGGCGGTCCAGGTGCCCAGGTTCCCTGCAGTGGATGAGGTATTGATACGTCATCAAAATTAATAAATGCTAGAGCCAATCAGAAACCGCCATGAGAAGCTGCTGCTGTTGGTCGGTACTGACCTGAAGCCTCCAGAACATCTGGACCGGCTCAGAGTTCGGCTGAGGACGGCTCGGAGCAAACAAGAAGCCGCCATCTTTACTATTTATATAATCAACGGAAGTCATGTTGTGCATTGCCGCACCTTCAAAATAAAAGCCTTAAAATCCACATTTCCGCTGATTTTCAGCAAATAATTAAAAATAATTGTTTTCTTCCTCCGAACTTATTTGAGTTCATTTCGGTAGAATTTCTGAAAGCAGAACCCATCAGAACCAGAGGTAAACATCCAGCAGGAGAAACATTAGACAAGGAAACACTAAGAGTGAACCAGACAAGATCAATGCAGCATGTGTTAAATTTCTAAAGGAAATGGAATTCTATTGATATAAGATTTTTTTTTAAGCAGAAGAGAAAAACCCGTGTTCCTCACTCCAGACTGGAGGTGGCGATAAGAGGACGTCACTTCCATTAAACTCAAGAAGAAGCGAACCAGAGCTAGGAGGTTGAAGTAGTTTTTTTTTGGTTCTGAACTGTTCAGGGTGTAGATTCGTTAACCGGGTCAGAACCAGGCAAAACCCATCCTGGTTTGAATGCTTTCAGCATGAAGAAGTAACTCTGACCGACCCGGTTCTGTCTCAGTCAGCAGTGAAGGTCAGACATGGAGCGGGTTCAACCTGCGGTCCAGAACCAAACACGGTGCTACTGGTCTGAACCACAGGTCCAAAATAAACCACATCAGGCTCAGCTGATCAGACCTATGACCTCTGACCTTCAGCTGTCTCTCTGGAAGACAGAACTGCAGTGAGGTCATGGATCCAGAACAGAACTGGGTCCAAACATTCAAGACTTTTTAATGGTAGCAGCAAATACTGGTCCAGTGGCCAGATTCCTGGTTCTGATCCGGTCCTGTTACATCTGCAGAACCAGGAATAAAGGCAATCTCCGAGCTGAAGAGGAACCACTCCGACTCTTTATTCTGCCTGGTTCAGTCCAGTTGGACCCAGGTTGGTCCCGGGTTGGTCCAGTTTGTCCAGCTGAGGACTGCTACAGTGTGCTGACCTTCCTGGAGTTCTGCTCAGCAGAACCAGCTGTGCTCTTGGCCCAGAACCGGCTCACTGGGCCGGCCGGTGGTCCGTGAACCTCTTCAGGTGGAACCTCAGGACTCCTTTGGTCTTGAAGGTCTTGCCGCAGCTGCAGACATGCGGGCGCTCGCCGGTGTGGTCCAGCTGGTGCACGCGCAGCAGGGAGCTGGTGAAGAAGAACTCGCCACAGGTGATGCAGTAGTGGTTCTTCGCCGGTGTGCGCGGCGCGCTGGTGGGTCAGCAGTGAGCCGGATGTGATGAAGGTCCGGCCGCAGTCGCGGCAGCCGAAGGGGCGCTCGCCGGTGTGAATCCTCTCGTGGGCCCTCCAGGAGTTGTGGTAGGAGAAGGCCTTGTCGCAGTAGGAGCACTGGTAGAGCTTCTCTTTAGTGTGGCTGAGCCGGTGCATCTTCAGATAGTGAGCGATGGTGAAGCTCTTGCCGCAGTCGGCGCAGCTGAACGGCTTCTCGCCCAGGTGGAACAGCTTGATGTGAGAGTTCAGGTGGACGACTGGGTGAACCTCTTGCCGCAGGTGGTGCAGAGGAAGGGCCGCTCGCCGGTGTGGTGACCATGTGGGCCTTGAGGTGCGGCGCCTGCGTGAACCTCTTGCCGCACGCGGCGCAGCCGTACGGCTTGAGGCCCGTGTGCGTGCGGTCGTGCAGCTTCAGGCCCTGCAGGCTGGAGAAGCACTTGCTGCATTCGGAGCAGCGGTACTCCCTCAGCTCCTGGTGGACGCGCTGGTGGCTGCGCAGGCCACCCAGCAGCTTGAAGCCTTTCCCGCAGGTGGGGCAGGTGTGCGGCTTCCTGCTGGAGTGGGTGGCCTGGTGGACCTTCAGGCTCTGAGGGTTGCTGAAAGTCTTGGAGCACTTGAGGCATGGCAGGCGCTTGGAGGTCTTGTGCGCCCGGCGGTGGAAATTGAAGCCCTGGTAGGAGACGAACATCTTGTCGCAGATGTCACAGTGGTAGGACCGCTCCCCCTGGTGGGCCTCCAGGTGCTCGTCCAGCTGGTTCTGCTGGCCAAAGCCGTCCCCACAGAACCAGCACTTGAAGGGCTTGATCCCGGAGTGGGTCCGGTGGTGAGTCTTCCAGTCCCGCTTCAGGGCGAAGGTGCGGTCGCAGTAGGAGCAGCGGTAGGGCTCGCTGCGGCCGTGGACCTGCTGGTGCAGCACCAGGCTCATCAGGGTCGGGTAGGTCTTCCCACACTCCCAGCACTGGTTGGGGTTCTGGCCCCGGTGGGTCCAGGTGGGCCTCCAGGTGAGCCAGCTTGTAGAAGCCCCGCTGGCACATGGGGCAGTACGCCATCCTCCTGCCGCTGTTGGTGGCGCGCCACGGCCGCAGCTCAGGATGGTCATCTGAGGAGGAACAGAGGTCAGAGGTTACGGACCTGAACCGGTTCTGAGGAACCCTGCGGCCTCAGACCACAAACCGACTCCGCAGAACAGGAAGTCAGAACCAAACTGACCCAACAGAAGCCTCACCCAGAGACAGGAAGTCCCGCCCCTCCAGCCACGCCCTGCAGTCAGTCAGCTTGACGCTCAGCTTCTTCAGGAGAGGGAAGCATTGGATCGCCACGTCATCCCTGGTTCTGGTTTGTCTGCCATATCTGCTGGAAAGAACCAGCAACCATATCCTGGAACAGAACCAGAACCTTCATCAGAACCAGATCTGAGGAGTTGTTGGATCTGATTGGTTGGTAGAAGTGAGGCTGAGGCCAGTTCCTAAAAAACAGATGTCGTCCCTCCATCAAACTATACCTGGCACCATGCGGTCAGACTGCTGTGCTAGAGTCAGTGACCTCTGACCCCAGCCTCAACTCCAGACGGTGTGTCCTCCTCCTGCTGGGTCAGGTTCCTGGAACCAGTCTGGTTCTGTTGGATCGGTTTCTACGAAGATTGACGACTACCTGATGATTCTGGTTCTCAGAACCAGCCCAGGATCCTGCAGGTCTTAGTTCTCTCCATGGTTCAACACGGCTGGAACCGCCTCTGAACGGCATCTGGACCACCAGAACCAGACCAGCAGTCTGGGTCTCGTGTCTGGTTCCTATCCTAATAAAACATCAGTTCTGCAGAACCTGATCAGAACCAAGGTTGTTCTTTAACTTGAATCAGTCGGGTCAGACAGACTGACTGGATTCTGACCGGAACCGGGCCGGTACCGACGGATCAAGCATTCACACACCAGCTGCCAAACCGACCCGACTAACTGTGTGTTGGCTGGCAGCCAATCATGTCATCGCATGATGTAAACCTGATCATCACCTCGGTGTTTGTATGATGACGTCAGAGCCAGAACCTGTAGACCAGGGTCTCAGACTGGAGGCCCGGCATCCTGCATGTCTCAGTCTGTCCTGGTACCGACAACCTTTTCAGAACATTAATGTTCTTCTCGGGCCTCTAATGGGCCGGTGGATCAGGAGCGTAAAGTGGGAGACTGAAACATGCAGGATGCCCACTCTGGGCCCTCAGGGACCCCACTCAGGTCCCGCCTAAAGGGTCTCAGGCTCAGAGCAAGCTGCAAGTTCCGCCCAAACCGGATCGACAGAACCGTGAAGAAAGCACCGTGAGATCAGCCCGGCAGCTGCAGCTCCCACCAAACTCCATTCATTTTCCGGCTGTTTTTAGCTTCCGCCTCCAGCACCGAAGGAGCTTCAGGTCCAGGTTCTGTTAGTTGGTTCGGTGAAAGGTTCTGCATATCTGAAGCGGTCGGGTGATAGGAGCCAAGGTTCGGTACAACTAAACTGGATCCAGAATCGAGTCAAAGCTTATCTGTCGTTTTCTGAATGGAGTTTGGTGAAGCGGTTAGCTTAGTTCCTCCAGAGTTCTGACCCGGTTCCGAGGTCCGAACCAGCTCCTTACCTGTGAAACCGGGTCGGTCTGCATCCCTCCGGGTCTACCACCGGGTTTGTGTTCGAATGATAAACGAGAACCGATTCTGGAGCAGTTCCGGGACAAAGGTCACACCGCCCCTATACCAGACTCCGGTCAGCTTTCAGCTGATTTGGGGTTCGGCTGCTCTCACACAGAACAGAACCGGTTCTGACCCAACAGAATCATAGAGCTCCCTTCCGGTATCCCCGCGTCTCCTCTGTTGAGCTCAGAACCAGCTGTGTTCTGAAAGGTGCCAACGAGTCAGAACTGGGTCCATTTTGAACCACTGGGGGCGCCATAGGCTTTGCTGGCCAACCTGGAAACAGTAACAGAGCAGCTTCTTCTCTGGACAGAAGACAGGAGCACAACAGCTGGAGTCGCCCCCCTCCCCAGCTTGTTGCTGATCCAACAGTTTTAACGGTCTCCAAGTCTAAAGTTTCTCCAGAGCTCAGAAGGTTCTGAGGTTCCTCCGTGGAGACAGAACTGGATCCAACAGAAGGCGGAAAGCCGCCAATAATGTTAAGACAGACTGGGAGATTATTTCATAAACGTTATTCACAGTGACAGACTGGCGACCCGTCCAGGCGACTCGTCCAGGCGACTCACCTCTTGCCTGGAACGTTGCTGGAGAGGCAGCAGCTCCTCCGCACCCACTGGGACCAGGGGTGAGAAAATGGATGGATGTTTATTCAGAGAACGTAACGTTACAGAACCAATCAGAACACGTTTCCAGGACCAGGGTTCTAACAGAACCAAGCTTCAACTCTTATTAGTGGAAGGAAAATCTTTTTGGGTTTCATTAAAATGTTTTAGGAGATCCGGCCAGCAGCTCCATAACCATCAGAGTAGAACAAACCGCTGACCCGGTTGGTCTTATTCTAGAAGAGGAGCCAGCCTGAGGGGGAGAGTCATCAGCTGAGCCCTAAAAGCTGGCTTCCTATTGGCTCCCAGGGTGACACGATCAGCAGTCAGTTTGCTTCAGTGTGTTGTTCCCTGAACGGAAAGTTGTTTGAGCCAGACATAAAGAAAGAAAGACAAAAAAAAAGCATACAAGTTCCAATTATAAACATATAAAATTGAATTATAACTCACAATTAGTTCTCCATCTGCTGCTTTGTATCCCAGGAGACCTCCAGCCAGCAGGAGGCGCTGCAGCTCCAGATGTAAATCAGGCCGAGTTTTGCTTCCTGAGCCCATCGACAAATAAAAATGTCATCAAGGAGAAGTTGAGCCAGCATAACATTTAAGAAGTTTTTTTTCTAAACACTTAGTTTCTAACCATGAATTCACAGAAAAGCTTCAGATTAAAAGTTTCCTGTTTTTCACGCCAAAACTTTTCATATTAACCGCCAGCTTATCACTGATTTTGATCCCAAATATTTGTAGTTTGCAAATAACTATTTCTATTGTGTTAATAAAACGTGGGATTCAACTTTCATATCTGTTTTTGTAACACTTAGATTTAAATTAATCTCGGTGGGGATCAGATGAACGCTTCGGTCAGTCTTTGTCACGGCGCCGCGCTCTGACAACCAGCTGCCTGAGGGTGGCGCTACAATTCGGCCTTTTGTTCACATCATCTCCCAGTAGGCTCCGCCCACGCAGTCACGTCACAACACTCACCTGTGCAACAGAGTCACATCACAAAGGTGGGTCAGGTGAGGAATCGGGGAGCGCCGACCAGCCCGGATCAGAACACGCCCGGTCCGGTTATGTCACAGCCCCGCCTCTGTGAACAGACTGCTGGGGGCGGAGCTTCAGTCGGCCTTTTGTTACATCACTTCCAGGTGGGCGGCGCTCCACGTCACACATCAGTTCTGCAGAACCAGGACAGGTTCAGCAGAACCGCTGCAGGAACTGGACCCTGAACATCACAGACATAAGAGAGTAGACCCACAGTGACTTAGATTTGTTTTATTGTCATATTTCACAGAAGTGAAATTGGCAATGAAATGTCATGGCTTGGCCACCGGAGCAAGAATGCAAAAACACAAGTGTGCTAATAATTACATGACATACAAATAATAATGTATTGCTAAATATGTAACTTGGTATTTTCAAGCAGTCTTAGTGACGGGATTGATGAGCAATCTGATGGCCAGTCTGGCTGTTCTGCAGCGGATGCTACAGAACCTCCACCCAGGCGCCAACCGGATGAGGATGGTGGAGTCAAAGAGGATCTGGTGATCTCTGGTCCTGACGATCCCGACTGCTGTCTTCACCACGCCGCAGAGACTTCCAGTCTGACAAGTTGCAGTTCCCAGACCAAATGGAGATGCTGCTGGTCAGCAGGATCTCAGTTACCCTCTGCAGAAGGTGGAGAAGATGGGAGGAGGAGGGAAGTCTTTCTCATTCATTTCGGAAAGTGCAGGCGCTGCTGTGCCTTTTTCCAGTGAAGTGATGCAAGTTGTCCAGGCGAGGCCGTCTGTGTGATCGCTGACGATCTCCACCGATGAGGAGAGGAGTGTGGTTGGGTCCAGACCTCCTCAGTGATGTCTTTGGTCTTGTTGAGTTTAGGAGCAGGTTGTTGATTCTGCACCAGTCCCACCCTAACATGGCTGCAGGAAACACGGCGGCCATCTGACTAAGCCGAAGCAGCAGAAGCCTCAGCACTGCGGATACTTTGTTCACATCAATGGACTATTATTTAACTTTCATATTGTTGATATTTTATCATCAGAATATTACTATACTGTGTTTTATGTCCACTGGTGAAATGCGGGTTCAGCCCTGCTAGGAAGGCTCACC
This sequence comes from Poeciliopsis prolifica, assembly GCF_027474105.1. Classification (NCBI taxonomy): domain Eukaryota; kingdom Metazoa; phylum Chordata; class Actinopteri; order Cyprinodontiformes; family Poeciliidae; genus Poeciliopsis; species Poeciliopsis prolifica. Next base: position 1,888,269 of record NW_026562444.1, read on the forward strand.
CAGATTTAGTGGAAAGTTTGAACATTTTTAATATGGACTTAGATTATCACAGAGCCTACCTTAGAAATAAAACATTATGAGAAAATATTGCATGGTTTAACATTCACCAGTGAAAACTTTTTTCTGATTTGTGAAACTTTACTTCACAGCCCACTGCAGAAGGTTTTTCCTTCCACAGCCATCACCATCTACAATAACTGAAGAATTAATTAGTTATACCAACATTTAATTTCCCATGAGATTAATAAAGTGGTTTTGAATTTGTGCTGGAACAGTGTGAATAGTAATCTAAACTTGAGTGAAATTTCATAAATCCCAAACATGGATCTAAATATTGTGTTTTAGAGCAGAAGAGTCCAGTCCAGGTTTGAAGAGTCCAGTCCAGGTTTGAAGAGTCCAGTCCAGGTTTAAAGAGTCCAGTCCAGGTTTTAAAGAGTCCAGTCAGGTTTAAAGAGTCGAGTCCAGGTTTAAAGAGTCCAGTTTTGCAGTTTTTAAACTAGAATCCATTAAAGATGGAAGGTAGTGAAATGAGGTGGAATCGCCCTTTAGCCATTTTCCGAATCGGAACCAGTTCTGTAGGTGACAGCAGCTGCAGCGTTGAACCGCGTTGAAACCAGGACCAGGTCGCCATTAAAACAATTAACCTGTTTTCTGTCTATCTTGTCGCGTAAGCAAAACTGACAGCTGTTGTCCTGTCTAATGCGCATGCGTACTCAGAAAACGTATGGTAGAAGTACGCTGACCTGACAAAACACCTGTCTGGCTCCAGTCGTTCTCTTCAAAGAACCGGCTCTAAGAACCGAAACGTTCGCGACTGACTTATCACTAACCAAATCAGCTCACCTGGAGAAGAACCCAGGACCGGCTGGTTCCAACACATCGGCCCGGTCCAGTTGATGTAGCTGGCCTTTGCTAGCAGTTAGCATCCTGCGGTACTTCAGTCACTGCTCCCCGGAACAGCAGAGAAAGGCCACAGGAAATTGTGTGGAAGCCTCCCCGCCAGACTAGAACTGGATCGGAACCGAAGTCAGGTAGTCTGAAAGTCATCGGTCTGCGACCCAAACAGGTTCTGAACGGTTTGAATTCAACCACGCCGCCAGCCTCGTGGTAGAGCTCCGTCCAAAGCGTCGCTGCGTCGCTGCTGCTTCTTAATGGCGGAAACAAACTTGCCGCCACCTAGTGGCGTGGAGCTTCTTTTACACCAAGGTCCTTGTACATTTAAAATACATTTAAAACCTGATATCGGGTTAACAAGTCATCACTGTCTTCCTCTTTTAACCATATTTATTTCTTTGAAGCTCACTTTTGAGTATTTATTAAATATAACATTAAATGTTTATCTTGCCCACAAAAACTACAATTTCCAGCGTCATTATTCATCCTCCAAGTTATTAGCCCTGTATGGAAAATCTGATTCCTGATATAAAATCTCTTTATTATTCTAGAACTTATCCTAAGATTAGGATCCACCTATGCTCTGAAAATTATAATATCTACTGTCCCTTTGCATGCCTTTTTCTTTACCTCATCTTTGCTGTATTTCTGTTACTGTTTCAAACTTATCAGGCATTTTATTCCATCTATATCAACATGTGCAAAAATCCATATCAGTTCATTTCCATTCCTCTGTTTATTGTATTTAGTAAGATTTGTGATTTTTCAAAGCACTGCAGAACTGCTAGAAAACACAGAAACATCTTAGATAGCACACTGGCTAAACCTGGGGGACAAAAAATGTCCTATTTAGTTTGCTAGTTTTATCTTTTGGCTCTAATATAACAGCTAAACCTGAGTTTAAAAAAGTCCTGGACTAAAAACCCATAAAACACAAAACAAGCAGGAGAATTTTCTGCTTCACAACTTTAGTTGTTCTGCAGACAAATCATCCATAACAAACATTATTGTTTCACGGGCAAAATAAATGGATACCAGGAGTAATTGGTTCCTAATTAGTTCCCTGAGTTTATGAGTTCAGCATCTTTATCGGAGGAGAATAACGTGACAAAAGAAAAGAATGAAAAGACCACATATTACGAAGCCCTCAAGGGGACATGGGAATTTTTTAGTTTTGCGTTCTCTCACAATATGCTTACTGCAATATTTGCCGGTCAATTTTGTGTACAGGCAAGAATGTCAATTCAAATATGTATATGTTTCACATATACATATTGAAAGAGCCGACACAGTGGTTGAGGGCCGCTCTGGGTTAACTCGGGGAATCTCATCTGTCCAAGTGTCAATCATCTCCAGGCGTGATTATCGATTTGTTCCATTTTGGTTATCATGCTTCAAACTTTATAAGGACTGCAACACAAACTGACCAGGCCAAACTGCATAAGATCCGCTTCCACACACACAACGCCATTCACCTTCCCATTCATACCTGGTAACGTCACCAGGTATGTGTTGGACCTGTCAATTATGACAAGTGCTGTCCTGTCATATCAATTATTACTTATTTCATTCATGGACCTTCCAGAGCCTCAGTGAAAACATGTTTATTATTATTAACTGTTTGGTGCAAAAAACTGAACGAAACTCGATTTATTCACTGCATGTTTATCTCTGTTAAGGCTGAGATGAAACTGCACAGGAGAACGGCCCTTTAAACCATTCAGATGCGACAGAGACGCAATCAGAACTGTGTCATTACCAGGAGAAGAACTCAGAAATAGTCCAAATAGTTTGGATGTATTTTTATTTCTTTCTTTTTTACATAAAGTTTCTGTTTATATCATAGATTTGTGGTGCCTTTCTATATAAAACTTCAGATATTTCACAACGAGATATTAACATTCACGGAAAAACCTTCATAACCTTACATTAAGGCAGAAAGTCGACGGCCCCCAGTCCTGGACCATTCCTGGAGCAGTCCTGGAGCAGTCCTGGAGCAGTCCTGGACCAGTCCTGGAGCAGTCCTGGACGGCCCCCAGTCCTGGACGGCCCCCAGTCTTTTTAGCAGAGCCTCTGCTGCACCTGAATAGAATAATGAGGTCACTAAGGCTCTGGAGATCTGGTCCACAGCAGGAGGTCATGAAGCCGTTTTGTTCCTGTGTTTTGACTCATCTAAAACCTGCAGGATTGCAGTTTGACACCCCTGGCTTACAGTGTTCAGTTATGCCGCGAACTGATCAGTACATTATTGCGAGAGAACGCAAAAGACAAAAAATTCCCATGGCCCTTAGAGGCCTCCGTCGTGCAGTAGTAAATAGTAGCTTCAAATGCTAGAAAGATGTTTTTCCCGGGCTTTTTAAATTGGAAACCTGCTGATTGCGTTTTTTCCTGACAGTCCCTGAAGGTATCATTCTGACCGTTAGAAACGTTGATGTTTGCAGAACATCAACGTTTTTAGGTTAGTTTTTGGTCCAATTGGTCGTACAGTGACCGAGACAGGAGAAACATGGAAGGTACCGACGACGAGCGGTTAGAACCGATCCGGATCTTGGTCCAACGGAGCTTCAGGCTGGACCCGGACACATGGGGGGAGTTTGTGTCGGAGAGCAGCATCAAGACGGTGCTGACCAGGTTTATGAGCAGCCCGGACTCTCAGCTGTTCTTCCACCTGCAGCCGGACTCCGGGCTCCAGGCCAGCCTCGGCCTGCCCTCGGCGGCCCAGTCCAAGGTTGTGTGCGTGTCCCGGGCGGCGCAGGAAGGCTCTGGGAAAGCCTTCAGGATCCAGGAGTTTAGCGGAGGAAAGGCTCTGAGTGGCCTGGTAGGCCTCAGCGAGGAGGTATGCTAATGCTAATGCTAATAGCCCCAAATCATCCAAAACTGGCACTTGTGGCAGTTTATAATTCAACCAGCCAACAGGAACACAGATTAGCAACACATTTCTGATTTAAATTTTTGGATTTAGAAAGATGCATTTAAAATTACTCAAATTGAGCAACCTAAACTTTAATTGCAATAAACATTTGACACACAGACAGCAGGACCAGAGGACTAAAGTCTCAGATCAGAGTAACACATCCAGGCTTTGAGTCCTGCAGCAGATCTGACTGACAAACCAACGGTCCAGAACAAGTCCAGCTCTCTGCAGCTAACAGGAAGGGGATCTGACCGCTGTCACTCCCAGACCTTATATGGAAATGGGACCATTGTACTCCGGAAGTGAAAGAGGGGGCTATTTCCTATGTAATCCGCGGTCTCCCGTTTTTATTTTCTATTGAAATCTAGTATATAGTTTAATCTTTCGGAAGGCATTTTAAATTTGAGTGATTTTAAATTCACTTAAATTTTAAGTAAATTTAGCCTTGCTCTAAAGCACGGCTAACAGTGCGGCTAGCAGTACGGCTAACAGTGCAGATAACAGTACGGCTAACAGTGCAGCTAGCAGTACGGCTAACAGCCAGCTAGCAGTGCGGTGAACAGTGCAGCTAACAGTGCAGATAACAGTACGGCTAACAGTGCAGCTAGCAGTGCGGCTAACAGTGCAGCTAGCAGTGCGGCTAAAAAAACCCTTTGCTGTCAACTTTGACGTGGCGTCTCAACGACGTTCCGCAGCTGCTGCTTTAAGGACCTCGGAGTGTTTTAACGCACAGTTTTACTGCCAAAGTTTTAATTTACATGTTTTATATTATTTATACTTTTTGTTAAGACTCTTATTTTGGAGGATTAAGGTAGGAAGTAGAATCTGGGTTATCAGGTTACCAGAAACGCTTGCAATATAACAGCATCACGTTGGCAAGCAAATGAAGAAACATGATTTAAGTTTAAGAATTTACTGAATGACCTCATTTCTACATCAAAAGGAAGGGTCAGCCAGAGGTATGTTTATATGTTTTATGTTATTTTTATGTCGATATTGTATTCTTGACACCATCTCACTAAGTTTACGTTGTGTTTTAGTTCGTGGTGTCAGGGAAACTGAAGCTGTAATAAGAACAACTTTAAAGAGTTTCATTAAAGCTGACTTCACACCAGCAGTGCCACAAACTTAATTGCCAAAAAGAAGAAGAGTTGGAAGTGATACATAGTGTTACGTTTTGAACTAAATGCAACAACAGGACTGATACTCTCAGCAACTATTTGATCTTCTCTCTTTGATTTACTTCAGTGCAGGTCACAGTTTTAAAAAAAATTCTGTCGCTTTCTGTGCTCTTCTAAATCTGCTCCTCAGTCGCATCTTTGTGGGCGTGCTACTGCCTCTAGTGCCGTGGGGTGGTACACAGCTAATTAATTACATTACTGAATCAGAATACCACAAAGTCTTTATTATCTACTATTATTTCAGCATTACTGGCATGTAAAATATTAATTCCCTCACAAAAGAACATATCGTTTCATTTTTTAAGGCAGTAGAGCTAAGTTAATGAGATATACAAAACCTGAAAGAGATTCCAGTTTCACTTAATGGCCAACCTGTTGAAACTGTGGCAAATTTTAAATTCTTTGTGTCGTTGCTGTTGAGTCAGCTCAACTTTGCTGAAAACACTTATTATTTTCCTATTTTAAGAACTGTTCTCAGAGACTCCATCTTTCAAGAAGATCTAGCGATCTTGGGGTGTACAACCTCTAGATAGAGGTCGTTGAGTTAAAATGTTAAAACTTAACGTTCTAACTTAAGTTTAAACTTAGCTCAAGTTAAGTTTTAACTTTTCATCTCCTCAGCTGGTTTGTTCACATGAGCTGGAGATTAACAGACAATCTTAAGAAAACTGTCACTGGCAGGTAAAACAACAGGTCAAAGGTTGTGAAACCATTTTTATTAGAGTTGATCATGTAGTGTTTCATGTCTCCTTGTTTTGTTGTCCTATAATTGATGGAGTATGCAGATATTATTTATCATGTGTAAAAGTATTGTTTTATATCATTTAATTAGCTCTACATCCTTAAGAAAATGGAAAAAAAATGCCTTGTTGTTGAAATGTGCTACACAAATAAAGTTGAACTTTCATACAAAGTGGATAAATAAATAAAAACTGTTAGTAGCTCAAACAAAAAAAGCCAGAAAACTAAATGAATGTGTTGCAAGATGAAAAATGATTGGAGTCCAATAATGTCTGCAGTCAAAGTGCGTCTCCAGCTACAGACATGTCCCCTATGCCCCCAGGTGTCCTGCCCCCTCCTCAGCAGGGCGGCGGACAGGAGCAAGTGGGCGGTGGGGCGTGGTCCAGGACGCCATGAAGCTGCTGGAGAAGCAGAGAAACGCCGCTCAGGTGGTGGAGGCTAAGGTGGAGGACTTACCTTCCTTCCTCCACCTGACGCGCTTTGTAACCAGGAGGACCTCGACCGCTTCTCGCACACTGTAGCCCTGATCAGGGAGGTGCTTTTCATGACGACATCAGCGACACCAGCAGGCTGGTTCAGGACCATTCTCAGAAAATCTCAGCCATCACCGGCAGCAACATCTCCGATGACCAGCACGACGATTTGGCCGAAGACTCTGGCAGTGTCCATGAGAACGGTTGTCATGTGGACCAAAATGAACAGTAAGACAACTGACTCCACGTGTAGTTAGTGTGAGACACTGTGTGTGAGGGTGTGTGGGTGTGGGTGTGGTGGGTGGGTGTGTGAGAGTGTGTGGGTGGGTGTGTGAGTGGGTGGGTGTGTGTTTGGGTGTTTGTGGGTGTGTGTGAGTGTGGTGGGTGTGTGTTTGGGTGTTTGTGGGTGTGTGTGGGTGGGTGGGTGTGTGAGAGTGTGTGGGTGGGTGTGTGTGGGTGTGTGTGGGTGGGGTGTGTGTGTGGGTGTTTGGGGTGTGTGTGGTGTGGGTGTGTGTGTGTTGTGGGTGTGTGTTTGGGTGTGTGTGTGAGTGTGTGGGTGGTGTGTGTGAGAGTGTGTGTGTGTGTGTGTGTGTGTGAGGGTTTGTGAGTGTGTGGGTGGGTTGTGTGTGTGTGGGTGGTGTGTGTGTGAGTGTGTGGGTGAGTGGGGGTGTGAGTGTGTGTGGGTGAGTGTGTGTGTGTGTGTGTGAGTGAGTGGGTGTGTGTGTGTGTGCAGACCTTTTGTTGTCTGCCAGTTTTGACTGATGCCATAAAAACAATATCATCATATTCTGTTTTTTATGACACAGGCTCTTCAGTTGCATTTTATTTTCATTCGGTTGTTTTTTCAACAGCTGAACAGAGAATCTCATCATCTCACAGATGCATATATGAACTTTTTTTCTGTGCTAATAACTTCATACAAACAATGAAATAAAGGCCTTACTTACATTATGAGCTTCACTGCTGCGGCCTGAACCACATCCTCAACTTCTTCCTTCATCTGGAGGAGAACTAACCGTCCACCTGACCGACCCATCCAACTGTAATTAACTTTAATTAGAGGCCAAGGCTAATCCCCACAGATTAATTGGATTAAGATTTAATGCTTCCGTTTTATAGGACCATTTGAATAAGCAGTGTAACTTCTTCCATTTTTGTTTAATTTTTGTTTAATTTCTCCCAGCTGCATCTTGTTGCTGTTGTAACTGCAGGGTGAGCAGAGCAGAGCGGCAGCATTAACTTCTGCCTCCTGAATGCTCTAACCAGAGCATCTGCTTGGTTTTCCTGTGCTCTGTATGCACTGCCATTGCTCCAAAGCCTCCTGTCATTAACTCTGGTTCACTGTCCAGGTGAGACAGGATTTTAAACAACATTTGACGGATTGAGTGCTTCAGCAATGTCCTCTGTGCGTAAATTTGAAAAATGTCTTCACATCAGCACCCAAGTAGTATTGGCTCTAAATTATTTGTGGAAATGAAATATTTTCTACCATATTCAGATTTTTTTGTCGTTTAGAAAAAATGACGGTCAGATACAGAAAATAACATGGCTGCTGGTGTTTTTTCAGTGAGACGACAGGTGCGAATATTGGTGATTCCAGGCGGGAATACAGGCGCCTGGAATCGCCTGTATTCCTGGAATTGCCTGCATTCCAGGCGATTCCAGGCGGGACGGCAGGTGAGAGCTCAGGCAGTGTTTCTCCTCCCACAGGAAGCTGTCGGTGGCCCGCCTGCTCCACGCCTGTGAGGAGACGGTGGTGGAGTGGGTGGAGCTAGTGTCAGACTTTCTCCAGCAGGAGTGGTCTGGACGGTTCTGGACCGGCAGAAACCCGTCCCTTCAGAAGAGTTTTCCTTCTGGAAGAACCGTCTGAAGAATTTGCTCTTCATCCAGGACCAGGTGATGATGTGGTCCTGATGATGTCATCCCGATTATGTCACGTTGGCATTCTGACGGCGGCTGTTTGTGTGTTCAGCTGCTGAGCGCCAAAGCCCAGCAGGTGGGCTCCATCCTGAAGGCGGAAGACAGCATCTACTGGGCCGCTCTGCAGAACCTCCAGAGACACGTCCAGGAAGGTAGAGAGTGGCGTCCTCAGGACACATGCATTGGCACCTGTCTGTCCGTCTACCTGTCTGTCCCCTCAGGTGTCCGGGAAGCCGAAGACATCATGCTGCACCTGACCCCGGTCCAGCAGAAGCTCAGCGAGGTGCTGGAGATGGACTTCCATCAGGTACCAGAACCAGCTGCACCTGCTGGCAGCTGATTGGTCCTCAGTCAGCTGACAGAAAGTGTGTCTGTGATTGGCAGCTGAAGGACAACGTGGCAGCGGTGATGGCAGAGGTGGGCCTGCTGTGGACACACTCCGAGTTCTACTGCCGGCCCAGAAGGATCGTGGTTCTGCTGCAGGAGATCTGCAACCTCTACATCCAGCTGGTACTGAAGCCCAGAAGAACCCGAGTGTTATTGTTCCTGGTCCAGCTGCTTCCACTTCTGGTCTGAAGGAGGCGCTGTGGATCTGTGGCTCAACGGGTTTTAATGTTGACAGGAAGCTTGAAAATGTGACTTGCTAGAGATAACAATGTGTTAATGGAAACATTATGGACAAAACTCCAACTACACACATAAATAAATACAGATATACATAAAAAACAAAATAAAAAGCCATTTTTTAGACTGGACTTAAACCTTAATGAACAAACCAGCAAGTGGATCTTAAACCAAACTGCTGGTCACATTTCAAAGTTCATAAATTAAAAGAAATATTTCTCTTGCCCGAAATGCCTCGCTGCAGAAATTCCCCTGCAGCCCTGCTGACCCCACTAGGGACAAAGGTGTAAAGAAAATGGGTGGATGGATATTACATAAAATGGAGTCAGAATATGCATGTGTATAACTAAGTATTATAACAGTATAAAATTGTAGTACCCTAAATTCTGGACCACATGTCGCTACTTTTTCCTGAAACTTTGAACACTGCTGCCTTTGCTAAGCCTCAATGGTATTGGTCATTGTTATGGCAACCAATCCAATATATGTGTCATCTGATAGACACTTGAAAAAATGAAGGACGTGTGCAAAACCATGAATTTAAGAAAAAATTCTTGATAAAAACAATGCAGATACAGAAATGACAAAACAAAATCAATTCTGCAATTCTTTTTCGTTTGTTCCAAAAATACAGGGCAGACACACTCACACACACACACACACACTCACACACACACACACACACACACACACACACACACACACACACACACACACACACACTGGTTTCTAATGTAATGGAAGGCTCAACAGGAAGTGATCTTTTCAGAATAAAACCAAATTTTACAATGCAGCTGATCTGAACCTTTACTAAATATGACAAAAAAAGACAAATAATTGTTCCACTTTAATTATTTATTTAAATGAGATATTTAAATATTTCTTATTTAAGACTTAAGAGTTTTGGCGACTTGGTGCTGATCCTGTAAGCTAAAGGTAGCTAATAGTGAAGCTAGCTAGAAGCTAATTAGCAGAGTCTGACCCCTGCAGAGCGGTGGCACTGAGGCTCGTCTCCACTGGTTCAGAACTTGTTGCTTTATTCCATCAAGATGTCAGCATGTCTCACCTGTCTCACCTGCAGAGCAGGGGCTTCCTCCCTGGACAGGAAGTGATCGGGGTTCTGGTGTCAGAACCCGGCCCGGTTCTCCAGGATATTCGGCTGGTGATTCAGACTCTTCAGGCTCTCAAGTCCGCCTTCTGTGAGCAGCAGACCCAACTGGAGCTCCAGAACCAGGTACTGAGCGGCAGCAGGACCACCTGTCCAGGTGGAACCAGAGTGATGTCATCATTCAGCATGTCTCTGTCCTCCAGGCCACTCCCAGCTGGACCTTCCCATCTCACCTGGTCTTCTTCCACCTGGACACCTTCCTGAACCGCCTGCTCAGCATCCAGGTAGCCCCGCCCTTCACCTGGAGTCGCTCACTTCCTGAAGACTGACTTCGCCCCCTCCATCCAACAGGAAGTGCACTTGGTGACAGTGCGGTTCTACCAGCTGGACCAGGCGGTTCTGACCGGCGCCAGCGGCACTTTGCTGACCGTCGGCATCCAAGGTGTACCAGGACTTCCTGGTCCAGGTGAAGCTGCTGTCGGCCTGCAGCTGCGACCCCACCGACCCGGAGGACCAGGTGAGCCGACCCCCGACCCGCTTCCTGTGGCTGAGCCCTCACTGACCCGCCTCTCTCCCTCCCTCAGACCTTCGAGCTGGAGCTGGACCGGTTCTGGGAGCAGGTTCTGGACCTGGAGACCCGGCTGGTGTCGGTTCTGAGCAAGGCCCTGGAGGACTGCAGCGAGGTGGCGTCTGCTGCCAAGGTACTGCCGCAGACCCGGGTCCGACCAGGGATGCACTGGTCCGGCCTGTTCAGCTGCCATGTGTGAGGTTTATTTCTGTTTCAACTACAAGAATATTGTTTCAAATTCCTGCAGCTGATGATTTGATCCTGATGCGTTAATATGATTTCCTTATTTGTAAAACCAATACCATAAGTTTACAAGACTCAGTATTCCTCATTTTAATGCAAGTGTAAGAAAACAAATGTGACATGTTAGAGGTCGACTTTCAGACTGACGTTTAATAATTATTTTATTGGTCAGTGCGCCAGACTGTTAGCCGTTAGCATGCTACATATCCTAATAAGGTTCTAAATCAATATAATCTCTGCAACTCAGCCAGAGAAAATGAAAAATGTTCCTGCAGATATGAATGAGTCTGATCTCATGAGTCGCGTTGATGTCAAAGAACAACGTGCAAACTTCCAACTTCTTGACAAAAACCAGAATAAGTGTGTGCTAGCAGTCAGTAAAGGGGAAGAGGTTTTCCCTCCGCCCCTGAAGCACCAGGTAGGAGGCGTTGTCATGCCAACCACCTGTTGGGATTTCAAAATAAAGCACATTTAGAAATTTTATGATATTTAAATGAATTTAAAATGGATTACAGCTAGTATAAGATTCTTTGTATTGTTTCAGCATAAATAATGAAACTTAATTCTGACAGAGTGTGTAGGGATGAAAAACATTTTCTGCTTCTGTCCTGCCAGTTCCCCTTCAGCCGGGTCACCGGACCTCCGGGTCCTTGCTGACCCGCGCGCACTCACAGGCTTTCTGTGTGGATTTGCAAAATAATGATTGGACAAGATGATCCCAGCCGTCTGAACGCGGCACCAAGATCGCCAGAACCAGAACCGGGTTAAACCGGAACAGGCGTTCTGTTTATCTGTGCTACCCGTCAATCCGTCCTACCTTATGCATTGACACGACGTCACAATCTGCTGAGTCAGCAGTCACAATCTGCTGAGTCAGCAGTCACAATCTGCTGAGTCAGCAGATTTCTTCTCAATCCGTCCTGCCTGTGGAAGTTTAGTTCAGGTGTTTTATTTCATCACAGATGACAATAATCTTTATTTCATTGATTTTCTTTCATGAAGCAGCTGGATTACTAGCAGCTTGTCAATGGAATGATGGTTTAGTTTGCTCTGCACTGTCCTTACTGTAAACAAGTTATTATTTGGTGGTTAATCAGGACTAAATATGTTTTGGTTTTTTGTCCCTATACGTTAAAATATAGTTTAATTCCACTCTTGTCGACTAAACTTGCTAAATAGATGTTAGCGATACGATGTGAAGCTGTAATATCAGTGCATATGAATCATATCCCATCATTTCAGTGACACGTTGTGGCTGATGCTGATAACATATAAAGTATTAATGCACAAAAACCGTTCCAGTGATCTGGATTAGTGTTTAATTCCAATAAAAGCTGTTTCCATCTGATCCGGTTTTATTCTAACAAACGCCTCTGTGTCTCAGATATTAACAGCTAGATATTGTAGGAAAGGATCAGCTGCATCTGCAGCTTTTCATTTCAAACTTTGGTAGGATATTCAGATGAAGGAAGTGATCTGCTTCTGGTTTCATCATCACATCAATTGTTCAATGCTAAGCTAACCAGAACTGCTAAGCTTCCAGTCAACTAAATGATCCAATTATTGAACATTAACAAGCCGCTGCAGTTTGTTTGTAAACATGGCGGTAGCAGCTTAGACGGGTAGCACGGACAGACAGAGCCAGCTGTCGATCCGTGCTGCGGTAGGGAAATCTGACGGGGTAGCTCAGATGGTCGGCGGTCCAGCTCATCCTGTTCGCTCTCAGCTTCCTGTTGCTCCGAGTCGGGAAGGTTTGGGATAAACCTTTACGACAGACGCCGCCATGCAGTGCTATGTGGGGCTTTTATTATGGCGGGGCGCGTAGAGTTAGACTGAATAGATGGGACTCCATTTGTACAGGCCGGCCGGGGTAGAATCGGGTCACAGCGTCTCCAGTGCTGACTGAGCCTCTGTGACCCGACCGGATCCGGCTGGTTCTGACCTGGCTGTGTGTTCCAGGTGGTGAAGATGTTCTGGTTCTTCCTGGACCGGCCCCGGGTCCAAGACCAGCTGCCTTCCTGCCTGGCCCGGCTAGAGGATCAGGTTCTGGCAGACCTGGACCGGACCGAGCTGGAGTTCTACAGCCAGAAGGAAAAACCAGAGTTGTGGTTCCGGTTCTGCCCGGCTAGCGCCGCCCGGCTCTGCTGGAACCGCCAACTGCGACGAACCCAGGAGACTCTGAGGAGCTTCAGAACCATCCAGAACCTGTAAGGCCCAATCAGAACCCCTGCAGTCCGGACGCGCTCCAGGACAGGTTCTGCTACGACTCTTTTTCAGGAGTGGGAGCGTGGCCTCGGCGCCGGTGCTGCTGCAGAGGGCGGAGCAGGTGGTGGAGCTGCTGCAGGACTTCAGAACCACGGCCCGGTCCGAATGGAGCGCCAGGCTGGAGGAGGACTGCAGTTCCGTCCTGAACCAGAAGCTGGTCCAGATCGACCCGCCGACCCACCTGAAGGTGGCCGGCAGGAAGCAGGTAGGTCAGAACCAGAACCGCGGTGGCTGGAGCAGAGTTCCAACCAGTCCCATCTCAGCAGAGGTCAAAGGTCAAGGAAGGACGTCTGAAACCAGACCGTGGAACAAGAATGCTCAAAGCACCTGGATGAGTTGTCGCTCCGCCCAGTTTAGTGGTGAGGCCCTCCTTCTGCAGATATTACCCACAATGCAATGCGGCAGCAGTAAACTGACGTGAGGAGCCCTAAACCTCTTTATCTTGTTCATTGTCGCGGGCGGGCGGAGCGGCGGGCGGACTTTGATCAGAAATTGATCAAAGTCCAAAAACGACAATATGCCGACGATAGACGGATATGACAAAAATCACGACTGGTCAAATATTTGGAACATTAAATAATAATAATAAATAGATGTTAAATATCCCCCAGCAAAGCCAGTTTAAAGCAGCAGGACGACCTAATGGATCATCAGGCCACAGCGCCACCTGGAGGCTCTAAACCTAAAGACAACACATAAATTGTGCAACAAATGATTGTCTGAGTGGACAGAAAACCAGCCAGACTGATGAAAACACCATGAATGAACTTTAATCTTCTTGTTATTAGCAGACAAATGAATTTAACATCCAACAGAAACTGGAAACCATCATCAGTATTTATGGCTCCTGATTGGCTGATTGGCTGCTGGAAAACTAACAAATTCACCTGATCCAAAACGATCTGCTCTAAAGCGCGGTGAGGATTGGTCCGGACCGTAAACGGACCCCATGTCTTTATTTCATCAGAAAGAAAACATGGCCACCGCTGAAGAAAGGCTCAGACTGTGATCCGGTCCAGGTCTGTGTCTGCCGGGCCGGGTCCTGATCCCGACCCGACTTGAAGCTGCTGCATGTGCAAACCTTTGGGTGTCGGTTCTGATCTGCAGCCTTAGATTTGGTCCAGATCTGAACCTTTGTCTGCGTGTGAACACAGCGAGACGTCAGTCACTGATCGTCAGAGTTGTGTGCAGCCTGTCCATGTGTGGCGGGTCCAGGGCTGTAAAGTGGTTCCGGTTCCCCCAGGTTTTGGCTTCTCTGCCAACAACTCCAGAACATTCTTGTGTTGTTGAGTTGAGGAACGTTCTCTGACTCCGTCTCCTCCTGTGCAGCTGGAGGTGGTGCTGCAGCAGCTGCGCTACGTGAGCAGAGAGGGCGGCGTGGCGCTGCGCCCCGACGCAGACCGCCTCCTGCTGGCCAGAGAGACGACATCACACACACCTTACTCCTGCTGGACCAGACCGTGTCCTGCTACAACCAGGTTCCTGCTGCTGCGCCTCCTGCGCACACAGGAGGAGACGCGTCATGTGACGCTTCGTTCTTCTTTCAGGTGGTGGGCGGGGCCATGGAGGCGGAGCTTCCACTGATCCAGAAGCAGCTGCAGCAGCTGAATGACACTCTGAGTGAACTGCAGAACAAGACGTGGATCTATAAAGGTGCAGTGGCGGCGGCGGCGGCGGCAGGCGGTGCTGCTGCGGCGGCAAGGCGGTGCCATGACCCCTGTGTGTGTCCAGGTATGCAGCAGCAGAGCCAGCAGGTGTTGGCCGTTCATTCAAGCATCACAGAAGCTCGAGCCAACATGGACGCCATGAGAAGCATTACACAGGTGAGTTAAACAGACTAACATCACCCAGGTGAGCTGAGTCACACCCCTCTGCTCTGAGCTGTGTTTGTTCAGGGGTGGGCGGAGCTTGACCTTCTGCTGCGTTCAGATGATTCTCTGCTGCAGAGCAGCGTCAACGATCACACCTGCAGCGGCATCAAGGCAGACGGGGAGCAGCTGCTCACCCTGACACAGGTAGGACCGAACACCTGGCAGGACGGAGAGAAGGGGGCCGGGCGCTGATGAGGACGGCTCACCTGTTCTCAGGTAAACAGGGATCTGTACAGAGCTGAGGAGGCTTCTGAGGCCTGGACCGGGTACCTGGACTACATCGACGACCGAGTCCAAGACGGCCTGCTGCAGCTGCTGCATAGAGCCCTGCGCTTCCTGACCGACAGCATGAACACACAGGTGCACACACCTGCAGGTCACACACACCTAGAGGTGACTTCTGTAAAAGTACTGGTGCTCGTCTTTCTCTGCAGAGTGGTGGCGCCGCCCTGCTGGCCGTCTCTCTGCAACTGCGGGACTCCAGAGGACTCGTGTTTGAGCCGTCGATCGACGACGGCCCCACCGCCTTCCTGAAAACCATCATCAGGGATGTTTACGGCGCCGGCGCTCTGGTTCCCAGGATCTCTGTCAGTCGCCACGGTGACTACCAGGTGAGTCGGACGTCTGTCCGTCCGACACGACCTGCGGCTCCGTCACTCCGCTCCTCACCTGTGTTACAGGAGAGCCTGCGGCAAAACCCGGAGCTGTGCGCTCTGGAACAGGAAGTGATGGCCAGGTTGCTGCAGATGAAGGAGGAGGCGGAGAAGCTGAGGGCGGAGCTGAACAGGTACGCTCACCTGTGGCTCAGTGACAAGCGGGCCGTGTTCCAGGAGTTCCTGGACTACGGCAAGCCGCTGGCAGTCGGAGAGGTTGAGGCTGAGAAGAACCCGCCGAGCCTGAAGGACTTCCAGAGAGAGGTGGTACACCTGAACACACCTGAACAGTCAGTGTTGTTCTGTCTGGAGTCTTACCTGAGCCAGCTGTGGTTCTGTGGGCTCCGCCCCCTTCAGATCCAGGTGCTGCTGACCGTCAGCTCAGAGGTGTCTCACCTGGATGAGGGCTTGGTGCTGCAGGGCTGGTGCAGGTGGACATGCGTCCCTTCATCACCTCCCTGCTGTCCATCATCCTGGACTGGAAAGACATGTACACCGACTTCCTGCTGGAGTCGGCCACCAACAGGTGAGGTCCCCTGAGTGGGTTCTGATCGGTTCTGGTGGGAGCTGACCTCCCCTCCCCCCCGCCTCTCTGTGTTCAGCCTCCAGCAGGAGACCCAACCCAAAGACCGAGGCTCCACCTCCTTCGACCTGACGGACACCATCCTGCTGCTGGAGGCTGCCGGGGTGGAGCTGCCCGAACACCTGGCCGCCAAGCTGCAGGTAGTGACATCACAGTGACATCACAGCTGCTAGGCGCTCTGTCGGAACAGAGCTTGGGCCACTCGTGGTAGCGATGGGAACAATAGTTCATTTGAGTCACTGAATCAGTTCATTAAAGTGATCCGTTCAGCAGAATTCAGTTATAACAATCAAAGCACATCGTAAAAGTCAAACAGAGCAGCGCCTCTCCCTGGACAGTGCTGGTACTGCACCACGCCCACTGGCAACCCACTGGCGGCCATGTTGGAGGTGGGAACTGGGAGACGTTTGCCAGACTCCAGTTGATCTTTTTTCCAGTTCTGACTACAACTGGAACGCAGCAAATATCCTTGTTAAAGTAATCGGCCTGTCGTCCTCATCAGCTTCCCCTGAACCCAGGAGGGCCCGGTAGAACCTGGAGCTCCAGGCGGCTGGGTTCCATCAGCTGCTTCCTGTCTAACTTCCTCTTCCTGTCTCTTCCAGTGAGCGGCCAGCGCCTGACGTTCCTCCAGCCACCACCAGGGGCGGCGCAGAGACTCAATAAAAACACAAACATAAACCTGGTCTCCATTGACCCTCTGCAGAACGAACTGGGGTGGAGGAGCAGCAACACAGTTGGTACTGGGAACCAGTACAACAAAAAGAACCAATAGAACAACAAAAACAATTGAATCAGTGAAACCAGTGGATCCAATGGAACCAATAGAACCAGTGGATCCAATGGAACCAGTGGATCCACTGGAACCAGTAGAACCAATAGAACCAGTGGATCCAATAGAACCAGTGGATCCAATAGAACCAGTGGATCCAATAGAACCAGTGGAACCAGTAGAACCAATGGAACCAGTGGATCCAATAGAACCAGTGGATCCAATGGAACCAGTGGATCCAATGGAACTAGTGGATCCAATAGAACCAGTGGATCCACTGGAACCAGTAGAACCAATAGAACCAGTGGAACCAGTAGAACCAATGGAACCAATAGAACCAGTGGAACCAATAGAACCAGTGGATTCAATGGAACCAGTAGAACCAGTGGATTCAGTAGAACCAATAGAACCAGTGGATCCAATAGAACCAGTGGATTCAATGGAACCAGTAGAACCAATAGAACCAGTGGAACCAATAGAACCAGTGGATCCAATAGAACCAGTGGAACCAGTAGAACCAATAGAACCAGTGGAACCAATAGAACCAGTGGATCCAATGGAACCAGTAGAACCAATAGAACCAGTAGAACCAATAGTACCAGTGGATCCAATGGAACCAGTGGAACCAATAGAACCAGTGGAACCAGTAGAACCAATAGAACCAGTAGAACCAATAGTACCAGTGGATCCAATGGAACCAGTGGATCCACTGGAACCAATAGAACTAATAGAACCAGTGGAACCAATAGAACCAGTGGAACCAATGGAACCAGTGGATCCAATGGAACCAGTGGATTCAATGGAACCAGTGGAACCAATAGAACCAGTGGATCCAATGGAACCAGTGGATCCAATGGAACTAGTGGATCCAATAGAACCAGTGGATCCAATGGAACCAGTGGATCCACTGGAACCAGTAGAACCAATGGAACCAGTAGAACCAGTGGAACCAATAGAACCAGTGGATCCAATAGAACCAGTAGAACCAATGGAACCAGTGGATCCAATGGAACTAGTGGATCCAATAGAACCAGTGGATCCAATAGAACCAGTGGAACCAATGGAACCAGTGGATTCAATGGAACCAGTAGAACCAGTGGATCCAATGGAACCAGTGGATCCAATAGAACCAGTGGATCCAAGGGATCCAATAGAACCAGTGGATCCAATAGAACCAGTGGATTCAGTAGAACCAATAGAACAAGTGGATCCAATAGAACCAATGGAACCAGTGGATCCAATAGAACCAGTGGATTCAATGGAACCAGTAGAACCAATAGAACCAGTGGATCCAATGGAACCAGTAGAACCAATAGAACCAGTGGATCCAATAGAACCAGTAGAACCAATGGAACCAGTGGATCCAATGGAACCAGTGGATTCCATGGAACCAGTAGAACCAGTGGAACCAATAGAACCAGTGGATCCAATGGAACCAGTGGATCCAATGGAACTAGTGGATCCAATAGAACCAGTGGATCCAATAGAACCAGTGGATCCACTGGAACCAGTAGAACCAGTGGAACCAATGGAACCAGTGGATCCAATGGAACTAGTGGATCCAATAGAACCAGTGGATCCACTGGAACCAGTGGATCCACTGGAACCAGTAGAACCAGTGGAACCAATAGAACCAGTGGAACCAATAGAACCAATGGAACCAGTAGAACCAGTGGATCCAATAGAACCAGTGGATTCAATAGAACCAGTAGAACCAGTGGATCCAGTGGATCCAATAGAACCAGTGGATCCAATAGAACCAATGGAACCAGTGGATCCAATAGAACCAGTGGATTCAATGGAACCAGTGGATCCAATAGAACCAGTGGATCCAATGGAACCAGTGGATCCAATAGAACCAGTGGATCCAATAGAACCAGTGGATCCAATGGAACCAGTGGATCCAATAGAACCAGTGGATCCAATAGAACCAGTGGATTCAATGGAACCAGTAGAACCAATAGAACCAGTGGATTCAATGGAACCAGTAGAACCGGGTCGGCATTCAGAGTCGGACTCAGCGGGATAAATTAGTGATTTATTCTGGATTAGAGCGGACAGGAGGAACTGAGGCACAGTGATGAGAAGTTACAGAGAAACGTCGGCTAAAAAATAAAGATCAGAGTCCTTGTCGTGCTCCACGTCTCCATGGAACAGAATGTGCAGGCCCACGGCGGCGGGCCAATCAGAGAGCAGCTAGCGGCGGTAGACGCCGAAGGCCACCAGGCTGAGGAAGATGGTGATGCCGACCAGCGAGGCGGTGGCCGGCGCCGTGAAGAACTGCCGGTACTGGATCTGACAGTACCACAGCACGGACAGCATCAGAACCAGCAGCGGGACCATCAGGCTGCCGACGTTCAGCGCCACCTGGACCTGGTCGGCGGGCCGGGGGACCCCCGCCGCCCGGGCGGCGCGCTCTGGGAGATGTGGCAGTGCAGGACGCAGTTATGGGCCAGGTTGAGCGAGGCCAGCGTCTGGGCGTCGTCCTGCAGCAGCTGGCCCTGGTAGATGAGACGCACCTGCTGCTCCTGACCCGCAAAGTAGGTTCTGGAGGGACAGAGGAAGCAGAACTGGGTCAGAACCGCACAGAGTGAGACCTCTTGGCTTGTCACCAGCTTTGTGTATCCAGGAAACGGCAGCAGGTCACTTCCTCATTGAAATACTGATACAGATGTGATATTTAATAATGTGTGATGATGTTTCAGCTGCTCCGACTGAAGAAAAGCTTTTTGTTTTTCATTTGCAGCAGCAGGGTTCACGTTCCAGCTCGTCAGAAAAGACGAGGAGTTTTATTTCCTGGCCAGTCGGAGCTCAGCTTGTGTTTCAGTACGAGGAAAACTGTAGAAAATAAAGTCATGATTTTAGGACACGTCACCATCAAAAGAGACAAAATACTGAATCTTTCAACACGTCAGACAGAAATAATCAGCTGAACGACTTTAAAAGATTCATTTCAAAGAAAGAACCAGACGTGCTGAGCTGAGCAGGTCAGATCACTATTCAAGCTTTTTTACTCTAATTTACTATTAATGAAGTCATTTGACTATTTAGAGGATTTAACAACTTTCTTCCAGCATCTTTAATCTGTCACTATAACTATGCTTGTGGAACTTTCCTTGTATTTGACAAGAAATCTCAGCCTGGCATAAAACTTGCTTTACTGACATCTGCTGACATTTTTCCTGTCAAACTTTCCTTTGACAGCAAATACATTTCTAGGGCCTGGTCCTAATCCCCGTCACTAGAGGTGATCAGGATGTTTTGGTTACAAACAGCAAACTGGACACAACGTCTGTGTCAAAATGTCAACATCCAAGATGGCCGACTGGTTTAGACCTTTACTGCTAAAAAACATTACAAATGTACAGTAATATTTTTGCTTTCCAAAGTCGTTGCTGGAGATATTTGGCTGTTTTAATGTGTTTTGTTATGACCTGTTGAATATGGAGCAAAATTCAATATAAATCAAACAGGTCACAGAGCTTTATTAGAGTAAGTAGAGTTGTGTGTGTAACAGTTGTTAGTCGTGTATGTTTGATACACCGAGGAATAAATGTGCAGCTAATGTGAACCTGCGACTGCCTCCTTGCCCAACCACAAAGGGAATCGAACCTCCAACCACTTGAGCCTCAGAGCGAGAAGCAGCTTCCTGTTTCCCCACGACGTTCAGAGGTTCAGCAGGAAAGGTTAACACAGGAGATGAGATGTTTTTCTGATATGTTTCTGATTGACTTGCTGATGTGAGCATGTTGGCGTAATTTTTGTGTGTTCAATAAAATAATACAAATTGTGGTAATACGCTTCGCCAAAGTCCTCCTGAATGCAGCAAACAGGAAGGGCGGAGACATGCCGACCAATTCCTGATTTGGAAATGGGACTAAACCATTCAAATTATTAGTAATTATGGCATTATTGACACTATATAAAATAACTTCTCCTATAAAACACCACAATGTTTCATTTTCATAAAGCGGTGGAGCTAACTAAATGACCTAAACAAAACCTGAAAGTAAAGTGGTCCCAGTCTCTCTGATGGCCAACCTGTTGAAACTTTGGCAAATGTGAAATATTTTGGACAATCAGCTCAGCTCTATGTTTTCTGATCTGTCCTCAGAGACGCCATGTTTCTCTGGCTTCACTAGAGTTTGTGTACGAGACGATGTTGGGTTTGAACTTTTCACCTCCACATCTTGGTCGTGTAATTATATTAGTTGTTACCACCCCACACCACCAGAGGCAGCAGCAGGCCAAAAAGATGCGACTGAGGAGCAGATTTAGAAATTCACCGAAAGCTACAGAATGTGTTAAACTGTGAGCTGCATCGAATGATAGAGAGAAGCTCAAACAGAAGCTGAGAGTGAAAATCCTTCCAAAAGGTGAAAGTATATCACAGATTTATAAAGAAAAACGGGAGGGTGACATAGGAAACAGCGCCCCCTTCACTTCCGGACTGCAATGGTCCCATTTCCATATAAGGTCTGAGCGTGACAGCGGTTCGTCGCCCTTCCTGTTAGCTGCAGCCAGGTGAACTTGCCTGGATGCGGGTTTAGCATAAGTACAGAAATAGGACCAGAAAGGGGCGGGGCTAAAGCATGAAGCAGCGAATCGGGACGCCATTCGCACTGAAACCCTCCAGCATGTACACACATCTGAAGGACAGGAAGGAGGAATGAGTAGGAAGGACTTTGACTGGGCCAAACATCCAATCCTGAATTAATCAGCTGCTTCTACTGGCTTGATTAGTTTGAACACTGCTGCCACCTAGTGGCCGGAGGTTTGTTTTTCAATCACGCTTGAGTAAAGACGGTAATAAAGTCCAGCACTAGAGTCACTGATTTGTTATAACATGACTCTGTATGAAATGCAACACAACTAAGATGGCCGCCGTCCTGGACAGCTTCCCAAACATGAAACATTTACCAAAATTAATTCTATAACAAAGATGAAGAGCAGAGAATCCAAAACTCTTTGTTGTCTGACATGTGGAGTAAATGCTCAAGACTGTTAACTGACGCCGTCTGACGAAATGCACAAAAAACAACCAACCAGAGCCAGGACCTGGAGCTTAGTGGTGTCAATCATCCTGATGTACTAGCTGCTAAATATGCCATAGGCAGAGAAACAACTTGTTTATCCACCATCACGTGTGTTATCAGGAAAAAGCTGTAGGGAAGCGGGGGGTGGAGGTGGCAGCGCCACTTAGAGGATGATTGGCAACACTAAGACCCTCTTGCTCTGATTGGTGCTCGGTCCGTACCGTTTGATGTAGCCAATGGTGTCGTGCGGTTGGACCTGGGCCGTTCTCTCCGTGTCGTTGAGGAACTTCAGGCGGAGCACCATGCTCCGCTCTGCTCCCCGCCGCCTCGCCCCGTCTCCCGCCTCGCGCTCCGCCTCCTCCTGGAGGGAGGGGCCAGTAGGCGGGGCCTCGGACGGAGCACCATCACCCACAGAGGCGGTGGAGGAGAGGGGCGTGTCCTGTGGGGAGAGGGCGTGGCCCGGGAACAGCTGCTCCAGGGGCTCGCGGGTGCGGGTGGAGACCCAGGCGAGCAGCAGCACCATCAGCAGCAGCAGCGAGCCGAACAGCAGCGTCACCTCGTCCCCACGCCTTCGATCACAGCCATCGCCGGCAGCGCACCTGAACAAGGGACGGCTCAGGTGAGCAGCACAAACACATACAGGCACTGTATCGTTTGTGCATACAGTGCATACAGTGCCTGTATGCATTTGTGCATACAGTGCATACAGGCTCTGTATGCACTGTATGCATTTGTGCATACAGTGCATACAGGCTCTGTATGCACTGTATGCACTGTATGCATACAGGCACGGTGCCTGTATGCGTTTGTGCATAAAGGCACTGTATGCACAAACGCATACAGTGCATACAGTGCCTCTATGCGTTTGTGCATACAGTGCATACAGTGCCTGTATGCATTTGTGCATACAGTGCATACAGGCTCTGTATGCACTGTATGCATTGTGCATACAGTGCATACAGTGCCTGTATGCACTGTATGCATACAGGCACGGTGCCTGTATGCGTTTGTGCATAAAGGCACTGTATGCACAAACGCATACAGTGCATACAGTGCCTCTATGCGTTTGTGCATACAGTGCCTGTATGCATACAGTGCCTGTATGCGTTCGTGCATACAGTGCATACAGTGCCTCTATGCGTTTGTGCATACATGCCTGTATGCACAAACGCATACAGTGCCTGTATGCATACAGTGCATACAGGCACTGTATGATACAGTGCCTGTATGCATACAGTGCCTGTATGCATACAGTGCATACAGGCACTGTATGCACTGTATGCACAAAGTGCATACAGTGCCTCTATGCGTTGGTGCATACAGTGCCTCTATGCATTTGTGCATACAGTGCATACAGTGCCTGTATGTATGGTGATGGAACCTCTGGTTCCATCACCATGGCGACTGAAGCACGTTACGATCATTAGAACCGGATTCAACAGAACCAGGAGCAGGTCAGACCTCCAGAGAAATCAGGAATGTTCTGAGTCAGAACCTGGGGGGTGAGTAAAACGGTACCGATACGGCTACAGTGCGTACTGATACACCGTATCGGTACAGTGTGTATCGGTACAGTGTGTATCGGTACAGTGTGTATCGATACAGTGTGTATCGATACAGTGTGTATCGATACAGTGTATCGGTACAGTGTGTATCGGTACAGTGTGTATCGGTACAGTGTGTATCGATACAGTGTATCGGTACAGGCCGTATCGGTACAGTGTGTATCGGTACAGTGTGTATCAGTACAGTGCGTATCGGTACAGTGTGTATCGGTACAGTGTGTATCGGTACAGGCCGTATCGGTACAGTGTGTATCGGTACAGTGTGTATCGGTACAGGCCGTATCGGTACAGTGTGTATCGATACAGTGTGTATCGGTACAGTGTGTATCGATACAGTGTGTATCGATACAGTGTGTATCGGTACAGTGTGTATCGGTACAGTGCATATCTGCAAAGGAGCGATACAGCTGCAGTTTGAGTCAGGATAGATCTTCTCGCAGCAGGTGCCTAAATCTTAATCTGTTTCTAAATGTCTATTATTTTTCATTTCAAATAGTTTCTGATCTCTCCTGGAGCTCCTCGTTTTTGTCAGCAGGCCTCACTCCGCTCTCCGCCATGATTAACGCGTCTGCTGATCACAAAATGTCCCAGTCAGAAGCAAACGGAGAAAATCTAGTGGATGTCTGATGTTTTTTTGCTCAATTAAAACACATCACACCCCGAAAACAACTGATTATTAACTTACAGCCAAAGTCTTGAGTTTTTGTGCGTTTGATTTACGGACTGGGACATTTCACACAGGCGGTCCACAGACATAAAACATGCAGGGGAGAGAACAATAAATCGCTGCTCGTTTCTGACCTTAAAATTAAACAGTCAATTATTTTTTAATTCAATCAAAACATGATAAAAGTGCAGAAAACAATGAATTTGTTCAGCAGAAGAGACGAAACGTTAGATGAATCGTTCATCAATGTTTACACATCCCATAATTTTGGTCACTCAGGTTAAAGTGGTTATTTGCTACAACCTGCACTAAAATACAGATATAGTAACAATTAAAAGTAACAAACAGCTTTTCAGGAGAACATGTTGGCCTCAAACTGTTATTAAAGCAGCAAATGTATAAATACAGATGCAGCAGAAAATATTCTGTGTATTTTTAATGGACATTAATGTCCAATGTCTTGCTTGTCCTTCTTGTCTGACAGATTAAATTATTGAGTCCAAACTAAGATCAATGGAAATGATAGAAACTGATAAAACTTTACATTTGTTGTTAAATATCCAAGTTTACAATATTTGATGTTTTCTCATATTTGCAGGTTCATGTTTTCTAATCAACTTAAAGTAGAAATTAGACAAACTGGAAATGCAGATAATTAGTTTCCACCAATTAAGCAGAACCAAAACATGAAAGTCCCAAAAAGCTTCGATCAGAACCGAACCGGAACCAGGAGAGGTTCTGCTGATCCAGAACACCAACCTTTTCTGTGTCCAGGCTGTTCCGAACCTCCGCTAGAGTTCTGCTGACCGGACCGGACCGGACCGAACCTGTTCCTCAGCTTCAGGACGTCTCCGGGTTCCGGACCTTATTCATGGTGGCTGGTTCTGGTCGGTGTAAAGCTCCCGGTTCGGACTCTTTTTCCGGTGATGTGCTGTTTGGACCGCTAGCTGGCCCAGCTGGGAGACTCGGACCGAACCCGCAGAGTTCTGACCTGCTCTTACCTGAGCACACCTGAGCAGTTGGCTAAAGCCGGAGCTAACGGGCAACAACGGCACCGGAAGTAGTTCCGGACCGGTCCGACCCAAGTTCGGACCAGAGGGGAACCAGAACTCACCGTCTCACAAAAGAAGCTTCATAGCAGCGAATTTAGCCTCCAAGCTAACAGGCTAATCTGCGCTGCTGCCGCTTCTTCTGCTGTGTTGTTCAGACAGACCGCAGGCGACTCTTCGCCCCTGCTGGTCACTGCCTGCAACAACAGCCTCTGATTCACCTGACAGCCTCGTCACTGTATTTATTGCTTTTTATGAAGACGTAAACTCCGCAGTTTGACCATTATGGCTCCGGTCTGACCATTATGATGAACCGCTAGAACGGTTCTGAGGCCCGGTTCTGGTGTACAGCTGCAGAGGCTCCATCATGAATGATCTCTGGTTTTTTTGTTTAAAATCCTGCACTATTTTTATAATTTGCCTCCTGTTCTGTTCTTGTCGTTTTGTTTTTTTCCTGCCTTCATTGGACTGTTTGTACCTCACCAAGTCATAGACAAGTCAACAAGTCTGTTTGTCATTAATGGAGAAAAAGCTTTAATGTAATCAGCCGGAGCAACAGGGGGCAGCAGCGAGCTGGAGCCTCACGAGGTCAGAGTTCATCACAGGTAGAAATAAATAGGGACCAGCAGAGGTTCGGGTTTATTAATGGGTTCAGTGATTAGAGACCAAACCGCTTATGCTACAGCTGCGCATGCGTGAACAACACAGTTCGTTCACCCCGGTGCATTATGGGTCGCAAAAGCTGCAGAAGATTGAGAAGATGTCTGGATGATGATGATGATGATCATCATCATCGTCATCATCACTCAGTGACCCGGTTCGGACTCTAAAGTTCCGGTTCTATTTGTGTTGTTCAGGAGCAGAAAGTCTTAGAACCGCAGGTTCACCATGCGGACCCGCCATGGAACCAGAACCTGGTCTGGTTCCTGGTGGACTTCCACCGTCTGGGTCCAGAACCACCAGGAGGTTCTGAGCAGTGTGGCCCCGGCCTGCTGTCCTCTCGGCGGCCGCCTTCCTCTCTGCCTCTGGGCCGGGGATCCGCTCCGGCCCGAGCCGCAGGGAGGCTCTGTTCCCCGGATCCGTCGGCCTGTCCCCGTCCGGTCCGCGGGCCCTCGTGGCACATATCTGGACCGGGACCAAACCGAACCAGAGAGAGTTTGAAGCTGTGTTATGCCAGCAGCGGGGCTGGCTGCAGCTCTGTCCGCGGCTCTGGTTTCATCCTCCGCCTTTGTCTCATGTTTTCCCCGGAGGTCCTCCCCCTGCGGCGCGGGGCGGAGTTTCACACCGAGCGAGACGCTCCTTTTGTCGGATTCGTTTCGAACTGACTCCCCGGGGTTACGGGCAAAAAACAGACTCTAAGAAAGGCTCAGAACCAGCCGAACCGGCACGGTTCTGTTCGGGAACCATCCGGGAATCCAACAGAACCATCAGGTAAGCGAAGGTTTCGTATTTTAAACGAATTTCGGTTTTTCTGCTCGGTTGTCCCCGAGTCCACGGAACATTCATGGCTTCGCAGTGAGGCTTTCTGGGGAAGCGACGTCGATCCTTCCCGCTGCGACCCGAAAGCAGCCTGGCTCCAGGAATCGGGTCGGTTCGGCCGGGGGGAACCGCAGATGGTGCGTTCCAGAACCTTTCAACAGCATTCCAGGTCATTTCAGACCGTTTCTGCTGGTTTCTGCTGCAAGAGGATTATCGGCTGCACATGTCGGAACCGGCGGTTCTGTGGAGATTAAACCGCAGAAACGGTTTAATCTCCGCAGTTTGGCCGCTTTTACTCCTAATTTAGACAGACTCCCGTGCGCCTTCCAGCGACAGCTACGTGCTGACTCCTGAGGAGGAGGGACGCCATTACCGGGCAGCTGCAGCCAGGCGGCCCGCTCAGTCCGCGGGGCCCCGGGCGGGCTCCTGAAGGGCCCTTGTTGGCCCCCAGAGCTCGGTGGAGACCCGCACCCGTCAGCACAGCAGGTCCCGGTTCAACAGAAAACCCGCATGGTTTATCCTAAACAGAACCAGAGCCGGTCCGGTTCAGAGCGACACGGAGTGGAGCGTCCAGCTGCTGCTGCATCAGCCAGAGCGCTGCTGCTCGGTCCTGCCCCCTGCCGGCCAGCCGCTGCACCACCTCCTCCACCAGGCCTGCCCCGACCCAAAGGGAGGTTCTGGAGGGTTCTTCGTGAAACTCTGCTCATCTAAAAGTGTCAGTTATTTGTTCTGAAAGATTTTGTTCAGTGAACTAAAACAAAATTCAAATC
The DNA here is from genome assembly GCF_027474105.1 of Poeciliopsis prolifica. Classification (NCBI taxonomy): domain Eukaryota; kingdom Metazoa; phylum Chordata; class Actinopteri; order Cyprinodontiformes; family Poeciliidae; genus Poeciliopsis; species Poeciliopsis prolifica. The sequence continues at coordinate 1,915,642 of NW_026562444.1, forward strand.
ATGATTCTGGCAGAAAAACATGTTCAACCTGAAGGACAGGTATGTGTGTGTTTGTCTCAAATGAAGGACAGGTGTGTGTCTCAAATGAAGGACAGGTGTGTCTCAAATGAAGGACAGGTGTGTGTCTCAAATGAAGGACAGGGTGTGTCTCAAATGAAGGACAGGTGTGTGTCTCAAATGAAGGACAGGTGTGTGTCTCAGATGAAGGACAGGTGTGTGTCTCAGATGAAGGACAGGTATGTGTGTGTGTCTCAGATGAAGGACAGGTATGTGTGTGTGTCTCAGATGAAGGACAGGTGTGTGTGTGTGTGATTGCAGAGCGGCGAGGGGCGGAGCCTCTGGCAGGATGAACGGCAGCAGCAGCATCTCTGCGGCTCAGAGGATCAAGGCTGAAGCAGGTAGGTGTGTGTCGGCCCGGCCCGGCCCGGTGGTGGCAGCATCATGACGATGACGGCTGTCCGTCCACAGACGCGTGGAGCCAGGAGGACTGCCTGACGCTGCTTGAGCGGATCCGCGGTCTGCTGCCCGACGGAGACGCCATGAAGTACAAAACCACCGAGTCGCACTTTGACTGGGACAAAGTCGGCTTCGGCCGCTTCTCCGGGGACATGTGTCGCCAGAAGTGGCAGAAGGTCTCCTCCGAGGTACGACCCGCCGCCAGTGGACCTGGGGGTAATGGATAGGTTCTGGACCATCACCTTTCATTCTGGTTCTGTTTTCAGGTCCGGAAGTATCGGACCATGACGGAGCTCATTGTGGACGCCATTGAGTTTGTCAAGAACCCCTACAAAGGCAAGAAGCTGAAGGTGAGTGGTGCGGGTCCAGAACCGGACTGAGCAGCAGAATCGGACCAGTTCTGACCCGATGTCTCTGTGCAGACCCACCCAGACTTCCCCAAGAAGCCGCTGACTCCCTACTTCCGCTTCTTCATGGAGAAACGGGCCAAATACGCCAAGATCCATCCGGAGATGAGCAACCTGGACCTCACCAAGATCCTGTCCAAGAAGTACAAGGAGCTCCCAGATAAGAAGAAGGTGAAGACCAGAACCGGGAACCAAGAAGCAGAACCAGAACCTGCTCACATGGTCCCCATGTCTCTGCTTTGTTTCAGCAAAAGTACATCACAGAGTTCCAGCGGGAGAAGGAGGAGTTTGAGAAGAACATGGCCCGGTTCAGGTGAGTTTCCATCCAGTGGTTTCAGTTCCAGTCCTGTGGTTCCAGGTCCATGATTCCGGTCCAGTGATTCCACTCCTGTCATAATGCACGGTGTCCCGCAGGGAGGAGCATCCGGACCTGATGGAGGAGCGGAAGAAGTCGGACCTGCCGGAGAAACCCAAGACGCCCCAGCAGCTGTGGTACAACCACGAGAAGAAGGCCTACATGAAGCTGCACCCAGAGGTACTGGCCCGGTTCCGCCGCCGGCCCGGTCAGTGGCATCATCCTCTGACCGGAACCGTGTGTCCTCAGGTGAGTCAGAAGGAGCTGAAGGAGGCGCTGAGGAGGCAGTGGTCCCAGCTGTCCGACAAGCGCAGGCTAAAGTGGATCAGCAAGGCGCTGGAGCTGCAGAAGGACTATGAGGTGAGGTTCTGGCTCTGGTTCTGGGCCGACCCACCGCCTTGGTTCTGACCTGCCAGTCTCTGTGTTGCAGGGCAGCATGAGGGTGTACCACGAGGCCCACCCAGACTCCAACTCAGAGGAACACGTCCGCTCTGTCCTCACCAAGGCTGAGAGACAGCTAAAGGACAAGTTCGATGGACGGCCCACCAAGCCGCCGCCGTGAGTCCACCACTACCACCAGTATAACCAGTAGGACCACCACCCTACTCGTACATGGTACCAATTGGGTAAAATTTCTTCCACCGTCTGTAGCGCTGTGTCAACCCAGTGCGCCCAGTAGCAGCCTGAACGATAAGGCCCAGATTGTGGTCTAAACCAATCAGAGACAGAGAAAGGCAGGAACTCTGCTCTGATTGGCGGAAATCCAACTGGTCATGGACATGTCCTGCAATCAGAGGGCTGGTAGGGTAGTCTAAGCTGGACTAGGTTAACCTAAGTTAGGCTACTCTATGCAAGGCTAACTTAGGCAAGATTTGTCAGAGAAAGAGAGATGTAGCTCTGATAAAATGGAAATCTGGAAAAGTTTCAGGTGAACCCCGAAACACTGGAGATTGTGGTGGTGTAACTGGTCCCAGTGACATTACCCAGTTCAGCTCAATCGGTTCAGCCCGGCGGCTCCCAGCACCCTGAGCTAATGTTCAGTCAACTGGTCCCAGTTCGAACAATTCAAGAACCAGCAGCGCATCCAGTCGCTGGCCCGCAGCATCACTCCTGGTAGCGTCGGTGGCGAGAAAGTAACAGCAGAACCAGAACCTGATGTCTGTAATGGCAGTTCTTTCTGGAACCAGAAAATGTTCAGAGATGATTTATGTCTTGGTGTTTTAACGTTTCGCGTCATAAAACATTCCAGGTCGGTATGAGCAGCTTTATGGGCCGTGATGAACGAGATCCAGGATAAAAATAGGCCTTGTCTGGGAAATACTGATCTCAGATGGAAAACCAACACAGTAATAACACTGCGGGTTATTTAGTTTTTATTCATTTCAATAAAATGTTTTCACAGGAATGTCGCCATGTTGTTCACGCTGCAATGCATTCTGGGTAAATGACTGGCTCCTCCAGTGGTGAATAACATTATTCAGGCTTTTTAATTTGGACCGGAGCCTTGAAACCGATCAGAACCAGAAATAACAGGTGATGATGATGAGGAGGAGCAAACAGAGGAAGAGGAAGAGCTGCCTTCAGCTTCATAATGAAACAATGAATGATACTCACTTCCGGTCCCTGCCGGTCCGGTACCTGGTTCTGGAGCTCTGAGTCCGGTTCGGCTACGGCTGTTACTGGTGGTGGTTTTACATTCAGTACCGGTGGTAATAGCTCCGTTAGCATTTCCAGTAATATTAGCTCCGTTAGCATTTCCAGTAATATTAGCTCCGTTAGCATTTCCAGTAATATTAGCTCCGTTAGCATTTCCAGTAATATTAGCTCCGTTAGCATTTCCAGTAATATTAGCTCCGTTAGCATTTCCAGTAATATTAGCTCCGTTAGCATTTCCAGTAATATTAGCTCCGTTAGCATTTCCAGTAATATTAGCTCCGTTAGCATTTCCGGTAATATTAGCTCCGTTAGCATTTCCGGTAATATTAGCTCCGTTAGCATTTCCAGTAATATTAGCTCCGTTAGCATTTCCAGTAATATTAGCTCCGTTAGCATTTCCGGTAATATTAGCTCCGTTAGCATTTCCGGTAATATTAGCTCCGTTAGCATTTCCGGTAATATTAGCTCCGTTAGCATTTCCGGTAATATTAGCTCCGTTAGCATTTCCGGTAATATTAGCTCCGTTAGCATTTCCAGTAATATTAGCTCCGTTAGCATTTCCAGTAATATTAGCTCCGTTAGCATTTCCAGTAATATTAGCTCCGTTAGCATTTCCAGTAATATTAGCTCCGTTAGCATTTCCAGTAATATTAGCTCCGTTAGCATTTCCAGTAATATTAGCTCCGTTAGCATTTCCAGTAATATTAGCTCCGTTAGCATTTCCAGTAATATTAGCTCCGTTAGCATTTCCAGTAATATTAGCTCCGTTAGCATTTCCGGTAATATTAGCTCCGTTAGCATTTCCAGTAATATTAGCTCCGTTAGCATTTCCAGTAATATTAGCTCCGTTAGCATTTCCAGTAATATTAGCTCCGTTAGCATTTCCAGTAATATTAGCTCCGTTAGCATTTCCGGTAATATTAGCTCCGTTAGCATTTCAGCTGCTAGAGCTTCGTTGGTTCTGCTGGTATAAATGGCTCAAAGTGTTGTGGAGAAAGGTCCAGGTCCAGATTAGGTCCCAGGTTGTCTTCCTCTCCTCTCTCATGTGGGAAATTATCCAGATTCGCCTCATTTTATTTTTAGTCAAACTCAATATGATCAACTACTAAACTAAAGTCAGCCTTCCCGTGTTTACTCTGTAGACTCCAGTACAGAATGGACCTGATGACATCATCAACTCATTGGTGAAAAAATGGCGGCCTCCATGGATGAAACATACAACATAAGATGTGCAGTTTTGAAGCGATTATGAGTTTTGCTAATCAAAAACAGCATTTTTTTAGTTCGTAGAAAAATTATGACATATTTAGACAATGTGTTCAACTGGGTCCTGGATCAACTAATCATTTGATGGCGAATGCGATGCGGTCCAACATTTGGGTCGGTAACCCCCAGTGACCCCCGACCCCTGCAGGAACGGCTACTCCCTGTACTGCGCTGAGCTGATGGTGAACATGAAGGACGTGCCGAGCACCGAGAGCATGGTGCTGTGCAGCAAGCAGTGGAAGATGCTGACCCAGAAGGAGAAGGACATGTTCCAGAAGCGCTGCGAGCAGGTCGGTACCGACCGACCCGATCGGTACCGACCCGGCTCCCTACACCTCTAACACCACTTCCTGTCTGCAGAAAAAGAAGCAGTATGACGTGGACCTGCAGCGCTTCCTGGAGGTGAGGCTCCGCCCCCTGACCAGGCCGGGTTCTGGTCTCTGTGAGCGGGTCACATTGGACCAGAACCAGGCTGCAAATAGATCGTCATGGCAACAGAAGTAGCTAGTATTTTAGCCTTTCCACAGATGCTAGTGGAAAGGCTAAAGGTCATGAAGTCATCAGTACATCTAGCATTGTGTTGCCATGACAATAGGAACAAATGAGATAAATTCAAGGTAGAGGTCAGAGGTCACATATGTGCAGGTAGCATTCACATAGAGAGGTCAGAGGTCAGTCCAGGCCAGAGGCCAACGAGGTGTCGCTGTGTTGCAGAGCCTTCCTGAGGAGGAGCGGGACAGAGTCCTGACGGAGGAGAAAAATGGGCGGAGCCAAGCTGAATGTGGGCGTGGCTCCCAGCCCTCTCAGAGCCAAGTCTCCATCGGTCAAGGTACAATCAGAACCAGAACCAGAACCGGAGGCCCTGACTGAGCATACCTTCTGTCTTGCTACAGGAGCGCGGCCGGGAGGCGGAGCCAGAGGCGTGGCCAGCAGCCGGGGGCGGAGCCACAGCGCCCAGAGAGCGGCGGGACGCCAGGAAGGCAGCGAAGCTTCCAGACACGCCGAAAAAAACTGCAGAGGAGACGTGGCAGCACAGCGTGACAGGAGATTACCTGGCCAAGTACCGGGTCAGAGGGCGTGGGCCTGGGAGGGGCAGCAGCTCAGCATGAGAGATTTCTTGACCTCTGTGCTGACCTCTGACCCCTGCAGAGTGACCGCAGGAAGGACAGGCGGCGATGGAGGTGGCTTGGCGCTCCATGGAGAAAAAGGAGAAAATTCCTGGATCAAGAAAGCAGCAGAGGACCAGAAACGTTACGAGGTTCGGTACCCTCCGACCCCTGCGTCCTGATTGGCTGCTGTGTGTGCTAACTGCTGCTGTCCTCTAGAGGGAGCTGTTGGAGATGAGAGCGCCCCTGTCGGCCAGAGGAAGCCCAAGTTCGACGGGGAGCCGAAGAAGCCTCCAGTGTGAGTTTGGGACCGCCGTCGCAGGTTCTGGTTCTTATCCGGGCCGGAACCGGCCCGGTACTAGAGCTGGCAGATAACCGGACCGGTTCCCATTACCGTCCAGTCCCCGCTGAGTGCGACCTCTGACCCTAGGAGCGGCTACCAGATGTTCTCCAGGAGCTGCTGACGAACGGAGAGCTGAACCACTTCAGCCTGAAGGAGCGCATGGTGGAGATCGGCAAGCGCTGGCAGAAGCTCAGCCAGGCGCAGAAGGACAAGTACAAGAAGCAGGTGGAGGAGCAGCAGGTGGAGTACAAGGCCCACCTGGAGGCCTGGGTCAAGGTAAGCCCCCCCAGCCCTCAGGTAGCCCACCGCCCCCATTCACTTCTCCTGTCCTTTGCAGTCGCTGTCCCCGCAGGATCGCGCCGTGTACAAGGAGTTCTCCTCCTCGGTGAGTCCGCCACACACCGCACCCCCCCGTTCCGCCCTGTAGGTCACCTGACACTCAGCCCGTCTCTGATTGGCAGAAACGCCGCAGCAGCTCCTCCAAAGCAACCACCAGCCCGTGGCCAAAGTCCGGGTGACGGCGAAGGGAAAGGTGGGCGGAGCCCGAGCCGTGACCCCAGGGGTCGCCGTGGGGAAGCGGGCCATGGCATACCGTGCTAAGGTAGGATCACGCCCCGCAGGCTGGAAACCATCAGAATCTCCGGGCCCAAGGGCCGAAAGGCTCTGACCGCCATGTTGGTGGGACTCTCAGCAGGACATGTCCGACTCTGATGAGGAGGAGGAGAAGAGCGGTTCCTCAGATTCTGATGAAGACGATGAGACATCAGGAAGTTCAGACAGCGAGGATGAAGATGAGGTGAGGGGGGGCGGTCTGCTGTAGTTTCAGGCTCCTTTGGTTGTCACGGTGACGGAACTTGCCGCGAAGCTGTCCTAGTTAAAGTAAAGATCTGGACAAGTGTCAGCTGTAGCTCCGCCCCTGAGGCAGGATGCTGTCCCTGCTGCTTGTTCAGTTACCACGGGGACCTTTCTAACCACTTCCTGTTTGCGTCCTCAGAACGATGACGATGAAGAGGATGACGATCAATCTTCCTCGGAGGAATCCAGCGAGTTGGACTCAGATTAGTCCTGCCCACTCATTGAAGAGGACAGGCTGTGCAGGCCACGCCTCCTCCTCTGCCAGTCATCCGGGCAGACCAATGCGAGGCAGCGCCGTCAGAAGTGGGCGGAGCCTGTTACAAGCATTTGAGTTTATATTTACTTGGTTTTTATCTGACAGACATTTCAGGATGACAGCTTCCTGTTTGTTCTTTTGGGTGGGCGGGGTTTGTACATGACGACATGCAGGGGCGGAGTCAGTGTTGGACCTCCAATCAGCCGGAGGCCGAGAGAAACTCAATAAATGCACTTTTTCCAAACCGCCTGGTTTCATCACTACCACCGGTTACACTGAACGGGTCGGTCCTGTTCTGGCTGATCCCGTACGGGTTCTATGGACCTGACCCAGATCGCTCAGAGGAAATGGCTCCAGGTTCTGCTCCACTGGTTGGAGGCGTGGCTTGGATCACATGACCCGGGTGGAAATAAAGACCCAACTCAGCTCTGTTCAGCTTTTATACACATTTCAGTTGATAGAATATAAACCAACTTCTGTCCTTCTCCTGATACACAAATAAATAATCTGACCTTTCACCCCAGGAACCACACCTTCCCTCCAACCTTTGGCACATGCTTTAAAACCTCCCTCATGCATCACGGTTACCATGGTTACATTACTCTAGAAAACAACCCCACCCACAAAAAAACACCAGTCACACCACCAGCGCACCTGCAGCCTGCCGCACGGCCTGATGGGAGTTATTAACCACTCAGGGATGAGCTTCCCCCTCCGGTTGCAGTGACAGGTAAGTGCTGGCCCCGCCCCCTTTCACACACACACACACACACACAGACGCAGTCATAGCGGGACGTCCAGCAGCTTCTGGTGCAGGTACTGCTTCACCTCCTCGATGCCGTTCAGCTTCTCCAGCTCGTGGTACGGAAGCTGAGAGGAGACGAGACGAGAGGCGGGTCACATGACCTGCTGACAGAGGCGCTCCTGGTCTCGGTCCGCCGTCCTGAAGGCGACTGACCCGATGCGTGTGCAGAACCTTTCAGGGGAAACGTCTGCAGGACAGCGGACCTGAACTCCTCTGATCAGTCTGGTTCTGGTTGTGGACGGTTGGACTGACCTGCAGGATGATGTAGCCCAGCAGTCGCAGGTGGCGGTCCCTCATGGCGCGGGACCCGACCAGAACCTCAGAGTTGTGGCAGTAGTGCCACTTATCGTTCACGGATAGGATGACCCTGCACAGAGAAGTGTCGGGTTCAGAGCCCGTAGCCCGGTTCTGCTGAGGTCCAAAATCGATTTACTGAACGGGGACTGACCTGCGGACGTGCCGTTGCTCTGGGGCGGGACATCCGGGTCCGACCTGGTGGCGGCAGCCCGCTCAGAGTAGAACCCGGCCATCTGCGCACCCTGGACCTCCGAGGCCACCGCGGCCCCTTCGTCCTCCAGGATCTTCCCGATGGAGAACTGGAAAAGGGAGTCAGGGCCCCTCGGGGCGGCGGGGGCCGGGGCGGTGCCATCCGAAGGGGGGCTGCTGAGGGTGGAGCTGTCCTGGCTCTCTACCGAAGGCTCCTTGGCCAGGCCTGGGTAGAACTGCGCCGCAGGAGCATAGTAGGGGCCGTAGTCCAGGGGCCCACCATCGGTGATGGTCAGGGGGGTATCTGGGGGACGTGGCTTGAAAGCCCTGTCCTCCGGGGCCCCGCCTGCTCTGTTGGCCGCCGGACTGGAGGGTTCGCCGCCGTCCTCCGGTGCCACAAACGGAGAGAAGCACTGTAGCTCTGCGGTCATCGCGGCAACGGCCCCTGCAGCTGACTTGGTTGTTACGGTGATGCAGGAGGGATGGACACAGGGTCCAGACCGGATGGGCAACCCGACCAGAGCCATCCAACCACAGCACAAAGTCTGCAGGAAAAACATGGACATGCAGTAATACTGCGAAGTACCAGAGTATCAGTCCTGTGGGGGCGCTGCAGTACCTAGTCAGTCCTGTGGGGGCGCTGCAGTACCTAGTCAGTCCTGTGGGGGCGCTGCATTAGCTAGTCAGTCCTGTGGGGGGCGCTGCATTATCTAGTCAGTCCTGGGGGGGCGCTGCATTATCTAGTCAGTACTGTGGGGGCGCTGCATTAGCTAGTCAGTCCTGTGGGGGCGCTGCATTAGCTAGTCAGTCCTGTGGGGGCGCTGCATTATCTAGTCAGTCCTGTGGGGGGCTGCATTAGCTAGTCAGTCCTGTGGGGGCGCTGCATTATCTAGTCAGTCCTGTGGGGCGCTGCATTAGCTAGTCAGTCCTGTGGGGGCGCTGCAGTACCTAGTCAGTCCTGTGGGGGCGCTGCAGTACCTAGTCAGTCCTGTGGGGGCGCTGCATTATCTAGTCAGTCCTGTGGGGGCGCTGCAATACCTAATCGGTCCTGGTGATGTACTGCGCTTCCATGTGGGTCTGGGTGTAGTACCTGTGTAGTATCCAGGGGGCAGCACCTCATCCTGTTTGTAGCTCTGTTCTCCCAGCAGTTGGCGCAGAGCTTCAGCCACCAGACCTTTATAGCTGGAAGATCCAACAGAACCAGTCAGACCCAAAAGAACCAGAAAGTTCTTCTGGCTGTAACTGTTGACACATCTCCAACATCTGTTGTTGCAGTACAACCTGTACTAAACCTGTACAAAAGCTTATAACAGGCTAAGCTTTTGAGCGTAGCCTGTACTAAGCTCAAAAGCTTAGTACAGAAACACAGATGTTCGTTTCAACTCTGTCGGACCAACCCAATCTGGGCCCAAAAGCAGATCTGGCCTGTTTCTGGTTGTGCAGGAAATTTCTGACTCGCATTTTAAGGACTTTTGATCCAGCCATGAGCCCTAAAAGCTCAGCTCTGATTGGCCCACCTTGCATGCTGAGACCAAAGTGTTGGTTGCGGACCCTCTGAAAAGGCCCGGTCCTGATCCAGGTGTGTGCAGGTCTCACCTGTACTTTCGGTTGACCTCGTCCGCTGTGAGGGCATGGTCAAACATCAGCACCTTGTGTGCGTCCTGCAGGCGAGGGCCAACATAGTCACGGTACTCCAACTCTACCGCAGCGTCCAGAAGAGACAGGTACCTTCTGACAATCAGCGCATATGGACTATCTGAGGGCAGAAGATACTGGTCATACTGGGAGAGCATCACACCACCGTTCTACCACAGGGATCTACCAGTTCAGACCGTCTACACTGGTTCCACTACGCTTTAACGGACTGTTTTACTGGCTGTCTCTCTGGTACCATGTAAGACGCTGTACCAAGGGTTTGACTGTTTGCTCACTTGTGACATTGCTGGTGAAGGCAGAGGAAAAGACTCGGTGCAGCACAGTTCCAGGGAAGTGGCCAAGCTGGAACAGGGACATGAGGATGTTGACAGTGGCGAGCGGCGAGCTTAGCGCCTTGTGCTCCACCGCCTCTTCCAGCCGGGAGAAGAACTGCTGCTCGGCTGACGGACGGTAACTCATCCTGCTGAATGGGAACACTAGCTTCTGGATTACCTGACGAGACAGATGTTGGTCAGAGCACGCCCGCATTTCCCAACCCAACAGTGAGGCATCCTCACCTTACTATCCAGGTATTCGGCCTTCCTGATCAGAAAGTCGGCAATGGTGTCGAGAAGCCGGGTCTCCCTGAGCCGATGTCGGGCGATGTACTTGGCAATTAGGGCCATGGTGTATGGCGTGATGCTGTCCACCTTCTTGGGTAGCTCCTCTGCAGGAGACAGTCAAAGCAAGGTTAGATCAGGACAGGTGGACACATGGACGGGTGGACGTTCTCAGGGAGCCGACCTGCCAGACTGTTGATAAACTTCTCCTGTCGATTCTGGTAGAACAGGTGAGAGCTGAAGATCAGCTCCAGACTCTTGTTACTGGCCTCTCGAGCACAGGCCGCCAGCATTTCATCCAACAGCGCCATCTCCTGGTCACGGACACCGCTGACGCTGGCCAGAGTGTGCTTGACTAGTCGCAGGATCTTCCTGAAGACACGAATCAGCTGTTAAGAGTTCTCAGAGGTCCTCTGACCGGGCATCAGTCGCAGACCTAACTCACCTGTTGGTGACTAGCTGCTCTGGGTTCGGAGGTGTGTTGATAGCAGCTGCACCCCCTGCAGCCGACTCTGGCGTCTGCAGCGAGCGCCACTTGAGTCGGTAGTAAGACAGCAGGAGGAACAGCGTTTGCGGGTGGCGCTCCCGCTCCAGGTTCTTCTCCAGGCCGGCAAGGCAGGCCTCGGTCAGCGGGTGCTGGCTGCCCGGGTGCAGCCGCATGCTGGAGCTGAACACCATGGACACGTCCTTCTGGTTGAACTGGTTCAGTCTGGACTGGGATTCTGCTTCCAGGACCACCACCACCTTGGGTCACTAGGCAGTCCTGAAGGCACAAAGGTTCAGTGAAGTCAGAGTCAAGGGGCGGAGCCTGTGAGCTTTGTGAAGGCCTTACCGAGCGAGGCGACCGCGTACAGGCAGTTGACGATGCTGAAGTTGTCGAACTTGGCGCAGTCATTCACGATGGCGTTGCAGAGGGTCTGGAAATCCGGCTGGTCCAGGATCTGCCGCCGATCTGCCTCTGACGCTTTGCCATCCGTGCCATCCCCGGCGACCCGCTGCAATGGTGTGGCCTGCAGTAGCTGGCCAATCTTCTGCAGGGCAACAGGGTAGTGGTTGTGGGAGATCTTAGCGGGGTTCTGGGTGACCCAGCGCAGAACCTCATCGGGTTGCCGCGAGCGTTCGATCAGACGCTTCATGGTGAAAAAAGTGTCATAACTCATCTTCTCGTGGATGAAGTTCCAAGTCTTCTTCTTGCCTCCACCGCCGGCCGTTGCTCCTCCCCCGTAGGAGTGGACCGGCACATGGTGCTGGTAGTGTGGAGGTAGAGGGGGTGGAGCCAGGTGGTGGGGTGGTAGTGATGGTGGAAGTGAGGTCCACGGTGGCATCTGGACGGCCCTGGTAGACAGGGTAAGTCGGGGGAGGCTGCGGGTGAAGATGGTGGGGGAGGTGAGGTTGAGGACCCTCCAGCACCGCCAGCCCTGCCCTCCTGCCTTGTTTAAGCCCGCCTCCGCCTCCCCCTCCTCCCCCCGCAGTGCTGTAGAGGCGGGTGGCATACATGGCGACGGACTGAGCGGCGTGTCGAGGAGGGAGGAGGTGAGCTCGACTCAGGAAGCGCCACCAGTGGACCAACACAGCATAGTCTCGCAGCCAGACCACCTGGAGGCTCCGGCTCAGCTCTCCTGCAACATCCCATAATGTTCACACCGTTACACACAACCCAGCAGTTTCTGCTCCCATTCACTGTCCCAGAGGACCGGAATCGGACCGGTCCACAGACTAATTGTCACTTCTATGCTGGCCCAATTAGTTCCTGTAATCAGAACCTTGTTGCAAGTCAACGACTCCAACAGGAGGTGCCATAGGAGGCCCCTGGACCTCAGCTTTGTTAACTGGACTTGGTTCTAGTCAGTACTGATGCTGGTTAACAGGACATCTTGGTAACATGCCAAATAATTTCCTCATACATGTCTGAGAAAGTCTCAGAGGTCTAAATATATAGCAGAACTCCAGGTCCAGGTGAGGTGACACACCTTTGACCCCCACACCAGAGGGCCCCCAAGAGCACCAAGCGAGCATGGCAGAAAAAACAACAACATTGAATTAAATAAACTAATTCCTATTACACATGTAAACGCAATTTCCATATTGTTTTATCATTGTAACAGTAATGGTTAATCTCTTTCTGTTGATGGTTGACACCTTGCAATCTTGATTACTGTAAATTTATTGGTTTTTTAGCTGATGTTACTTTCACACAGATAAAATAATATGGCACACTTTAGTAGCTCTGTATTTTAAAATCCAAATCATTTTTCAGTATGTTACTCTTGTAAGGTTAAAATTAGTACCAATAATAACAGGTAAGCTAGTTCCAAAAGATGCTAATGATTTTAGGTTTGTTAAGCAAATTGACTACCTTAGGAATCAGGTATTATCTGGTATTGGGGCCCCAGATAAAACTCTGATTGGGGACCGGATTATAAATGAGGCCAGATGGTTGTTGGATCAGAACCCGCAGAGATCCACGGGCTATTGTTCTAAAGCTGCTGATGTTAATGTTTAGTAATGGTTTTCAGTTTAACATGACTGGGTTTGGTACTAGAACTGATCATAAACGGATCAGTTCTAGTACCAAACAAACAGCTGAGAACGTGTGTTACTATAAGATCTGTCAACCTGAACCTCAATATGACATCATTCAGGTCCAACAAGTCCACCTGACACCTCACCTGACCTCTGTGCTAGAATAAGGCGACTAGACCGACTATCAGCTTCCTGCTACCAGCTGCACTTCCAACATGTTCGCTTCTTCAGTAGCTCCAACCCTCTTCTGGACATACTTTAGCTGATAACCCTCCAGATCATATGAGGAGAACTATCAACCACTTTAAAGGCAACCGTCCGGGCCAAACCGTGCTCATCTCCTCAGAAATGAACACCCCAGCTAACTATAAGCCAATTCTATCTATATGCTAACCGAGAGCTAACGGGATGTACTTCCGCAGACAGCAGCTTCTTTTGGGTTCAATCATCTCCAGACGCTCCGTTTACATCACATTTAACAGAACCATATGACCACAATATCATATATGACCGAGTCTCATTCGAGACAAACTCTGCAGCTGGTAGTGGCTGAAATCTGCTAACCCAGACTATATAAGCTAAGCTAATCAGGCTATATGCTAAGCTAAGCTTCCTCGAGACTCCAGTAGCTTTGGGTGGTAGCTCCGGCAGGTACACTTGTCCTTCCCCCTCTCTGTCACAGGACCAACGGGCTGCTCTCCGAGATTTTAACCCGGGTCAGAACCTGACAGTGGCGGATTCGTTACCTCATAGCTCAGTACCGCCGGTCGCTCCACTATGTGAACAACAAGAAGCCGCTGACGGTCCAAGTTCAGCGGGAAAACAGTGATCAGTCAGCCCGTTCATTCCTATGCACAGTCCGCAGACTCCATCACGGTGTCCCTGGCCCGCACCGACAGAAGGGGCCACAGCGCCACCCTGCGGCGGGAAACCAGGGGAAATTATTTCTTCTTCTTCTACTTCTGCTTCTTTTTTCTTCTTGTTCTGTTTTCTATTGGCGGAACGCAACCAACTTAAGGAGCATTTACCGCCACCTACCAGACTGGAGTGTGGTCATCAACGATCTCAGAGGGAGTAAAATAATACACACCTCAATGGTATGCACAAATTCCTACACACTACTGGATCTATCTATAGATCTAGATAGATAGATAGATAGATAGATAGATAGATAGATAGATAGATAGATAGATAGATAGATAGATAGATAGATAGATAGATAGATAGATAGATAGATAGATAGATAGATAGATAGATAGATAGATAGATAGATAGATAGATAGATAGATAGATAGATAGATAGATAGATAGATAGATAGATAGATAGATAGATAGATAGATAGATAGATATATAGATAGATAGATAGATAGATAGATAGATAGAGATAGATAGATAGATAGATAGATAGATAGATAGATAGATAGATAGATAGATAGATAGATAGATAGATAGATAGATAGATAGATAGATAGATAGATAGATAGATAGATAGATAGATAGATAGATAGATAGATAGATAGATAGATAGATAGATAGATAGATAGATAGATAGATAGATAGATAGATAGATAGATAGATAGATAGATAGATAGATAGATAGATAGATAGATAGATAGATAGATAGATAGATATAGATAGATAGATAGATAGATAGATAGATAGATAGATAGATAGATAGAGGGATTTACTTTTGGGTCGTTATATTAAACTTGTATTTGGTGATTGTCATCTATAGCGGAGGGAATATCACTTATTCTGTACTCTCCTTTGTTGTCTGCTGTAGACAACCAAACTCTAAACTCTATTGACCAAATCTTTTTCAATTTCTTATGGAAAAATGGTTTAGATTACTTAAGAAATCAGTGGTAATGAATTCTCATGAAAAAGAAGGCTGAATTTTCTAGATTTCACAACTCTAAATGATACTTTCAAAATAAATTGGTTAAAGTCATATCTAAAAAAATTCCATCCTCCATCTGGAATACTTTCCCAAACTACATTTTCTTCATGATATTTATACTGTATAGAAAATATCAATAAAATTTTCTGCATTTCACATACAAGTGCTTCTTTCATGGGCACTGATATAATAACATAATTTTTCTTCACATAAATTCTTCATCTGGAATAACCAATGTATCCTTCACAAAAATAAATCTTTATTTTATTTTAAATGGTTTAATAATAAAATCGTTCTGGAGGGTCAGCTATTTAACAAAAAAAATGTTTACTCAGATACAGTGAGTTCAAACTCACTGCAACTTTATGTTTTGTGTTTGATGCTGAAACTAATGAAATATGTGGACTCTTTAGAAATAATGTTGTTGATGAATACAAGGTAACTGACACCACTGTTAGTAAAGCATGTTTTTCTTCTACTTGAAAGAATAACAGAAATATTCGTTCCCTGTTTCAACAAGATATTATTTCTGTACTTTCATCCATTTTCTATTGGAATAATTTTGTCTGCGATTTACAATTGAAAAATGTGTGGACTCATCATCAGAAACTTTTTATAAACGACAAAATGAAAGCTCTCGCTTAAACTGTTAGATTGAATATATCCTACTAATAAATATACGATGACATATTTAAAACAATACACAAAAGAGCATCCAGAAACAATTAGTCATTTATTCTGGAATTGTCATATCACAAGAAAATTTGATAAAGAGTGTAATATCTTTATAAATTGTTATATTGATGCTAAATGTTCCCTGAGTTATGAGCATATTATTTTCTGTTTTCATGGTAAGAATACAAATGCAGGCAAAAGACTGGCAATCAATCTAATTATTATATTTGGCAAATTTCATATTTACAAATGTAAATTTTCATCATCTTCACCTTTTTTCTTTTTTGTGTTACAGTTTTGGTTTCGGAAATTGAACTCTATTTTTCCACTTTTTCCAAGGATCTGAACAAAAAACCTGTAAAAACATATGAATGTTGTGTTTCTCTGAATATTTTTTTATTTGTCATGTCTGTCATATCTGCTCTCTATTCGTTTTGTTTTTCATACCAATATATTTAAAGCGGACGGAAGAGAAGACTTTCCTGGGGAACCTGCTTCTCTGACATACAGTGAACGGTTTCCTCTGCGGGGATGAAGGCACCATGCAGTGTCTCTGACCCAGACAGGACACCCGTCTGGTGGCTTTAAATTTGGACTCTGACGCATTTAGACACATTTTAATCGATGGAGAATATGGCAGATTTACCTGACAAACATGGCGGTTGCAGTGGCGGTCGGGGAGGAAGAGGGTTTCCTCCTTCTGCGCTGTTCCCTATAGGGCCTGTAGGCGGCGCGGTGATCTTTCCCGAACTCTAATCGAAGAAGAAGGCGTGGAGGAAATATGTCGGCGCCGCTGGATGATTACCGAACGTTTGTTTTGGACCGACTCCGTGTTTAGAAGCCGCCCAGCCTCAGCGCCATGGCCCACCGGTACCTGCGGCTGCCTGCGGGCGGCGGGAGCCTGGTCCGGCTGCTGCTGCGGCCCCGCGGAGCCGCCAACAGGACGGTAGGTGGGCGCGGAGCGACAGGCTCACCTTGACCCGCTCCGGTTGGGTTGGGTTCGGTTCGGGAAGCCGCTCAGAGTCTCCGCACCGAACTCAAAATCATGGGGTCATCTGAGTGGATTGACTGACGTTTTCACCTGTTATAGAGGTGTGACGTAAGCCGGATATCCTCTGCATTCGAGCGAATGCCGCCAGCAGTGTTGAAGCCTGTCCACTCTGTCCCTCAGGCTTGTCCACTCTGTCCCCCAGGCCTATCAACTCTGTCCCCCAGGCCTGTCCACTCTGTCCCCCAGGCTTGTCCACTCTGTCCCCCAGGCTTGTCCACTCTGTCCCCCAGGCTTGTCCACTCTGTCCCCCAGGCCTATCAACTCTGTCCCCCAGGCCTGTCCACTCTGTCCCTCAGGCTTGTCCACTCTGTCCCCCAGGCCTGTCCACTCTGTCCCCCAGGCTTGTCCACTCTGTCCCCCAGGCCTATCAACTCTGTCCCCCAGGCCTGTCCACTCTGTCCCCCAGGCTTGTCCACTCTGTCCCCCAGGCCTATCAACTCTGTCCCCCAGGCCTGTCCACTCTGTCCCCCAGGCCTGTCCACTCTGTCCCCCAGGCTTGTCCACTCTGTCCCCCAGGCCTATTAACTCTGTCCCCCAGGCCTGTCCACTCTGTCCCCCAGGCCTGTCCACCAACGTGGTGGTTCAAACCCTGGTTTACTGATCACGACTCTGATTCATCATAGAGTGATGTAAATTTTGAGGGTCAGATGCGCATTAGTTCGAAACAGCACTGTCCAGAACAGTTCTGTTGGTCCAAATGATTGGGTCAGCAACGGTACCGGGCCATGAAGGTGTTTAAGCCAACCTGTGGACCCTCCTCCCCTTAGGTGTCTCCAGCCGGTTCTGGTCGGGTACGCAGTGGACCCGTCCCACTGAGCGAGCTGCTGGGAGCCTCCAGGATCCTGAGCTCCAAACTGCCCAAAGGTGAGTGGAGACCCGGTGCTGGTTCTGTCCACACCTGGGCCACATGGGTCAGAGTTCTAACTATGGCTCCCCGGCTTCTCAGGTGAACTGAATCGATGCACTCAGACTCTTTCTGTTCTCCTTACAGGATTTGAGAAATATTTCCCAGAGAGTCAGAACCGGACCAGAACCTCTGAATCCGAAGCTAAAGGTAAAGAAGACACAGGTGAGTCTGAGTATGCAGACAGGTGAATAACTCATAGAACTTCAGAACCGACTGGGCTCTCTCTGTTGAACTGGGTCTCTGCTGGCGCCGTCAGACGGTGGTCCTACAGGTCAGAACCTCCAAAACGGTTCTCTTTCTTCAGAACCAACCTTAGAGTTTTGGTTTACCACAGGTAACCCAATAACCCAGGTTAGGACCGGTTCCAGTCCACTTTACATGAATAAACCTCCACAATGATGGATGTGCCGACTTCATCCTGACTCTCAAAGCCCGACCCTCTAACGGTTCTGACCCGTTTCAGAGTCCAAACCTGCCCAGAAACCGTCCGGGAAGCCCGGCGGATCCGGGTCCGGAGGAGGGAAACGAGGCGGCCGCAAGGAGGAGAACTGGTACAGCCGGTTGAAGAAGGTCAGTCACCTGATCCTGGGGGTGGGTCCCAGGTGTTACCTGCCCAGGTGTCTCAGGTGTTCCTCTCTCCAGGGTGACATCCCTTGGGATGATAAGGAGTTCCGCTTGTACCTGCTGACCGCCGTGGCGTTCTGGACAGCCTACAGCTACATCATCCTGCGGGACGGAGGTCGTGAGGTCACCTGGAAGGACTTTGTCAACAACTACCTGTCCAAAGGAGTGGTGAGGAACTGACCTGTGTCCGCCGTGGTTCAGTCTGCAGCTTTAACTGGTCATTTCCCGCCAGGTGGAGCGACTGGAGGTGGTCAACAAGCGCTATGTCAGGGTGGCGTTCTCTCCAGAGAAGACGCCGTTGGATGGGGTGCGTCCCATCGGTCGGCTCGGGCCTCAGGTACCTGCAGCGCCACCACTGACTCCTCCCCTGTGTTTCCACCTGCAGCAGTACGTCTGGTTCAACATCGGCAGCGTGGACACCTTCGAGAGAAACCTGGAGACGGCACAGAGCGAGCTGGGCATCGAGAGCGAGAACCGCCTGCCAGTGGTATACTCCACCGAGAGCGACGGGTGAGCCACGACCTGCGACCTGACCTTCACCCCGACCCCGACCCTGACCCTGTGGTCCTTCCCCGCAGGTCGTTTCTGCTCAGCATGCTGCCCACGGCGCTCATCATCGGCTTTCTGCTGTTCACGCTGCGGCGTGGGCCAGCGGGCGGGGGCCGACCGGGCCGCGGCATGGGGGGTCTGTTCAGCGTTAGCGAGACCACTGCAAAGATCCTGAAGGACGAGATCGACGTCAAGTTCAAAGACGTGGCGGGGTGTGAGGAGGCCAAGCTGGAGATCATGGAGTTTGTCAACTTCCTGAAGAACCCCAAACAGTACCAGGACCTGGGGGCCAAGATACCCAAGGTGAGGGCGGGATCAGGGTGAGGTTAGGCTTCCTTCAGGCTGGCAGAGACGGGCCGCAGATGGGTTTTTCCCGGATCAGCGGTTCTGTTGTGTGGCAGGGCGCCATCTTGACCGGACCCCCAGGAACGGGGAAGACGCTGCTGGCCAAGGCGACAGCAGGTGAGGCCAACGTTCCCTTCATCACGGTGAACGGCTCTGAGTTCTTGGAGATGTTCGTGGGAGTGGGCCCCGCTAGGGTAAGGTGCCGCCAGGGGAGTGGGCTGGGATCTTCTGAGGTTTCTCTGACCTTCCACTCCATGCAGGTTCGGGATCTGTTCGTCATGGCCCGGAAGAACGCGCCCTGCATCCTCTTCATCGATGAGATTGACGCTGTGGGCCGGAAGCGCGGCCGCGGCAACTTTGGAGGCCAGAGCGAGCAGGAGAACACGCTGAACCAGCTACTGGTGGAGATGGACGGTGGGTCCCGCTTCCGCAGAACCATGGGATCCACTGAGCCGCGCCTCACTGTCCACTCTGTCCCACTCTGTCCCCCAGGCTTCAACACTGCCACCAACGTGGTGGTTCTGGCCGGAACCAACCGACCTGACATCCTGGACCCGGCCCTGCTGCGGCCCGGACGCTTCGACAGGCAGATCTACATCGGTGAGCGGGCAACTGGGCGGTTAATTATCAGGCAGGTATCAGCCAGGTGAGCTGGTGACAAAGCTCTCTTTCCTTTCAGGTCCTCCTGACATCAAAGGACGGGCGTCCATCTTTAAGGTCCACCTGCGTCCTCTGAAGCTCAGCACAGACCTGGACAAAGATGCTCTGGCCAAGAAGATGGCCGCCCTCACGCCTGGATTTTCAGGTACTACGCACCCTGATGGGAGTGACCAGTCAGGTGACGGTGTGTCTGAGCCTCAGGTGATTTGTGCGTCTCTCCCCGATTGCTGCCTGGCAGGCGCCGACATCGCCAACGTGTGCAACGAGGCGGCACTGATTGCCGCACGTCACCTGTCCGATGCCATCAATCAGAAGCACTTCGAGCAGGCCATCGAGAGGGTGATCGGAGGTGAGACCAGAACAGAACCGGCGTAGCGTCGGGCTTTGGTTCCGGTTCTGTAACCTTTCTGTTTCCTGGAGGTCTGGAGAAGAAGACCCAGGTTTTGCAGCCGGAGGAGAAGAAGACGGTGGCGTACCATGAGGCGGGTCACGCTGTGGCTGGCTGGTTCCTGGAGCACGCCGACCCACTGTTGAAGGTCTGTCTGTCAGGTTCTGTCAGGTTCTGTTGGCATGGCCGGGTTCTAATGTGGTGCTTCCTGTGCAGGTGTCTATCATCCCTAGGGGGCGGGGCCTGGGCTATGCTCAGTACCTCCCCAGGGAGCAGTACCTGTACACTACGGAGCAGTTGCTGGACCGCATGTGCATGACGCTGGGGGGCCGCGTTGCAGAGGAGATTTTCTTCGGCCGGGTCACTACTGGCGCCCAGGATGACCTCAGGAAGGTCACACAGAGTGCCTACGCTCAGGTGAGTCGCTCGACCTGGCAGACACTCCTTACCCCTCTGGGTCCTGTCCGTCTGACTCGATGCTGTCCTCCTGCAGATCGTCCAGTTTGGGATGAACCCCAAGGTGGGCCAGGTGTCCTTCGATCTACCGCGGCAGGGCGAGATGGTTCTGGAGAAGCCGTACAGCGAGGCCACGGCCCGCCTCATCGACTCCGAGGTCCGGACCCTGATCAGCGAGGCGTACCGCCGAACTCAGCTGCTGCTGACCGACAAGAAGGCCGAGGTGGACAAGGTACCGCCATGCTCCGCCAGGGGCTGATGCTTGTGGGATCCCAGCAAGGCAGACTGGTTCTGGTTCCTCTGGGCCCGGTGGAGCGGGAGGCTGTTATTCCGGTGCCGGTTCTGGGTGTGACTGTGGTTTCTGTGCAGGTGGCACAGCGGCTGCTGCAGCAGGAGGTTCTGTCGAAAGAGGACATGGAGGAGCTTCTGGGTCGGCGGCCGTTTGCGGAGCGCTCGACATACGAGGAGCTGGTGGAAGGGACGGGCGGCGAGGACGAGGACACGGCGCTACCGGAAGGCCTGAGGGACTGGAACCAGGACCGGAACCAGGACCGGAACCAGGAGAGCCCGGAGGAGCAGGTGGCCCGCCAGATCTCTGGAGGCATGCCCTTCTAGAACCTCCATAAACTGTTCTGTTGGATTCTGATCCGTTCCGCAGGTTCTGAACATTCCCACCTGAGCTGTTCCTCATCAGAACTCTACTGATGCTCCACAGAACCCACTCAGCTTCACATGAACCAGAACCAGGTTCATTCTGCTCATCCAGAACATATCAGAACCAAACAGAACCTCTCCATGTGTATCTGTGTAGAGCCCAGACTCGGTTCTTTCCTCAGAACCTCAGCAGGTATTGTGAGGAAATGTTCCACTAAAACATCTGGCACCGTTCTGATGGGGAAATCTTTGGTTCAGAGTTCTACTGGGCCCAGCATCTGTGGTTTCCAACTTGAGCCCTCCAGAACCGCGGTTCTGCAGTCTCTAAACACTTCTCTGCTCCAACATACCAGAACCAGACAGCCAGGTTCAGCGGCCCGGTTCAGGACTGGAACTAGAAACTTCTAGAAGCTACAGACCAAGGTTCTGTCAGGTTCTGTATGGTTCCGTTCTGCAAGAGACGTTCTCCTGCTGGTGTTCCACAGCCTGCCGCAGAACTTTTGACTGGAAACTGGAAGGGAACCTGCTGTTGATTCTGTTTGATCCGGACCGATCCGGGTCACAGCTGTAGAAGCACCAGACGTCTGGACTGTTTGGTTCTGGTAAAGTCCTGGAGTGGTTCCAGCTGTTAACTGAAGCATATCAGAACCAGTTCTGATCGGGTCTGGGTTCTAAAAGGATGAGTTCTGGGCCTGTAAACATGTAAAATGATGTGTGATAATAAAGGTGTATATCTTAGTTCTGGTTCTGATGGTTCTGTTCAGATCTCTGATCAAATAAATAACGGAAAAGATCAGAACACAAGCTAGCAGATGAACGTTCTTGGTTGCAGAATGTTCTTTGAGCTCCAGCTTCGACGTAACATGGTGACGTCATAAGGTCCCCTGGTACCGCCGGACCGACCTCAGCTGTGTCCGACCAAACTGAGTCATTAGGGCTTTTATTCTGAAATTTTCTCTCAGAGGAAGTGACATCATGGGTAGCGTTGTTGTGTTCCGGGCAGTGTACAGATGCTAGTACTTGAGGAACTTTCTGCAGGTTTTAGGTTCGGTTCGGTCGGAGATAACTTCAAAGATCCGGAGAAGCAGCTCGTAGAATTACGGAGTGGGACGGCAGCGGAACCGGAAGAAGCTGCATGGCTGCGGCGGTTTCTGCGGTAAGAACAGGAACTGGAGGAAAGATAAGCTAATGCTAACAGGCCTGGAGCTACGAGAGCTGTTAAACACCTGGTCAGTGAACTGTTCACAGATAAATAAGTCAGTCAGTCAGTCAGCAGCTCAGTGAACTGTTCACAGATAAATAAGTCAGTCAGTAGCTCAGTGAACTGTTCACAGATAAATAAGTCAGTCAGCAGCTCAATGAACTGTTCACAGATAAATAAGTCAGTCAGCAGCTCAGTGAACTGTTCATAGACAACCAGGTCCAAGCCTCTTCTGATCGATGATGTCATCACCAGTCGGTGTGTTTTGATTGGTTCACAGGGAGGGCCGCCTCTCATCATGGAGAACGGACAGACCGCCGCCCCCACCCCTAAGCTGGGCCTGCCTCCGCTCACCCCCAACCAGCAGGAGGCGCTGCAGAAGGTCAATCTGTTACAACGGGTCAGAACCAGAACCTGTGGTTCTGGTCGCTAAACTCTCTGGGTTCTCCCTGCAGGCTAAAAAGTATGCTATGGAGCAGAGCATCAAGAGTGTGCTGGTGAAGCAGACGTTGGTGCAGCAGCAGCAGCTCACCAGCCTGCAGGTAACTCCCAGAGGCCACGCCCACATCGAGACCTCGCCCACATTGAGGCCACGCCCCTTTACCTCCTCTGTGATAGTCTGTTCTCCTCCCTCAGATGGCTCCTCTGACGATGGGTTTCGGGGACGCTCTGTCGCCGCTGCAGTCGGTGAGTATGATTGTGTTCTGTTCAGGTTCTGTTAGTCTATTGCCAGGATGTAATTTTTCAGCAGTTCATCGGCTTTCTTCTTCCATCAGCTCTTGATGTTTCATTTTCTCTAAAAATCCGGTCTTTACTGCGTAGTCGTTCATGCTAATAATAAATACTGCGACCCAGTCAAAGTTCTGTGTGAACGGTTTCCGACCGCAAACGACAGAAGAAGTAGCCGTGACAAGCATCACTCTGTTTGCGACTATAAAGATGGCTGCCGTCTCTGGATGGGTTTTAAAGTTGCTGAGAGCGACACGGTCAGCTGACGAAGGAAGCTGATAGCACACTACAGCAGCGGCTTTCAGCGGAGCACTGGCTGTAGCCTCTGACCCGGTTCTGACCCGGTTCTATTTGGAGTCAGTGGTGGGGTGGGATGGGATGCGTTCACTGAGTCAGACTGCTTCCATCACTTCATTATTATCATTTCAGATGTTTAGATTTACCGTCTGGATTCTTCTGCTAGCTTTGGCTCCACAGCCAGATTTTTGGGTGAAACATGGGAAACGTTCAGGCTGCGTGAGAAGTGGGATCCTTGTGGCGGACAGACCGCCAAGGCTGCGTTCACCCAGGTGGAAGCTGACCTGCTCCCTCTGCTCCTCCTGTCCACCAGGTGGCAGCGCAACGCCAGCGTGCTCTGGCCATCATGTGCCGGGTCTACGTGGGCTCCATCTACTACGAGCTGGGCGAGGACACCATCAGGCAGGCCTTCATTCCCTTTGGTCCAATCAAAAGCATCGACATGTCCTGGGACTCGGTCACCATGAAGCATAAGGTCCAAGAGGCAGCCGTAGAACCTTGGGGTTCCCCCTTTGCTTCCCTCTCTGGTTCCCTCTCTAGTTCCCTCTCTGTTTCTCTCTCTGGTTCCCTCTCTAGTTCCCTCTCTGTTTCTCTCTCTGGTTCCCTCTCTGTTTCTCTCTCTGGTTCCCTCTCTGTTTCTCTCTCTGGTTCCCTCTCTAGTTCCCTCTCTGTTTCCCTCTCTGGTTCCCTCTCTAGTTCCCTCTCTGTTTCTCTCTCTGGTTCCCTCTCTGTTTCTCTCTCTGGTTCCCTCTCTGTTTCTCTCTCTAGTTCCCTCTCTGTTTCTCTCTCTGGTTCCCTCTCTGGTTCCCTCTCTAGTTCCCTCTCTGTTTCTCTCTCTGGTTCCCTCTCTAGTTCCCTCTCTGTTTCTCTCTCTGGTTCCCTCTCTGTTTCTCTCTCTGGTTCCCTCTCTGTTTCTCTCTCTGGTTCCCTCTCTAGTTCCCTCTCTGTTTCCCTCTCTGGTTCCCTCTCTAGTTCCCTCTCTGTTTCTCTCTCTGGTTCCCTCTCTGTTTCTCTCTCTGGTTCCCTCTCTGTTTCTCTCTCTAGTTCCCTCTCTGTTTCTCTCTCTGGTTCCCTCTCTGTTTCTCTCTCTGGTTCCCTCTCTGTTTCTCTCTCTGGTTCCCTCTCTGTTTCTCTCTCTGGTTCCCTCTCTGTTTCTCTCTCTAGTTCCCTCTCTGTTTCTCTCTCTGGTTCTCTCTCTGTTTCTCTCTCTGGTTCCCTCTCTGTTTCTCTCTCTAGTTCCCTCTCTGTTTCTCTCTCTAGTTCTCTCTCTGGTTCCCTCTCTAGTTCCCTCTCTGTTTCTCTCTCTGGTTCCCTCTCTGTTTCTCTCTCTAGTTCCCTCTCTGTTTCTCTCTCTAGTTCTCTCTCTGGTTCCCTCTCTGTTTCTCTCTCTAGTTCCCTCTCTGTTTCTCTCTCTGGTTCCCTCTCTGTTTCTCTCTCTGGTTCCCTCTCTGTTTCTCTCTCTGGTTCCCTCTCTGTTTCTCTCTCTGGTTCTCTCTCTGTTTCTCTCTCTAGTTCCCTCTCTGTTTCTCTCTCTAGTTCCCTCTCTGTTTCTCTCTCTGGTTCCCTCTCTGTTTCTCTCTCTGGTTCCCTCTCTGTTTCTCTCTCTGGTTCTCTCTCTGTTTCTCTCTCTGGTTCCCTCTCTGTTTCTCTCTCTGGTTCCCTCTCTAGTTCCCTGATCAGTTCTGTCTCTGCAGGGCTTTGCCTTCGTGGAGTATGAGGTTCCTGAAGCGGCCCAGCTGGCTCTGGAACAGATGAACTCAGTGGTTCTGGGCGGGAGGAACATCAAGGTGAGCCGGTTTCTCTATTTAGGGTTATTCTTGTTGTCTGAGTTTGTGGGTCTTTATTTACTGTTTCAAATTGTAGGCCTGTCACGAAAACAGATTTTGCTGGGCGATAAATTATCTCAAAAATTCTTGCGATAAACGATAATATTGTTTGAAGACCTTTTTACATCAATTTAATGGAAATTATGTAACAATACATACGATTTCCTGCCAAAGATAGATAGATACACTTTACTTTCAAAAGACACTTAACACTGAGACTGGTACACAAAATAAATAAAACAACCAAAACCACAAATAAAATAGATTCTTAGTCTCCATTAACAATAAATGTACTTAAATAAAAACTAAACAACATGAAGCCAAAGTGGAAATAAACACTGCATTCAACCAAAAGAGTGCAGATTATGAAGTCTGTATAGTATATTGGGCTTCAGTAACAATGAGATTTAAATAGAGAAGAATCCGACTGAATGATGCAATAGTTCAAACTACAGGATTTTCTACCCAGAACGACAATCTGAGAACGTTCTTCGTTCTGAGATTGTCCCTTGTGTGTTACGGTAGATCGTTGTGTGTTACGGTAGATTGTTGTGTGTTACGGTAGATTGTTGTGTGTTACGGTAGATCGTTGTGTGTTATGGTAGATCGTTGTGTGTTAGGGTAGATCGTTGTGTGTTACGGTAGATCGTTGTGTGTTAGGGTAGATTGTTGTGTGTTACGGTAGATCGTTGTGTGTTACGGTAGATTGTTGTGTGTTAGGGTAGATCGTTGTGTGTTACGGTAGATTGTTGTGTGTTACGGTAGATCGTTGTGTGTTACGGTAGATCGTTGTGTGTTACGGTAGATCGTTGTGTGTTACGGTAGATTGTTGTGTGTTAGGGTAGATCGTTGTGTGTTACGGTAGATTGTTGTGTGTTAGGGTAGATTGTTGTGTGTTACGGTAGATCGTTGTGTGTTACGGTAGATCGTTGTGTGTTACGGTAGATTGTTGTGTGTTAGGGTAGATCGTTGTGTGTTACTGTAGATCGTTGTGTGTTACGGTAGATCGTTGTGTGTTACGGTAGATCGTTGTGTGTTATGGTAGATCGTTGTGTGTTACGGTAGATCGTTGTGTGTTACGGTAGATCGTTGTGTGTTACGGTAGATCGTTGTGTGTTACGGTAGATTGTTGTGTGTTAGGGTAGATCGTTGTGTGTTAGGGTAGATCGTTGTGTGTTACTGTAGATCGTTGTGTGTTACGGTAGATCGTTGTGTGTTACGGTAGATTGTTGTGTGTTAGGGTAGATCGTTGTGTGTTACGGTAGATCGTTGTGTGTTACGGTAGATCGTTGTGTGTTACGGTAGATCGTTGTGTGTTATGGTAGATCGTTGCTCCGATCTAAATCAAGGATTTATCCAGACTGGGAGAGTGACGCAGCCTGAATGTGACCGGTAGCCAATCAGAAAGCGCGGATTCTCCTCCTGCTTTCTGAGGGGAAACACGGAGGGAATCCCGAACAGCTGACACGATGCAACCCGAAGTCCAGCAGACATCGGAAACAACATGAATGTTTATTCAACAGTTTGTGCAAAGAAAATATAAATAACTAGGGGAGGAGTTGGAGGGAAATCTCTACCAGAAAACCCGGAAACTTTTCAGCTGTTCTTCGTTAAGGTGACATAAATAGTTTATAATGATTTTCATTCAGTCAGACTGAGACTAGCCACATGCATTGCAGGTAGATTGTAGTCAGGAATTGATTAATGCCTGGTTCCAATATTAGTGAACTGGGTTTATTATTTTGACACCACACGATTCGATTGAACCGTTATAGCGAGGATTTCTGTCGGCTAATGTGTCTCTCAGGTTTTGACAATGATGACACGATATAGCCGATAAATAAAATGAGGTCGATAGTTTTAACTTATCGTCCGATTAATTGATTTATGGTTTATCGCAACAGGCCTAGCCATCAGTGAATTTTTGACCATGGAAAGGGCCAGAGCAGGAACCACCCGGTTAACCGGTGAACTGGTGACATTACGATGCATTAGAAAAGAGAAAACCAGCCTTCCCAGTAATCACCAGGAAAACCAGTTCAGCTGCACACGTACCAAAACACCAAGAACACAAAGCCCAATCATTAGGGAAGCTGAGTTCAGTTCAACGTTCCCAGTGGAGTGCCATCTGAACGCTGAGAGGCCACGCCCCTCCCTCACCGGCAGCAGGGAGGGGCTGCTGATCATGTGACGTCGCCACATCTTTATCCCTGCGCGCTGTCTTGCAGGTCGGCCGGCCCAGCAACATTGGCCAGGCTCAGCCAATCATCGACCAGCTGGCGGAGGAGGCGCGGGCCTTCAACAGGATCTACGTGGCGTCCGTCCACCCCGACCTCTCCGACGAGGACATCAAGAGCGTCTTCGAGGCCTTCGGCAGGATCAAGTCCTGCATGCTGGCCCGCGAGCCCACCACCGGGCGCCACAAAGGCTACGGCTTCATCGGTGAGGCCGGCCGGGTGTCAGGTCCGCTCTGGTCCTCTGGGACGTGATGCGGCGAGCTCTGTGAAATCAGCTTGTCCTCTGTGTGTCCAGAGTACGATAAGCCTCAGTCGGCCCAGGACGCCGTGGCCTCCATGAACCTGTTCGACCTGGGGGGGCAGTACCTTAGGGTGGGGAAGGCCGTGACTCCGCCCATGCCTCTTCTCACCCCCACCACTGCTGGAGGACTTCCTGCGGCGGCCGCTGTGGCTGCTGCTGCTGCCAGCGCCAAGATTACAGCTCAGGTACATCATGGAGGGACAAGGTCAGGGACAAGGTCAGGGACAGGGTCAGGGACAAGGTCAGGGACAGGGTCAGGGTCAGGCTAGCGGGTTCGGGCACAGCCAAGCCTTATGGGGGAAATTCACCGTGAATATTTTGATGCTGATGAATATGACGATCTAAAACAATTTATTCTCGTCAATCTGATTCTGTCCAGGGAAATCTGAAGAACATTTTACAACATTCAAAGGAATGTTTGAAATGTTCAAGCATGACAGGAGAACTGACATCTCATGTCAAACCATTGAGGTATAAATGCTCAAAATGTCTGTGTAGCTTATTATGAATGTTCCGTTTTTAAAGAATATCCAACTAAAAAAAAAATTAAGACAAAACGATAGCGGTTGTTTATATCCCAGCATTTTCTGCTGCTTCGCCGTTCAGGCCTCCTCCAGGGGGCGCCACTACTAGTTAGGTTTGTTGCTGCCGATTCCGACACCGACCCCCATGAGGCCAATCTGCCGATCACCTGGACTGGCTGTCAATGTTTGGCATTAGGAATAAATGGCAATATGTGGTCTTCCAAAATGGAAAAATTATCTGGCAATAGATTCACCTAATTTAGACATAAAACATACAAAACACTACAGCATCTACTCAGTCCAAAGGACAACTGAAAAACCTGCAATCAGTAAGATGATATGAAACAGGAAGGCTCTTATACATAAGTCAAATAAATCTCATAACACTGCCTATATCAAATAATGTTGAGTACAAGAAGAAACATTCATTCAATGTTCAACAGGTTGCATCAATAAACAATCCTGAGTTACTAAATCCAAACTTCCTGAGAACATGGCTGTTTTGTTCTGATTGGTTGGTTCTGACTGAGCTGAATGCAGGAGGAGGCAGAAGAGATTGATTATTGATTATCCGTCTTACGTTCGGACATAGCAAAAGTTTCATTACAAATACAAAATATTTCCTGTTTCAGTTGCATGCTGCAGCTTTAAGCAGCTGTTTGGTGTGAGAGTTCACCGCCGGTGGTCGATGAAATATTACTACCGGTAGCGGCGGTCCAGTCGGACCAGAACCAGCGTCTTTCACCGCCAGCTTGTTGATTTAAATGAGTTTTTGGGTCATTTCTTTAGCTTTCTGACAGTGATGCTGCTCTACCTGTTGGCTTTTTTTCTGTGTTGAGCCTCGATGGAGACAAACTCTGTCAACTGCTTGTTTACCCTAACCCCAACCCTGACCCCCAACCCTGACCCTGACCCCGACCCTAACCCTGACCCTGACCCCGACCCCGACCCTGACCCCGACCCCAACCCTGACCCCCAACCCTGACCCTGACCCCGACCCTAACACGCAGGCCAAGAAATGAGACAGGCAATCGGCAATAGAGACATTGATCAGTGATTCTGATCAATGTATGATCGGCCAATTTTGATTGATCAGCACACCTCTAATTAATACTAAATAATATACATATATTTAGATGCACATGGATTATTTTTCATGTCTTCTAGATGAGGAGTTCTAGATCCAGAGAGGGCCAGATCTAGAAAACAATCTAGATCTGGCAGAAGGTGTTGGGGGACATTGTGCTGCATTCAATGTTCTTGGAGAAAAGAGATTCATGCGCTTAATGTCCAATTTCCCATAACTATTTATTGAATTCATAGTCGCCAGCCCCCAGGAGATCCGCCCCAGATTCAGAGATTCAGCTGTGAATCCGTCTCTCCTCATTTCCATCTGGCCTTCAGGAAACCTTCAAAACAAAAGTGGGAGATTTGGGAGCCATCTTACTTTTGACAGAATGAAGGAATTCCATATTAATAACAGTCATTGCCATTTGTGTAAACTGGTGAATGTTAAACCATGCAATATATTTACTTCATGTTTTATTTCTAAGGTAGGCTCTGTGATAATCTAAGTCCATGTTAAAAATGTTCAAACTTTCCACTAAATCTGGGTGAGCCTTCCTAGCAGGGCTGAACCCGCATTATAGCTATGAAGCTAGAGCTACAGGAATAGCTATAATGTGGCCGGGTGGGGTAGCCAGGTGGGCGTGGCTGGGTGGGCGTGGCCGGGTGGGCGTGGCTGGGTGGGGTAGCCAGGTGGGCGTGGCTGGGTGGGTTAGCCAGGTGGGCGTGGCTGGGTGGGCGTGGCCGGGTGGCGTTCCTACTGCCTCAGTCTCTCTCTGGTTCGTCAGGATCCGGTCGGAGCTTCGCTGCTCGGACCTTTGGCCGGCCCGACGCTCCTCTCCCAGCAGCTGGGACTCCCGCAGGCTGTCATGGCCGCCCAGGCGCCAGGAGTGATCACAGGTGAGCGGGCGCCGCCGGTGCTCCCGGTCCTCCCTTCTTCCTCTATCGCTGACCGCCGGCTGCCCTTCCAGGTGTGACCCCGGCGCGCGTCGGCCTGCCCCAGGTGGGACTGGTGAACCCGGTTTTGGCTACGCCTCCGTCGGGCTCGGAGCCCCGGAGGAAGGCGGAGTCTCAGCTGGAGGTGCAGCAGGAGGCGGCGTCGGAGCCGCTCAGCGAGCAAGAGCACATGAGCATCAGCGGCAGCAGCGCTCGCCACATGGTGATGAGGAAGCTGCTCCGCAAGCAGGAGGTGAGCCC
Organism: Poeciliopsis prolifica; assembly: GCF_027474105.1. Taxonomy (NCBI): domain Eukaryota; kingdom Metazoa; phylum Chordata; class Actinopteri; order Cyprinodontiformes; family Poeciliidae; genus Poeciliopsis; species Poeciliopsis prolifica. Next base: position 1,945,998 of record NW_026562444.1, read on the forward strand.
GACCCGATGTGAACCGGGCCTCGGCCCCGACCTCTGACCTCTGCCCTCTGCCCCCAGTCCACCGTCATGGTGCTGAGGAACATGGTGGGCCCCGAGGACATCGACGACGACCTGGAGGGCGAAGTGACGGAGGAGTGCGGGAAGTTCGGCCAGGTGCGGCGTCATCATCTACCAGGAGCGGCAGGGCGAGGAGGACGACGCCGACGTCATCGTCAAGATCTTCGTGGAGTTCTCGGAGGCGGCGCACCGGAACCGTGCCATCCAGGCGCTCAACAACCGCTGGTTCGGGGGCCGCAAGGTGGCCGCTGAGGTCTACGACCAGGACCGCTTCGACGCCAGCGACCTGTCGGCGTAAGACCCGCCCGTATCCATGGAAACCCTTCTTCTCCTGCAGGTTGCGTCACGCCGAGCCGAGCCGGGCTTCCTGTCAGAACCGAACGTTCTGCCGGTCCGGATCTGGACCGAAACTGACTCCATCCGGATCGGGGAAGAGCGAGTGGTTCTGGTTCGGACGGGACTGCTGTGACTGGGTTTGGACCGGAACCGACTTCGGTTCTCCTGGACAGACGATCCTGAACGTTCCCGACACAAATTCTCAGAACTGAACAGAACTGGGCCGGGTCCAAATGAATAAATGTTTTCCAGCTGTTTAAAGGTTGTGAAGCTGCTCTCTGATTGGCTGAGCGGACCGGATCCACCGGACCCGGTCCGCTCAGACCCGGTCCACCGGCCCGGGTCGACCCGGTCCAAACACTCCCGACGGGAAACCTGCCTCGTCATGACAACCCGGGGTCTGTCCGGATCCACCGACGTCTCAAATCGGTTCTGGACCGGCTGGTTCTGGTTCTCCTCTTGGAATAAAATTAATAAATAAAATCACTCCAGAACCAGACCTGGAACCCGTCCGGATCATGTTCTGCAGGACCGGGTGAACGTTGGGGCTTCCACAAAGTTCTGATCCGGGTGCTCGCCTTTACCGGTTCTGGAAAGGTTCTGTTCACCATCAGCAGATGGTGCTGAACTGAGCTCAGCCTCAGGAAAAGGTCCAAACCCAGATGGGGTTCTGATCCGATTCTTCCAGAACAGGTTCTGCTGCTGGTCCATGAAGTTCCACATGGCCTCAGTGTTTCTCGACCAGTCAGAAACAATCGGGCCTTGCGAGACCTGCTGACCCGGCATTACCAGAACCAGGTGAGGACCAGAACCTGACTGAGAACAGGAACGTTAGAAGTCTTGGGTCAGAACCGAGCCCATCTGGATCTGATCTCTGTTAATATCTGGATTGCTTTGGAGAAGCTCGACCCAGAAGAACCAGATCATTTGGTTCTGCTCAGCCTTCCTGCGGTTTTGTCCAGACCGGAACCAGTCCTGGTTAAAACCCGTCCAGACGAGAACCGAACCAGACTGGAACGGTCCTGATCGGAACCCGTCCGGACTAGAACCCGTCCGGATCAGCAGGAAGGCGAGGCTGCAGTGTCGCCTTCAGGTCAGCAGGTGTCGCTCTCGGCTGGGAGAAGTTTTCACGGTTCGGATCTTCAGAAAGCCGAACACCAGAACCGGACCCAACACCAGAATATAAATATTTGTTCTGAGCTGCAAATTCGGAACTAAAGTCCAGATAAACCGAACCTCCAGAACCGAGCAGAACATTTCAGCGGTAGAAACGGGCCAGACTGGCTCCGAGCTTTTATTTTGACGTCTTGCCCCGCTACGCCGGAAGTGTGCGTACGGCGGCTCGCAGGACTCGGTCCGCCTCCAGGTCATCATGGGAGACTCCGTGTGCGAAGAACTCGAGGACCTGGTTCACTTCTCCGTCCCAGACCTGCCCGCGAGAGGCTATGTCGTGATGGAGGAGATCCGACGTCAAGGCAAGCTGTGTGACGTCACTCTGAAGGTAAGAAGCGAGGCGCGCGAGGCTAGCGGTTAGCTCACGAGCTACTGGAATGCTAACTGGATGCTAACTAGCTAACAAGACAGACCATTGACAAACAGCTGATAGGGCTGGTATCGATTTTAGGTGACAGGTCACGTGATTACACCTGTCAGTACACAGGAAGTGGATTACCTGACCTGTTGCATAGCAACTAATGAGCTTTCATCGATCAGATCACAGCTGTTAATGGAGCTGGAGGTGCGATGGTTCTGGTTCTGACCCGGCTCGTGTCTGCAGGTCGGAACATAAGTTCAGCGCTCACCGGATCGTCCTGGCCGCCTCCATCCCGTATTTCCACGCCATGTTCACCCACGACATGGTGGAGCGCAAGCAGGACGAGATCCTGATGCAGGGCATGGACCCAGGTACGAACCAGGAGGACCAGGTTCGCATTCGGTCCGTTCCCAGTCTATCCGCCAAATTTCTATATTTTCTCTTGTGTTGTATTTATATATTTTTTATTTATATTTTACCTATATTCTTATTCCTTGCTTATTTTGCTTAATTTAGGGTTTTGGCTACTCACATTTAGTGTCTTTAATTTGTATTTGTTGTATTCTTTAGTATTTTGCGCACTGTGTGCCACTTTTCTGCCTGTAAGCTGCTGGTAACTTCAATTTCCTGAGGGAGTCTTCCCAAGGGATCAATAAAGTACGAGTCTGAGTCTGACCAGTAGCTGTCTGTGCGCAGCGCCCTGGAGGCTCTCATTAACTTCGCCTACAGGCGGCCGCGTCGCCATCGACCAGCAGAACGTCCAGGCGCTGCTGATTGGCTCCAGCTTCCTGCAGCTGCAGAACGTGAAGGACGCCTGCTGCTCCTTCCTGCAGGAGAGGTGAGCTCCTCCGCACGCGCTCCGTACGACGGCGCCACGTCAGCCGCCACGTCAGCTGACGTCTGCGTGGCGACCGGTCCCTTCTTGTTCCAGGCTGCACCCCAAGAACTGCCTGGGCGTGCGTCAGTTCGCGGAGGCCATGATGTGCACGGCGCTGTACGACGCGGCCAACGGCTTCCTGCAGCGCCACTTTGTGGAGGCGGCGCTGTCCGAGGAGTTCCTGGCGCTGCGGGCCGAGGAGGTTCTGGAGCTGATGGGCTGCGACGAGCTCAACGTCAAGGCCGAGGAGCAGGTGAGGCGGCGCCGCTCGCTCCCTTGCTCACCGCCGCCGTGGCTCGCTCACCGTCCCGCCTTACCTGTGCAGGTGTTCGAGGGCGGCGCTGGCTTGGGTCCACCACAACCGGGACCAGAGGAAGACTCTGCTGCCAGAGCTGCTGGCCAAGATCCGACTTCCTCTCTGCCAGCCGCGCTTCCTGTCCGACCGCGTCCAGCAGGACGAGCTGATTCGCTGCTGCCACAGGTGCAGGTGAGGCGCAGCGTACCTGAGGCACCAAGACGGTGCAGGAGATCTGGACTCGCAACAGTCAGGTTCTGATCGGGTGCTGTTATCACTTTATTGATTGTCTATTGATCAGTGTTGATCTCCCATCAGGGACCTGGTGGATGAGGCCAAAGACTTCCACCTGGTCCTGGAGCGCCGCCCTCACCTGCCCTCCTTTAAGACGCGGCCGCGGTGCTGCACCTCCGTCTCGGGGCTCATCTACGCCGTGGGCGGCCTCAACAGCTCAGGTAGCTCCGCCTCTCTCACCTGAGCTGGCGCTGCAGAGTCCAGGTGGAGCTGAGTGTCCTCTCCCTGGTCAGGTGACTCCTTGAACCTGGTGGAGGTGTTTGACCCGGTGGGGAACTTCTGGGAGCGCTGCCAGCCAATGAGGACGGCCCGCAGTCGAGTGGGCGTGGCTGTCGTCAACGGCCTGCTGTACGCCATCGGCGGATACGACGGCCAATCGCGGCTCAGCACGGTGGAGGTGTACAACCCGGAGACGGACGGCTGGACTCAGGTGTCCAGCATGAACAGCCAGCGCAGGTCAGTGGCGCCCTATTGATCGGAACGACCGATCAGTAACCCGATCGATAACCCGACGCCGCCTTCCTCAGCGCCATGGGAACCGTGGTCATCGACGGCCATATCTACGTCTGCGGCGGATACGACGGGAAGTCCTCTCTGAACTCTGTGGAGTGTTACTCTCCAGAAACCGACAGGTGAGTTCTTCTTGGTGGGCGGTCTGTGAGGAAGATGATGAAGATGATGGTCTCTCTCTCTTACCTGAGTTCAGGTGAGTCTTGCTGACCTGATCTCCCACCTATCTGCTGCTCAGACAGCAGGGGGCGTCCGTACCGCCCAGCGTAGCGACTTCCTGTCATGTGACTCACCGTGTTTCCTCCTCAGGTGGAGCGTGGTGACGGAGATGAGCGAGTCGCAGCGCCACCGGCGTCACCGTGTTCGACGGGCGGATCTTCGTGTCGGGCGGCCATGACGGCCTGCAAATCTTCAACACGGTCAGTGCCGCTCCGCCGCCGTTCGCCGTCTGCTGGGCTCACCTCACCTGTGTGACTCCTCCCCCTGCAGGTGGAGTACTACAACCACCACACGGACCGCTGGCACCCGGCGCCGGCCATGCTCAACAAGCGCTGCCGTCACGGCGCCGCCGCGCTCGGCAGCCACATGTACGTCGCCGGAGGCTATGACGGCTCCGGCTTCCTGAGCGGCGTGGAGGTGCTGTCCGGCGTGTCGGGCCAGTGGAGCCTCCTGGTGGCCATGAACACGCGGCGCAGCCGGGTGTCGCTGGTGTCGACGGCGGGCCGGCTGTACGCCGTGGGCGGCTACGACGGCCAGTCCAACCTGAGCTCGGTGGAGATGCTGAACCCCGACACCAACCGCTGGATGTTCATGGCGCCCATGGCGTGTCACGAGGGCGGCGTCGGCGTCGGCTGCGTCCTGCTGCAACCCGCCTAAGAGGGGGCGGGGCCTCCGGCGCTGACCAGAGCTTCTCAGTAGGACGGAGAGGCTCGCCTCCTTCGGCATTCTGGGAAAAACTCTAGAGCCTGCAGCAGCTGCTACGATTAATTACCGGCTTCTGATTGGTCAGAGGGAATCCCATAGAGCTGCTAGCTGTAGCAACAGCACCTGGAGGGGCGGGGCTTCATGACCTGCAGGGTGGAGTCACTGAGCCCACAGACGGAGGAGGCGGAGCTTCAGGCACATCAGATGGTGGAGGTGACATCATCAGCACCTGGTCAGGTGCTTCCAGGACGTTTCCAGGTGACAGACGCTGGTTTAGCAGCGCGTGCACAGCTCAGTGCGCGGCCGTGTTGTTCCGATAATTTAATATAAATAATTTATTCAGGATAAACGTGTTCAGTCCACTTTGTCTGTGACATCATACCAACATCACACGACCAGCTTTAATACAGTAAGATAAACTTTGATGCATCGACGCCTAGAAAATGAAAACGACTTTAGTGAAACTTTATTGAACTGAAACATTTCCAGACGTTTGTTTGTGAGCCTCCTGCTTTTCATTAAATACCATTTCAGATTTTCAGAACATTGAATTGCAGCGATGCTCAGATCTCCCTGCTGCTGGTGAATCATGACTGAAACATTCACTCTTGATCCATTTTTGTTTTTTCTTTATTTTGGTTATTAAACGGTTTTTAAGCTTTGATGTTATTATGGTCTCAAAATTTATCGTCCAGCTGAATTCGTCATGGTGACGCATCGATCAATCGATCGATTGATCGATTGATCTCAATATTAAAGCACTTTATTCCTTCTGAAGACGTCTGGATGATCAGTTACTGATTCCTGATCGATCAAATGTTATTGATTTCTGCTGATCCAGGTTATCCTCTCCGTTACCATGGTGATGTCTGATCAGTAATTGGGAAGGAGACCGGGTTCTGTTGAACTGGGTTTATCAGAACCAGAACAGCTGATTTCATGTTTTCGGACTCTCAGAAAGGCACCTGAACACATCAGATTCACCTTCAGTCACTTTTATTTTGAAAACGACAAACAGGAAATGGAGTCCAGAACATGAGGAGTCCAGTCTGGAGCAGAACCAGAAGTATAAGGTCCAAATCGGTCTTCGGACTCATCACACTCGCACTGCATTTCAGCCCAACCGTGTCGGATCAGTCCCACCTGGACCCGATCAGAACCGGGTCCGTGTTGGTCTCCAGCGGTTCTGCTCGTCCTACATGTTGTACGTGTTGTTCTGGTCAAACCGGGTGGTTCTGATGGCGGACAGAGGCTCCTTAACGACCCGGGAACCGGACTCTTCACTGGGCCTGGGGGCCGGCCGGTCCAGAAGGTTCTGCAGGGGGCGGAGCCTCAGGGGATGCTTCAGCACAACACCTGTACAGGTGAGATACTGTTAGTTACAGTTTCCTGTCCTGTGACTGAGGAAGGCGGAGCCTTTCTGAGCTGCAATGCCGTCAGAATGGGTTTCATTTGGTGGGCGGAGCCAACAGGTCAGCCATACAAATCCTGACCAATCAGATTGTTCAAACGAACTGAACTCCCACTATTACATCCTGTTGCTACATGTTGCTGCTATATGTTGCTGCTATATGTTGCTGCTACATGTTGCTGCTACATGTTGCTGCTACATGTTGCTGCTATATGTTGCTGCTACATGTTGCTGCTACATGTTGCTGCTATATGTTGCTGCTACATGTTGCTGCTATATGTTGCTGCTACATGTTGCTGCTATATGTTGCTGCTACATGTTGCTGCTACATGTTGCTGCTATATGTTGCTGCTACATGTTGCTGCTATATGTTGCTGCTACATGTTGCTGCTATATGTTGCTGCTACATGTTGCTGCTATATGTTGCTGCTACATGTTGCTGCTACATGTTGCTGCTACATGTTGCTGCTACATGTTGCTGCTATATGTTGCTGCTACATGTTGCTGCTACATGTTGCTGCTACATGTTGCTGCTACATGTTGCTGCTATATGTTGCTGCTACATGTTGCTGCTACATGTTGCTGCTATATGTTGCTGCTACATGTTGCTGCTACATGTTGCTGCTATATGTTGCTGCTACATGTTGCTGCTACATGTTGCTGCTACATGTTGCTGCTATATGTTGCTGCTACATGTTGCTGCTATATGTTGCTGCTACATGTTGCTGCTACATGTTGCTGCTATATGTTGCTGCTATATGTTGCTGCTACATGTTGCTGCTACATGTTGCTGCTACATGTTGCTGCTATATGTTGCTGCTACATGTTGCTCCTACAGCCAAAACTGGTTAAACTTGAGTATCAGGCTGGACTCCATGTTGGCCAGGAGTCCCGGTCCAGTGCGGACGCGACACGCAGCCGGTCATGTGACGTCACATGACGTCACATGACGTCATGTGACTTTTAGTGGGTGAAAAGAGGCTCATGCTTCACCAAAGGCAGCAGATTTAATGGCTGAACTCCATTTCTACGCTTCTTTTCAGACTCAAGATTTGATGAGTCAGGAGAATCAGCTATATTCATCAGAACTGTGACGATGATGATGATGATGATGATGATGGAGGAACTGGGTTCCTGTCTAAGAAAGACATTCAAATAATAGATTTTTTAATGATTTAGAAATAATTAAAATGATATTTTGAAAGGACTCACGGCGGCGTGTTGCTGGGCAGGAAGCGGGCCTCCTCTCCGTCCAGGACGCCGTGGTACAGGCTGATCTGTTGTTCCAGCCGCTGCCGGTTGCTTAGCAACATGTCGAAGTCGCGGCGCTGCTGCTCGATCTCGCTCCGCACGTCGCTAAGCTCCGCCTCCAGCCGCGCCGCCACGGAGCCCAGGTTCTGCAGCTCCACGTCGTGCCAGTGGCGGGCGTCGCTCAGCGAGTTCTCCAGGCCTCGTTTCTACAGGACCAGAGGTCAGAAGGTCAATAAGTCGGGTTCTGGGCGACCCTGGACGTGACGCCGCTGGTCTCACCAGCGCCCTGATGGACTCTGTCTCAGCCTGCAGACTCTGGATCCTGCAGCTCACGTCGCCGCACTCCGCCTTCAGGGCCTCCGCCCGCTGCTCCTCCGCACTCAGACGGCTGGCCGCGCACGGCGCCTCCTGCAGGACGGACAGGACGGGGTCAGGGGACGGAGGGGACGGCCGGTCCGGCCGGTCCTCTGACCCGGCCTCACCTTGGACTCCAGGTAGCCGTCGGTGTCGGCCCGGTTCCGCTCCGTCAGCTGCTCCCAGTGGGTCCGGATGTGGGCCAGGATCCGGTCCAGACCAGTTTCCACGGGAGCGTCGGGTTCGTCCACGTCCAGCCCGGCGGTCCGGCTGTACAGGGCGCGGACGTCCTGCGGGGACAGGGACAGTCCGGTCACCAGAGGCCCACTGCCGGTTGTGGTTCCGATCGGGATCCAGCAGAACCTGCTCATGGCGGCTCTCAAGGTGCCGCAGCTCCGCACTCATGCTCTCCATCTGTTCCTCCAGCTCCGCCTTCGTCACGGCCGCCTCCTCCATCACCCGGCGGAGAGAGCAGACCTCGTCCTCCACCGCCGCCCTGAGGGACGCCTCGCTGTCCAGCCTGCACACACACACACACACACACGCAGAGAAACACGCACACACACACACACACGCGCGCAGAGAAACACGCACACACTGCCATCATCATCATCATCATCATGGGTTGATCTGCAGCTATTAACACAGAAATCATAAAACCTTCATTGGATTTTAATCTAAATTTAACTAAATGCTGCAGCCAATTTAACAACTTAACTATAAAAGCCTAGAAGAAATTAAAAATCAAACCATTTCCTCTTTCTGCTGCCTGGATCTCCGACCCACAAGGTTCTTTCAGAAAGTCCGTGTTTCAATGATCCGGTTGATGAACCGGGTCACCAGCAGAAATCCAACCTGATATAAAACCAGTCTGGATGAATCTCAGCCGTTAGTTTAGTTTAGTTTAGTTTAGTTAGTTTAGTTTAGTTTAGTTTAGTTTAGTTCGTGTCTGAAAAATGTGTGAAACGGTTCAAAGTTCCTGAAACATGAGATCCTGAAATCAAAGTTGCTTTGATTAGCAGCAACTGCTGATCATGTTTGGTGACTTAATGAACGTTTGAATTGGTCCAATCAGAACCAGAGACTCACTGAGGTTCTTCCATGGCAACAAACTAAAATATCAACATTATTTCTGAGCAGAACACTGGAATCACAGCCAGTGTTCTGTTCTGGTTCTACTCAGGTTCTGTTCTGGTTCTACTCAGGTTCTGTTCTGGTTCTGTTCAGGTTCTGTTCTGGTTCTGTTCAGGTTCTGTTCTGGTTCTACTCAGGTTCTGTTCTGGTTCTGTTCAGGTTCTGTTCTGGTTCTGTTCAGGTTCTACTCAGGTTCTGTTCTGGTTCTGTTCAGGTTCTGTTCTGGTTCTGTTCAGCTTCTACTCAGGTTCTGTTCTGGTTCTGTTCTGGTTCTACTCAGGTTCTGTTCAGGTTCTACTCAGGTTCTGTTCTGGTTCTGTTCAGGTTCTGTTCTGGTTCTGTTCAGGTTCTACTCAGGTTCTGTTCTGGTTCTACTCAGGTTCTGTTCAGGTTCTGTTCTGGTTCTGTTCAGGTTCTACTCAGGTTCTGTTCAGGTTCTGTTCTGGTTCTGTTCAGGTTCTACTCAGGTTCTGTTCTGGTTCTGTTCAGGTTCTACTCAGGTTCTGTTCAGGTTCTACTCAGGTTCTGTTCGGGTTCTGACCTTTCTTTAAAGTCTTCTGCGTTGGCCTGAACGTTCTCCGTCTGCAGCATCAGCCGAGCGTTTTCCAGGATGGCTTCACTGACCTGCAGCATGTGGGACGTCACAGTTTAGGATCTTGACCCCGGCCTCACCCCTGACCCCGGCCTCAGCCCCCTACCTGCCGGTAGATATCCTCCCACTCCCTGCGCAGCGGCCCCCAGGCCCCGGCGCCGGCCGCCTTGCGGTCCAGGCTGAGGCGGATCTGCTGCTCCAGCTGCCGGTTCAGCTCCTCCAGCGCCCGGACTTTGTCCCGGTACTCCATCAGGCAGCTGTTCAGGCCCGTGGCGCCGCCGCCCGCGGCCCGGGGCAGCACCGGCGCGGCACAGCTCCTCATCCCTTGCAGGAACACGCTGCTAATGCCCAGAGCCCGGCGGGAAACGCGCGTCCCCAGGGCGCAGGCGGCTCCCGACCCCACCGGCACGCCGCGGGGCATCGTTGCACCCGCCGCGCTCGTCCTACAACCGGAGGCGGCGGCCGGGTGCTCGGAGGACGACTGTCCCAGGAAGGAGGAGTGGCGTCGGGGCAGAGGCATGGCGCTTGGCGGCTCCCGCGATCAAACCCCCCACGGCGGCTCGCCTCCGGGATTTATGGGGAGACGGAGTTCTGGAAACACGGCCCGCTTTGTCCTGGAGCTGTTTGTGCCGCGCAGCGTGGCGCCTTTTGTTCTGGTGGAAACACGGAGTCCCATTTCAGCTGCATCAGCAGCGGGGTCAGGGGTCACGGGGAATAGATCGGAGCTGCACGCGCTCAGCAGCTTCTGACCAAACCGAGAAGACGAGAAGAAACATTTGGGAAAAATATGGAAAACCTGATTTAGTTCTGTGACCTTTTTTAAAGCTGGTGAAACTGAATCTGTGCAGCGGCAGCAAAACTAAACCAAACTAAACTAAAACAAACTAAACCAAACTAAACTAAAACAAACCAAACTAAACTAAACTAAACTAAAACAAACTAAACTAAAACAAACTAAACTAAACCAAACTAAACTAAAACAAACAAACTGAAACAAACTAAACCAAACTAAACTGAAACAAACTAAACCAAACTAAACTAAACCAAACGAAACTAAACTAAAACAAACTAAACTAAACGAAACTAAACCAAAGTAAACTAAACTAAAACAAACTAAAAAAAACAAAAACTGAAACAAACTAAACTAAACTAAAACAAACTAAACCAAACTAAACTAAAACAAACCAAACTAAACTAAACTAAAACAAACCAAACTAAAACAAACAAAACTAAACCAAACTAAACTAAAACAAACAAAACCAAACTAAACTAAACCAAACTAAACTAAACTAAACCAAACTAAACCAAACTAAACCAAAGTAAACTAAACTAAAAAACTAAACTAAACTAAAACAAACTAAACTAAACCAAACTAAACTAAACCAAACTAAACTAAACTAAAACAAACTAAACTAAAACAAACTAAACTAAACTAAACTAAAACAAACTAAACTAAACTAAAACAAACTAAACTAAAACAAACTAAACTAAAACAAACTAAACTAAAACAAACTAAACTAAACTAAAACAAACTAAACTAAACTAAAACAAACTAAACCAAACTAAACTAAAACAAACCAAACTAAACGTAACTAAACTAAACTAAACCAAACGAAACTAAACTAAAACAAACTAAACTAAACCAAACTAAAAACAAACTAAACCAAACTAAACTAAACTAAAACAAACTACACTAAACTAAACTAAAACTAACTAAACTAAACTAAAACAAACTAAACTAAACCAAACGAAACTAAACTAAACAACCAAACTAAACTAAAACAAACTAAACTAAACCAAACGAAACTAAACTAAACCAAACTAAACTAAACGAAACTAAACCAAAGTAAACTAAACTAAAACAAACTAAACCAAACTAAACTAAACTAAAACAAACTAAACTAAAACAAACTAAACTAAACCAAACTAAAACAAACTAAACTAAACTAAAACAAACTAAACTAAACTAAAACAAACTAAACTAAACCAAACTAAACTAAAACAAACTAAACTAAACTAAAACAAACTAAACTGAAACAAACTAAACCAAACTAAACTAAAACAAACCAAACTAAACTAAACTAAACTAAAACAAACTAAACTAAACTAAAACAAACTAAACTAAACTAAACCAAACGAAACTAAACTAAAACAAACTAAACTAAACCAAACTAAAACAAACTAAACTAAAACAAACTAAACCAAACTAAACTAAACTAAAACAAACTAAACTAAACTAAACTAAAACAAACTAAACTAAACTAAAACAAACTAAACTAAACCAAACGAAACTAAACTAAAACAAACTAAACTAAACCAAACTAAAACAAACTAAACTAAAACAAACTAAACCAAACTAAACTAAACTAAAACAAACTAAACTAAACTAAAACAAACCAAACTAAACTAAAACAAACTAAACTAAACCAAACAAAACTAAACTCAAACTAAACTAAACCAAACGAAACTAAACCAAACTAAACTAAACTCAAACAAACTAAACTAAAACAAACTAAACTAAACCAAACGAAACTAAACTAAAACAAACTAAACTAAACCAAACGAAACTAAAACAAACTAAACTAAAACAAACTAACCTAAAACAAACTAAACTAAAACAAACTAAACTAAAACAAACTAAACTAAACCAAACTAAACTAAACTAAAACAAACTAAACTAAACCAAACGAAACTAAACTAAAACAAACTAAACTAAACCAAACTAAAACAAACTAAACTAAAACAAACTAAACCAAACTAAACTAAACTAAAACAAACTAAACTAAACTAAAACAAACAAACTAACCCAAACGAAACTAAACCAAACTAAACTAAAACAAACTAAAAACTAAACCAAACGAAACTAAACTCAAACAAACTAACTAAACCAAACGAAACTAAACCAAACTAAACTAAACTCAAACAAACTAACTAAAACAAAAAAAACCAAACGAAACTAAACTAAAACAAACTAAACTAAACCAAACGAAACTAAACCAAACTAAACTAAACTAAAACAAACTAACCTAAAACAAACTAAACTAAACTAAACCAAACGAAACTAAACTAAAACAAACTAAACCAAACTAAACTAAAACAAACCAAACTATACGTAACTAAACTAAACTAAACCAAACAAAACTAAACTAAAACAAACCAAACTAAACTAAACCAAACGAAACTAAACCAAACTAAACTAAACTAAAACAACCTAAACTAAACCAAACTAAACTAAAACAAACTAAACTAAACCAAACGAAACTAAACTCAAACAAACTAAACTCAAACAAACTAAACTAAACCAAACGAAACTAAACTAAAACAAACTAAACTAAACCAAACGAAACTAAAACAAACTAAACTAAACTAAAACAAACTAAACTAAACTAAACCAAACTAAACTAAACTCAAACAAACTAAACTAAACCAAACGAAACTAAACTAAAACAAACTAAACTAAACCAAACGAAACTAAACCAAACTAAACTAAAACAAACTAAACTAAACTAAAACAAACTAAACTAAACCAAACTAAACAAAAACAAACTAAACTAAAACAAACCAAACGAAACTAAACTAAAACAAACTAAACTAAACCAAACTAAACTAAAACAAACTAAACTAAACCAAACTAAACTAAAACAAACTAAACTAAACCAAACTAAACTAAACCAAACTAAACTAAAACAAACTAAACTAAAACTAACTAAATTAAACTAAACCAAACTGAAACAAACTAAACTAAACCAAACTAAACTAAACTAAAACAAACTAAACTAAACTAAACGAAACTTAACTAAAACAAACTAAACTAAACCAAACTAAAACAAACTAAACTAAAACAAACTAAACTAAACTAAAACAAACTAAACTAAACCAAACTAAAACAAACTAAACCAAACTAAACTAAACTAAAACAAACTAAACTAAAACAAACTAAACCAAACTAAACTCAAACAAACGAAACTAAACTAAAACAAACTAAACTAAAACAAACGAAACTAAACTAAAACAAACTAAACTAAAACAAACTAAACTAAAACAAACTAAACTAAACACAGTAGTAATGGGAGAAATGATGAAAAAAGCAGAAAGCCAAAGAAAACTTTGGCAGAAAGCCAGTACATATTTAACAGTAGGTTCTTGTGTACATACTGTTAAGTACATACTGTTAAGTATGTACTTAACAGTATGTACTGTTAAGTACATACTGTTAAGTACATACTGTTAAGTATGTACTTAACAGTATGTACTGTTAAGTACATACTGTTAAGTACATACTGTTAAGTACATACTGTTAAGTACATACTGTTAAGTACATACTGTTAAGTACATACTGTTAAGAATTAAAAAGAGGAATAACTTGATTTAGCTCTTGTCATGAAATGAGGGAAGACGAGTGTAGCCATCAACAGTTGAAAAGTCGGGCTTGCTTTATTAGCACGAGCCTTCCACTAACAACATGAACATACTCTTATTCGAACTCGTTTATCACTGTATAGTTCTTTAGAGCGCCCCCAGTGGGCAGGAACCCAAACTGCTGTTACTATAGATAAACAATAGTATCTCACAACAGCTCTTTAATTAATTCTTCTTTGTCCCGAATTCTTGCGTCTGTATACGTGTCCAGGGAGAAAGAGCAATCATACGACGTCAGACTTCAGATATCCAGAGTTTTATCCTGAGAAAATCAATGCAAGAAGAATGTTACAATGAGCATCTCACCTAGATCATCAAAAGTCCAAGACGTGACAAAACAGAAAGGTAGTTTAAATTAACGAGGGACAAGTGAACTCAACACAGAAAAAAAGGCCCAGTAGAAGGGGATTATGGGAAGGAGAAGCGAAAAGAACGCGGGGGAGAGAAAGGGAGGGAGGAAGTTAATGGAGGCCGATGCTAATGTTTCTAGAAGTTAAGGTTGGAGAAAGAACTGTATTTTTTGGATGTTTTGTACCAGTGATTCTGCACACGGAGTGTAGGATACCAGCCCAAGGGTTCTGTGGAGAAAATAAGGAGGAAAAACTGCGGTTGATCCGAGAAGAGGAACCTAGAAACACGGCGACATGGATTTCAGCGCGATGGAGGAGTAGTCCTGCAACTTGCGTGGCAAAGTTGCCAAAGAAATTTGGACTCGCGAAGCAACCTTGACGGTGAGGACGACGGCTGAGCGAGTAGGTTTGAGTTATTTTCTGGTTCAAATTGAGAGAAGAGGAGTGTCGGAACGCTATCGCACCCTAGCTTCATCAGGCCTGCAACGGAAACTTTAACCGGTACCGGACAGTGTGTGTGTGAGAGTATGGGCCCATGTGTGATATTGTTTAAAACGGTAATTTTTTGGTAAATGTATGGAGTTCTGTTGGTGACTAAAGTTACATTTTGGTTGTATTAAGACATAGGTTAAAGTAAGGTGGGTTTTTCCTTAAAACACAAAAGTTAAAGTGAGGAAAACAAAAGGGACTGAAAAGAAAAGAGCCTTTTCGGCTTATTTTATTTTGGGAAACCTTTACTTTTGTGAATTAATAACTTTGCTCAAGTTCAGTTCCTTTGATTATTTCCGGGCATTGTGAGCTAAAACCCTATTTCCTCAAGTTGTTATTAAAAGAAACTGTTCAGTTAGCTGGTTGCCTGGAGTTATTTATGTTGCATCAAAGTTGGGTAAGGTGATTGGCTGAGTAACAATTTACTCTACATAGGTAAACCTGCGTGGTATCTACCAGAACTTAACGAACCCAAATAGCACCCCATCAGTGAGTTGGAGTTCTTGTCCCAGTTATTAGGTGACGAGCAGTGGGGTGCTACATAAACTAAACCAAACTAAACTAAAACAAACTAAACTAAACAAAACTAAACATGCTGGAGCTCCTATTGGTCTTCGTCCGGCTCCGTCCTGATGGGATCCACTGGATCATGGCGAATCCACCAGAACCCGATGAAAAGAGGGAAACTTCATGTACGACTTGACTCTGTTGCTGCACATCATGGCAGAGATCAGTCCTCACGATATGACCAAGAGATATTCATCTCCAAACTCAAGAGAGACCCGTCCAACCAGTCGGGTCTCGGCTGTCAGGCTGCAGGGAGACAAAAGGACCAGATCGTCTTTATCGTACATGAAATGATTTTCAAAATGGCTGCCCCCCTAACAGCCAGCGTAGCAGCCTTTAAGTTCAACAGACAAATCATGAAGGTGCGAGTCAAAAAGAAGCGTTTAGAAACGGAAAACAAAACTTAACTTGCACAGATTGATGAGGTTATGATGTCATATCATGTTTAACTGTCTACATGCTTCTAGTACTTATAATTCTTTCAGTGAATAAAGTCAAAATCATCACTGAGCTTTTGTCTCAACCAGACTGATTATCATGTCTTTGATCAGTGACCCTAGTCGTCTGCTGCAACAATCGACATTATAGAAGTTGATGCAACACTGAATAAATATCCAGTTAAAACCTGCAGCGATGCTTCCTCCTTATTTCTGCAATATTCTTCTCTCCAGTGAACCTTCAGCAGCAGATCATCAACAAAATGTTCAAAACATATTTATAGAAATAGAACATAAAGTGGATCCAACTCTGAGCTCTGGTTGACAACTGTCCAGTAATCAGCTTAATGTGATTAATCATAACTGATTAATGTGACAAATGACCAGTAAACAACGTGGTGATGACATCATGAAGCCTTAAAGTGACAGGAACCCAGAAACAGAACGTGGTGATGACATCATGAAGCCTTAAAGTGACAGGAACCCAGAAACAGAACGGGATGCATGGAGATGATGATCATCCATTATGAATCATGAATCTTATCTTTCACTCAAAACGCAGACCAGCAAATTAACTGGCACTAGAACCAACCAGGAGGGGGCAAACACCTGGGCAGTTATAGACCTGGGCAGTTATAGACCTGGGGCAGTTCTTGAAGGGGTGAAGCAGGTTCACCTGCTCCCTGGTTTCTATGCTGTAAAACCTGGACAAACCTGGAAAAACCTGGAAAGATCCGGAGGAAAACATCTGAGCAATTCCTGGTGATCCATCTCACATCACCATGGCAACCCTCTTGATGGTTGGAGCTCTGCATCGCCATGGAAACCCCAGTGGCCTCATTGATCCTTTAGTCTGAGCCAACATGAGGTCACTGGACTCACCTGGACCCACCTGGACTCACCTGGACCCACCTGGACTCACCTGGACCCACCTGGACTCACCTGGACCCACCTGGACCCACCTGGACCCACCTGGACCCACCTGGACTCACCTGGACCCACCTGGACTCACCTGGACCCACCTGGACCCACCTGGACTCACCTGGACCCACCTGGACTCACCTGGACCCACCTGGACTCACCTGGACCCACCTGGACTCACCTGGACTCACCTGGACCCACCTGGACTCACCTGGACTCACCTGGACCCACCTGGACTCACCTGGGGATGACATGACCTCGTATGGTGATTTGTGTGATGTGATGGTATCGATATGTATCCCCAGATGACTTGGAATGTGTTAAAAGTTGGACTCTGGGTTGCTGGCTGTGGTTGCCAGGTTTCCATGAAAAGTCTGATTTTAAGGCAGACCTGGCAACAATCGGCAGCAGCAGCTTAGCCTCAGTGGTCACTTCCTGTTTGAACCAAAGGTCAGTCAATAAATATCTCTATGTAGAAACTCAACAGCTTTAATGTGACGTCTGTTGAATTCAGTTTTTTCTTCCCACTGTGACCACATAGCAACTCTAACCAGCTGCTTTTCAGTCTGGATTTAAAGGAACTCAGGGTTTCGGCTGTTTTTCAGTTTTCTGGAAGTTTGTTCAAGATTAGTGGAGCATAGAAGCTGAAAGCTGCTTCTCCATGTCTGGTTCTGGTTCTGATGTAGATCAGAACCAGAACCAGCAGGTTGGTCCAGCAGCAGCAGATCTTCAATGTGTTCAGTGTTCAAAGTGAAGGAATGTAGAACTAGATGATGTAGAACCAGCTGATCCTGCAGCTGGTAGAAGATCTACTTTGGAACTGAAGGTTTGGGTCAGAGGTCAGTCTGATCTCTAGTTTATGGCTGGAGGCACCTAGGTCCAACAGAACCAGGACCAGCGCTGTGGTTCTTCCACACCCTGTGTTTATATGGATGTCGCTAAACACTTTGACTAGGCCACAGGTGTCAAGCTGCAGTCCTGCAGGGGCCTGCGACGTTTCGATGCTCCTCTGCTGCACTTCCTGAGTAGATGGTAAATAATTAGCAGAGCTGGAGGTCATGAAACATTTCATTCCAGCGCTTTGGACCCGATCCGCATCTAGAAACCGCAGGACAGCTCTGTGCTAACCATGGAAAGCAGATCGGTCGTAACGCTGCTGATCAGGTTTTACTGGTTCTGGTTCTGGTTCCGGTTCTGTTCTTCATTCCTCATGACTTCTGATCTCCAAACCTTTTTCTCTCGTTCCAGGATCAGAGTTCTGGTTCTGGTTTCAGCCTGGTTCCTGGTTGACAGGAAGTTGGCGGTTTAACCACAGGTTCTAGTCAGTGCTGCACTGATGCACTTCCTGTCTGCAGGTTCATTCCGGGTCGGCCCGGTTCGGCCCGGTTGGGTCCTCCTGCGTCACGCGGTTCTTCTGCTTCCTCTTTCTGTTTTTGTTCCCATCAAACATCTGATCTGTGATGGAGAACAAAGTTCAGCTTGAAAACACAAACAGGAAGTGAACCAAGCAGCCTGACGCGTTGCATCACTTCCTGCTGATGATCACAGACTCTGAGACTTTCATCAGTTTATTCTCAGTCAACAACACAGAAATATGTACAGGATGTTTACAGCAGCAAAGAACCGGGCCGGTCTGGTTCTGGTAGCATGTTAGCATGAGTTAGCGGTTCAGAAAAACACAAAGTCATAAGACACAAACTTTGTCTCAGTTTGGTCACGTGACCAGACGTCACGCGTTCTGCTCATCATGAAGCTTCACAAAAGTTCCTGAGAAAATCCCCCAAAACTCTGAAACCCCCAAAACAAGGACAGCGACTCTTCACAGCTTCTGGTTCTGGGGATTCGAGTTGGAGTCTGGACCGAACCGAACCGACACCTTCCAGGCAAAGCAGGAAGGTCATGAAGTCCAGCAGCCGCTCCAGGTGTCTGTGGCGGTTCTGGTTCTGTTGGGTCGCTGCAGCTCTTCCAGTGTGAACTTTGTGGTTAGGGTCGGGGTCAGGGTTGTGGTTGGGGTTGGGGTCAGGGTAGTGGATGCCTGAAATGAAGCAGGTGCGTCTCGGTGAAGCTAAGAAACGGACGTCTCTCCTACAGCGACAGGGCCTGCGACGTGTCGCTGTCCGACATGACGGTGACGCGGGTGGAGCTGAGGGGGCTCCTGCTCTTCCCCAGGGCGTCGCTTGCTGGGCCGCCCCAGGCAGCAGCGCAGCAGCAGCCGCGCGATGTCCCGGCGGAAGCGCACGCCCACAAACACGTAGAGGAAAGGGTTGAGGCAGGCGTGCATGTAGGCCAGACTCTTCAGCACCTGGCCGGCCTTGTCCAGGGCCTTGACCTGCTCGCAGTCCGTCAGCGTCATGTTGGACGCCTGCGTGGCCTCCATCACCAGCATGCTGTTGTAGGGCAGCTGCGACACGATGAACACCGCCACCACCGCCAGGATCACCCGCATGGCCTTGTGCTTCTCGAAGTTTCGGGTGGTGAAGAGCTTGGCGATGATGACGCTGTAGCAGAAGCCCATGACGATGAAGGGCACGAAGAAGCCCATGCTGACCTGCAGGGACAGGACCAGGATCTTGGTGCGGTTGCCCATGTCGGGCGGGTAAACCATTCTGCAGTAGGGAGAGGATCCGGTGGCGGCGGGCGCGGCGAAGGCCAGTTCTGGCGTGGCGAGCAGAAGGGCCAGCAGCCAGACGGCGGCGCACACCACGCGGCTGCAGCGCCGCCGCTCCAGCTGGGAGTTCTGGGCTTGGTGGTCTGCACGATGACGATGTAGCGGTCCACGCTGATGCAGGTGAGCAGCAGGATGCTGCTGAACAGGTTGACCTTGTAGAGGGCGGAGTTGATCTTGCACATCGCGCGGCCGAAGATCCAGCCGTGCGACGCCTCGGTGGCCCACAGCGGCAGCGTCACCAGGAACAGCAGGTCGGCCACCGCCAGGTTCAGCAGGTACACGTCCGTCATGGTCTTCAGCCGCTTCCGGAAGCTCAGGTAGATCCAGACCACGGCCAGGTTGCCGGCTCCGCCCACCAGGGTGATGATCCAGAAGAACGGCGGCTCGTAGCGGCTGCGGAACTCGCGCACCTGCTGCCGGTCGCACAGCAGGTCGGTGAAGTTCTCGCTCTCGTAGTCGTAGTAATCCTCGGTGCTGATGGAGGGAACCTGGCAGGGGACGAGACGCACCTGAGTTCACCTGACACGCGTCAGCGTGGAAATGAACGCCGTCAATACTCACCTCTGTCGTCATTACTGTCATGATGTCATCCATGGAGGTCATGTTTACGGTGATGAGGTCATCCATCTGGAAAACAGCCATGTTTACTGCTGTGTTGCATCATTTCCTGCTGCAACTCTTTCAAAATAAGAGCCTGACTCATGTCTTCACAGTAAAACGTTTGTTTGCGTTGCATTCATGACACCAAACATTTCATGGCTCTGGACCAGAACACGAGACGACAGTCAAGTTTAACCCAATGTACCAACTGACTGAGGTTAAAAGCTGTGACCTTTGACCTGCCAGCAGCAGCATAAAACACAACAACAGCAGAATAAGCAGGAGGCAGTGAGCTGATAAAGCTGACTTCAGAGTTTGAAGACACATTGAAATGTTTCAGGTTCTAGAAAAACTTTCTACACATTCAGCCTCATTTTCTCTCATTTCTTGCTTTGTGATGAAGTGATGAGCGAAACCCGGATGGACAGACGGACGGATGGACAGACGGACGGATGGACGGTGTGGACTCACCATGCTCGCTCCTCTGCTCTGCAGATTCTGACTGTTTGCTTCTCTTCTCACTTTCTGTCCGTTAAACCACAGCGTGACGCACAAGAGGAAGGAGCGACGCGGCGTCATGCCAGCTAGGGGAGGAGCCAACTGTCACCAGCAAAAACCAGTCGCCAATAATCAATCAGTGCTCATCTCAATCTTCATCTAACATGTTGATCAATTCATGGTTCTGATGGAGAACCAGAACCAGCAGAATGATCCAGCAGCAGCAGATCTGGAATCTGTTCAGAGTTTTAGAAATTAAACTTTAAACTGTAGAACCGGGCCGTGTAGAACGGGCCGTGTAGAACTGGGCCGTGTAGAACCGGGCCGCGTCTCTGTCCTCCTGGTTCTGGTCAGACTCCAGCTGCAGGTTCTGGTTTGTCATCAGATCCTGCAGGAATCAAAGTTTCTCTGATGAGAGATTTTAGTCTCTGGTTCTGGAAATGTTCTGCAGCTGCATGAAGGCCGACTGGAACCGGCTTTATGTGGCTCTGGAGGTCAGAGGTCAGCCTGATCTCTAGTCTACAGATGGAACTACTGAAGCAGAGCATTGACTCTAGATCTATAGCTCTAGATCTAGAGCTATAGATCTATAGCTCTAGATCTATAGCTCTAGATCTAGAGCTCTAGATCTAGAGCTCTAGATCTAGAGCTCTAGATCTAGAGCTCTAGATCTAGAGCTCTAGGTTGTTCCTGTTTATCTCCATCCATTTTCTGATCATCTCTCTAACGGGTCGGGAGGTTCTGGTTCCTCTCCAGCTGCGTTCCGGGCGAGAGGTGGGTCACCTGGACGGGTCGCCAGTCTGTTGCAACCTGTTTATCTCCATACATTTATCTGGTCAGTTGACCCCTTTGATGGGGTCAAAGGTCACCTGGTGACATAGTGTGGAGCTGTGTATCATCTATGTCGTCATGGTAATTGAAGTTCATTTCAGATTATAGATATAGAATCAGAGAAGTTCTGATGGGATCTCTGTGACCGGCCCGT
>NW_026562444.1:1972500-1985000 GCF_027474105.1 Poeciliopsis prolifica
GAAACAAAATCAAACAAATCATTTAGTTAGTTTTACCTTTGCTGTTCTTTATTCATCAATTTGAAGAAACAGAAAAAGCCATTGAGGAGGGGCGGACCTATGACCTGGCTGCAGGGGGCGGAGCTATGACGCTGGCTGCAGGGGGCGGAGCTATGACCTGGCTGCAGGGGGCGGAGCTATGACGCTGGCTGCAGGGGGCGGAGCTATGACCTGCCTGCAGGGGGCGGAGCTATGACCTGGCTGCAGGGGGCGGAGCTATGACGCTGGCTCCTGCATTACATTGGAGACAGCAGAGGTTTTGTTGCCATGGCAGCGCCCCCTTCAGGTGAGTCACTGTCTGTCGGTCCAGACTCGATGAGACGGCTCATGTGGGCGGGGTCAGACGCGGGGTCAGACGCGGGGTCAGACGGCTCAGCTGACACCTGGGTGGATGTCCGGCGGTTGATGGCTGTTGACTCAGCTTCGCTCTCCGTCCAGCAGGAGTCGCTGTCAGAAGCTGAGGACAGCCGGCTCTGCGTCCAGCGTCCGTTGGTCCGGACCTCGCGGCCCAGCCGGACCCCTGGCGAACCGCTGAGCGTGGCGCGGCGAGACGAGGCGGTGCTGGAGCTGAACGGCGAGTGCAGGTCCTTTTCGTGCAGCCGCAGCACAGCGCGCAACAGCGGGAAGTGTCGACCAATGGCAGCTCGATACTTTGGATGCGTGATGGCGTAGATGACGGGGTTGTGGATGGCGGAGGCCTTGGCGATGACTGCAGGCACCGAGTTCATGTAGGGGGTCAGCAGGTGGGCGTATCCGGCGGTGGCGGTCAGAGCGACGGCAGAGTAGGGCGACCAAGACACGATGAAGAGCAGAATCACTGCCAGGGCCACTCGGGCCATCCGCCACTCGCCGCGCAGCCGCTCATACGCCCTGCTGGTCTCTCCGCTGCTCAGCCTCTTCACCTCGTGAGCCGCCCGCCGCACCGCCCAGAACATGAGCAGGTAGCAGCTGGCGATGACGGCCAGCGGGATGAAGAAGACGAAGACGAAGAGCAGGACGGTGTAGCTGCGCACCGGCGCCGTGAAGCTCATGTAATCCCAGCTGCAGGACGTCTGCAGGCCCTCCGGGACGTAGGCGCTCCACCCGAAGAACGGCGGCAGACTCCAGCCCAGCGAGTACAGCCACACCCCCACGGCCGCCACGCACAGCCGCCGGCGGCTCGCTCCGCCCAGCAGCGCCAGCGGCCGCGTGACGGCCAGGCAGCGGTCCCCGGCGATGGCCGTCAGCGTCATCATGGACGCGATGCCGAACAGAGCGCCGCAGAAGGCGTAGAGCTCGCAGGCAAACTCCCCGAACACCCAGCGGCGGTGCAGGCTGGCCACGAAGAAGACCGGAGATTGCGTCACCGACATCAGGAAGTCCGCCACCGCCAGGTTGACCACCAGCAGGTTGCTGGGCGTCCGCAGCGTCTTGCTACGACAGAACACGTAGATGACCAGCGCGTTGCCCAGCGCGCCCGTCACTCCACCAGCAGGATCACACAGCCGATGATGTAATGGGCATGCGCAGGAACGTCCACGGTAGGGAACGGGCGGTGTGTGGGAACGAGCATCTGCAGGGGTTTCTGCTGATCTGTGCAGTTTCCTGCCGGGGGGCCGTCAGACGCCATCCTGCAGGGACAGCGATGGTTCCTGGACCTTGATGGTTCCTGGACCCTGATGGTTCCTGGACCCTGATGGTTCCTGGACCCTGATGGTTCCTGGACCCTGATGGTTCCTGATTCTGGTTGGGTCTTTGGTTCTGGCCGGGTCACTGGATCAGTCGGTGTGAACGCTCAGTGGATGTCGGTTGGATGTTTGTCTGCAGGAAGAACTCTGAGCTTTTTATGTCGCTCCATCGACTGATGAGGAGCGGGGGGTAATGGAGCGAGCGCTAATACCCCGAGGGTAAATGAACATCTGGAGCAGAGGCAGCCTGATTATTTGGAGACTAATGATGTCAGAACCCTCAGTTCTGCCGATTAGGAGGACAAATATCTAAAAACAAACTAACCAGATCCAGACTGGCTTCACATTCAGCTTTAGGAACTTCTGCAGTCGGTACCAGACCCCTTGGACGACCTCTGACCTCCAGCAGAAAGACCACATAAAGGCCTACCTGAGTCCAACCTGTCCTGCGTCAGACGCTCCCTGGCTGACATGTCAAAGCTCTTAGTTTAAAAGATTCAAAGAAGAAAAATCAGAAGAATCTGGAAACAGATTCATGTGAAAAATGACCAACGTTTCCATAAACAATCATGCAGTTGATAAGAATCAGACAAAACATCTGCTGTGGCTGCAGACCATTGGACCAGAACCCGACCGGGACCAGAACCCGACCGGGACCAGAACCCGACCGGGACCAGAACCCGACCGGGACCAGAACCCGACCGGGACCAGAGCCCGACCGGGACACAACACAAGACGACACAGGAAGTGAATAAATACAGAAAACCCAAATCAATAGTCAATGAACTTTTGTGGGATATGATGTTGCATAATTGACATGTTTTTATGATGTTTGTGGTCAAAAGATGATGTGAATTTATGGTAATATTTTTGAAAATTCTCCAAATTGCAAAGAGAAACTGAACCTCACTGCCGCCTTGGATATTGATCCAGAAGTCTGGTTAACAAATAATCAATAATTATTTATAATTAGCAGAAATTCCTGGAAGAGTCGCAGGAAGGGACTGGACTAAGGACAGGTTGGACAGATAGTTGGACAGTGTTGCTAGGTGACAGGACAGCAGGAGGAGGACGTTAGCCTGAGGACATTAGCATCCCATTAGAAGATCGATCGGTCAATCAGCTGATGGACGATTGGGAGACACTCTGGACCGATATGAACACCGTGTCGATACGAAGTGATTCTTCTGGTTTGGAACATTTTCTAAGTTATGGAAAAGCAACTAAAGAGTTAAATTACATCTTCAGAAATCCTTCATTGTTTATTTGTATTTTATTAAATCAAATTTCCCACATCATCTACAGGTCAGTGAACACAGCAGCTTGAGGCTGTTGCTGCACATGCTCAGTTCTGATCAGCAGGGGGCGCTAACACTTTGACCGGCTGCATAAGACTGACGTGAACCAATCTTTATGACTGTCGCAACAATTTCAAGCAAAGTTGCATTAAAAACGCCAGTTTTGCATTATTTTGTAAATAATGAGATTTTTTAAAAACTTTATTTTATTTGTTTTTAAACATACAGATATTCACAATCAAACTTGAGGGCTTGTGCAGGTGGCAGCATTCATACTGATGACGATTCCACTTTTACAGACATTTCAAAGTAAACAGATAAAAGCTCCCAGCTTTCTGTTCGAATGACGTGGAGGAACAGAAATGAACTGTTAAAGCCTTTGATATTAAAATATTCCCATCTTTCTCAAAGTTTCTGTCCCTTCTCCTTCCTGAGCCGTATTGTAAAAGTCAACATTTCCATATCGTGGATCAGGTTTATAATATTCACCAGAAGCTTCAGGGTGGAGGTTTAGACTGGAGCCAACATTTAGTCATCGCTTTCTTGCTTGCGATCAGAAATATCTTCAACAGGTACGTGTCCCCATCACTGAGTCCCTCAGGAAGTATTCCATGGTACATAGCAGGAAATGACTAATCTAAGGTTATACCCATAATTTCATATATTACTCCATTAACGTCCTTCCAGAAGGTCTTCAACTCTGGACAGTCCCGGTCCCACGCCGCAGCCCCTCCAGCACGAGGACTGGGAGCCAACCAGCTTCCATCTCTGCTTTGGCGCAAAAAAATCAGATTGGATTCTTCCAGCAGAAATGGCGCCATGTGAAATAATAATATTAGCTACCATAACTATGCAGATGACACACAGCTCTACATTATGATGTCACCAGGTGACCTTTGACCCCATCCAATCACTGAATAAATGTTTAGAACAGATAAATGTGTGGATGTGCCAAAACTTTCTCCAACTGAACAGAAACAAAACTGAAGTCATTATTTTTGGACCTAAAGAGGAACGATCTAGAGCTCTAGATCTATAGCTCTAGATCTATAGCTCTAGAGCTAGAGCTATAGATCTAGAGTCAATGCACAGCTTCAGTTATTACAACTAAAAACTAGCGATCAGCCCGAAACCTTGGAGTAGTGATGACCTCTGACCTGAACCTTGCGAGCCACATAAAGACAGTAACAAAGTCGGCCTTCTATCACCTGAAGAACGTCTCCAGGATTAGAGGACTGATGTCTCAGCCAGATCTAGAGAAACTCATCCATGCGTTTATCTTTAGTCACATTGATTATTGTAACAGCGTCTTCACAGGCCTGTCCAACAAATCAATCCTCCAGCTGCATCTGATCCAGAAGCTGCTGCTCCTGTTCTCACTAGAACCAGGAAGATAGAGACATAACAGCAGTTTTAAAGTCCCTCCACTGGCTCCCTGTAGCTCAAAGACTAGACTTTAAAATACTGTTGTTAGTTTATAAATCACTGAACGGTTTAGCACCACAATACATCAAAGATCTGCTGTTGTTGTATCAACCTTCCAGACTCTCAGGTTCTGGTTCTGGTTCTGATCTGCATCCCCAGAACCAGAACCAAGAGAGGAGAAGGAGCTTTCAGCATCTATGCACCAAAACTTTGGAACAAACTTCCAGAAAACTGTAAAACAGCAGAAACCCTGACTTCCTTTAAATCTCGACTAAAAACACACCTGATTAGAGTTTGATTTGAAATGTAATATGGAACAATGTATTGTTTATTATATGTTGCATGAGTTTGTGTTTATGATGTAAAACACTTTGAAATGCCTTGTTGCTGAAATGTGCTATACAAATAAAATTTGATTGATTGATTGATTGATTGATTGATTGAAAGAATTTGTGGTTCACAAAGTTCCTCCAAATCTGCATCCAGGCCTCAGGTGAAATTATTGCATCAGCTGACTTCTCATTAATTGATATTAAGTTTCTGTAATATTTGCCAATGATGCCGTTTGTTTTTCTACCAGCATATGAATCCATAAAAATTTGTTCTATTCCTGGCTCTGCGTCCGAATCAGGGATTTTTATTTCCTTCGTAAAGAAACTTTGGACCTGCAAATAACGGTAGAAATCTTCACTCCCCACCTCATAAATCCAACACAGATCCTCAAATTTTACTAGCTGCCCATCTTTAATATATTACAGAATGTAATTAATTAAATATGGTGACTCCCTGTCTGGTCCATCTTCTATACTTGAGTCTATCGATGCTGGGAGGAAACGCGGGTTTTATGCGATTGGGTACCTGGGGCAAACCGTCCAGACAGCAGAGGGAACAAAGAAAAATAATGACAATTTAATGCAAATGTGGGACTTTTAATTTCATTTTAATTTAGAGCAACTTAGCATGAAAAGTGTCATTATTTACCAAATGACGTTTCATGACATCAGTCATAAAGACTCGTTCATGTTCATGAATTGTCATGTCAGTTTTGTCAAATAAAGTGTCACCCAGGTGGCTAGTGGAGCTCTAGCTCCCCCTACAGGGCGCATCCTTAAAGACACAGTAACCCTCAGCTTTGTCTCCAAGACCAGGTGTGCTGGCCGGGGTCATGTGACCATGATGATGTCATCAGGGTCCTCTGGAGCTAATGCTGCTGTTTCTCAACTCTTCTGCTCTGATACCCAGGTGGGCAGGTCCTCCTAATGCGGCCTCTTCTGCTCACCTGGAACTCTGACCCAAACCTGCCAGGTGTGCCAGGTGTGTTCCAGGTGTCCCAGGTGTGTTCCAGGTGTCCCAGGTGTGTTCCAGGTGTTCCAGGTGTTTCCAGGTGTTTTCCAGGTGTTTTCAGAAGTTACAAATTTTCACTTGATAAAAGAACTTTTTTTCACGTCTTTATTTTCATGTCCAGTAAAAGTCAGAATATTTCGTCCAGGTAAACATGCAAGCAGCACCTGGAGAGGTATCGGGCCAATCAGATTGCAGGGATCAGGGAGGGGGCGTGGCGTCTTCGCGTGTGTTTCAGCAGCAGCTGGCGGTCCGGGCTGGAGTACTCACACAGTTGGCATGGAAACACCTCACCTGTGTGATGGCGGCGAGCGTGGAGGTCCAGGCTCTTCTTCTGGATGCTGATGGTGATAAACATGGTCAGGTTACCATGGTAACCAGCAGGCGCAATATTCAGACAGAGAGGAACTAAAACACAGACGGGTATGAGTGGGCGTGTCTAACAGGTGCCTTACCTGCTGTAGCCACAGAGCTGACAGCGATACGGCTTCACCTGGCTGTGAGTCCTGCTGTGTCTGAGCAGGGAGCTGCGGTCGATGGAGGCGTACGGACACTCGGCACACCTGAACGGCTTCTCACCTGGGCAAACACAGGAACAGCTTCCTGAGCAAAGGTCACCACCCAGGTGGGCTGCCTGCGTCGGTCCCAGGTGTGCTACCTGTGTGAGTTCTCAGGTGTTGCCTCAGCGAGGCCTTCAGCCGGCTGCTGTAGGGACAGTGAGGACAGGTGAACGGTTTCTCTGCTCCGTGGACGCCCAGGTGTCGTCTCAGAGTCAGCTTAGAGGAGAACTTCCTGTCGAGGGAACACCTTGGTGCTCAGGTGTGGCGCCAGGAACCCAGCTCTGGCTGTAGTGGTGAATTATGGGTAATGTAGTTACCTGTGGCACAGAGAGCAGGTGAGGCTCACCTGCTCCTCATTCCTGATTGGTGAGACGACCTGGGACGAACCAGACTGGCACAAACTGGTTAGACTGGGAGCAGAGCTGCTCGGATCACATGCTGCTTTCTGATTGGCTGTTGGCCCGGGGAGATTCAGAGGTCGACCAATAGGAGACGCTCTGCTGCCAAAACAAAACTCAAAGTTTTCAGGATTAGATTTGAAACGAGATGAAACTCAATAAGGTTTTATGCTCCACCCTAAACCATCTGCTCCACCTAAAACCATCTGCTCCACCCTAAACCATCTGCTTCACCCTAAACCATCTGCTTCACCCTAAACCATCTGCTCCACCCTAAACCATCTGCTCCACCCTAAACCATCTGCTCCAGACACCTCTTGATGTTAAATGACTCACCCATCAGGAAGCTCCGCCTCTTTGTGTCTTGTGGTGCAGTCAGCCGGGCCCTCCACCTGTCTGAAGGCCAATCGGAACGCTGAGCAGCCAAAGATCCTCCACCCGTCCTGCTGCTCCTCCACTTCCTCCTCCTTCCTCTCCTGCAGCGCCTCCTGCAGTGCGGCTCCAGCGCCTCCCAGCTGTCGGCAGTTCGGCCGCAGCGGCTGCAGCCGAAGCCGCCGGCGGCTCGGTGCGACCGGACGTGGACGTCCAGCAGGCGTTCTGACGGGAGCGTCAGGGGACAGAGGGGACACGGCAACCGGCCTGGGGGCGGAGCCTCGCCTGCCCTCTGGTCTCGGCCGTCGGCGGGCGGAGGTCTGACGGAGGAGATGCGACAGAGTCCCAGGTCATGAGGTGGGCAGACTGGGCGGACTGGTCCGTCTGCTCCAGGGTGGAGGGAGGCGTGGCGGGACAGGACAGCTCCACTGGCGCCCCCTTCAGGGGAACATGGAGGACCCCTCAAACAGAGTGCTGACCTGCAGCACCGCAGAAGAAGAAGGTCCAACATGGCCGTGTTACCTCACAGGTGTGTGTGTGAGTGTGTGTGTGTGTGTGTTACCTCACAGGTGTGTGTATGAGTGTGTGTGTGTGTTACTCACAGGTGTGTGTGTGTGTGAGTGTGTGTGTGTGTTACCTCACAGGTGTGTGTGTGAGTGTGTGTGTGTTACCTCACAGGTGTTGTGGTGTGTGTGTGTTACTCACAGGTGTGTGTGAGGTGTGTGTGTGTGTGTTACCTCACAGGTGTGTGTATGAGTGTGTGTGTGTGTTACCTCACAGGTGTGTGTGTGTGTGAGTGTGTGTGTGTGTTACCTCACAGGTGTGTGTGTGAGTGTGTGTGTGTTACCTCACAGGTGTGTGTGTGTGTGTGTTACCTCACAGGTGTGTGTGTGAGTGTGTGTGTGTGTGTGTTACCTCACAGGTGTGTGTATGAGTGTGTGTGTGTGTTACCTCACAGGTGTGTGTGTGTGTGAGTGTGTGTGTGTGTTACCTCACAGGTGTGTGTGTGAGTGTGTGTGTTACCTCACAGGTGTGTGTGTGTGTGTGTTACCTCACAGGTGTGTGTGTGAGTGTGTGTGTGTGTGTGTTACCTCACAGGTGTGTGTATGAGTGTGTGTGTGTGTTACCTCACAGGTGTGTGTGTGTGAGTGTGTGTGTGTGTTACCTCACAGGTGTGTGTGTGAGTGTGTGTGTGTTACCTCACAGGTGTGTGTGTGTGTGTTACCTCACAGGTGTGTGTATGAGTGTGTGTGTGTGTTACCTCACAGGTGTGTGTGTGAGTGTGTGTGTGTGTTACCTCACAGGTGTGTGTGTGTGTGTGTTACCTCACAGGTGTGTGTGTGAGTGTGTGTGTGTGTTACCTCGCAGGTGTGTGCCACCTGAAGCCCCTCCTCTGTGCTGATGTCACAGGTGGGCGGGCTCATGCCGCCCAGCATGTCGTAGAGCAGGAAGTCCTCGTCTTCGTTGCTGTGCTTGGACTCTCCGTCCAGACTCAGCCGGTAGGGCGACTCTGGCTCCGCTCCTCCTGGCTCACCTGCTGACCGTCGGGTCCGGTCAGGCAGGTCAGGGCGGCGGGGTGGTGGCGCAGCAGAAGGTGGCTGCCGATGGCCGCCTTCAGGCCACAGGTGAACTGACACACCTTGCAGCGGTAGAGCTCCACCAGGAAGGACTCCACCTGCGACAGACCCTCCACCTGCTGGCAGTACAGGCTGGAGCTCATGGCTCCGCCCATCACCTGCAGAGTCACCGGGCTGATGTCACTGTAGCGCTGCGCCACCCACGACATCACTGCCGCCGCCGCTCTCTGATTGGCTGCCTGCGGTCATCTGGAGATGATTAAAGCACGTCAGAACCAGAAGCTGCCTGGTCCTGCCTTCACAATCGTCAGGGGTCAAACTCCAGAAGATCCCAGAGCAGATGCTAAAGGTGCCCACAGTGCCCCCTGCAGAGCGCTGTGGTTCTGGTCCTGATCCTCCAGAACCTCTCATGCAGGCGGGTCCAAACGTTTTTTATTGAGGGCCAAATACAGACAAACAAGCAAAGGGCCACAGACACTAGAGGTGACATTCAGTCTGTCTCCACTAGGTGGAGCTTAGCGCTCAGGGCTTTCATGCGCATGCAGCTGTTCTTTCCTTCTAGATTCTTGTTCAGTGGATCCAGATCAACTAAAATGCCAGTTCTGCAGCTACAGAGTCACTTAGTTCATGAAAAAATCAAAAGCACTCTTCTCTTTTAAAACTGGTCGATTTCTGATGTCAGCGAATAAAAGCGCTGCAGCAGCACATCAGAGTGCAAGAACATCCCCATCTTCAGCGTCAGATTGGAGAGCCTGAAAATCTTTGTGGGTCATTCCTGGAGCTTGAAATATGTTGACAGTTTTAATAAGAGTTCATCACATCGCTCAGCTGGACAGTGTTGGCACACACTAACCCTAACCCTAACCCTAACCCTGGCACACAGCGCTTCTTGGTGGATTATACAGTTCATCCTAACAGCCTCACCTCTGCTCTCTTTTACCTTTGCGCTCGCCCGTCATGACCGGAGCTCCATCTGTTGTTACTCCGCAGAGCTTGTCCCAGTTAAGCCCCATCTTTTCAGCTGCCTGTATGCAGCTGCGCAGTGTCTGTGGCGTCTGAGCTCTCATCTCATGCTATCCAGTAAAAATCAAAAGCACAAGTTTTGTCTCTCAGCTGAAGTTTCAGGGCAGCTGACAAGTCTTCTATTCTCCGCACGACTGTGTTTCTGAATGAGCTCACATTGTTGAAATCAGACACTGTTGTTGGACACATTATGTGTGCCTTTGATGAGGCACTGCTTTATGAAATCACTGTCTGAAAACGGTTTGACGTGCTGGGCAATAAGTTTAGCGACTTCATAACTCGCTGTTGTGGCGTTTTCCTGTATTTTATTAGCACAAAAAACCTGCTGTTGAGCTAACAGGTTAGCTGCCATTTGCTTGACTTTCTG
Organism: Poeciliopsis prolifica; assembly: GCF_027474105.1. Classification (NCBI taxonomy): domain Eukaryota; kingdom Metazoa; phylum Chordata; class Actinopteri; order Cyprinodontiformes; family Poeciliidae; genus Poeciliopsis; species Poeciliopsis prolifica. Next base: position 1,982,568 of record NW_026562444.1, read on the forward strand.
TTTCCAGTGTGTGATGTGTTGCTCTATGTTTGGTCTCATTATACTCTTTCATCACAGCAACATATTCATTGCAAATCAAAGTCCGTTAATTTCTTTGAAAAAGTTCATCTTCCCACCGTGTTTGAAATGTCCTCCACTCACTTGCTATTTTGCGTTTCTTCGGTGTTGCCATTTCTGGTGACTCAGTAAAAGTTTTCCTTGCTTAATGTTATTTCTGTGGCTGGCTCCATCTAGTGTTGAAACTGAGAAGTGCAACAGAGTTGAGCTCAAGCTTTTTCCATATTCAGTTATATTTTCAGAGTTTGCTATGGGCCAATAGAAACTGGTCCGCGGGCCGCAGTTGGCCGCAGGCCGTAGCTTGGACACCCCTGATCTAATGAATCCTCAGATTGGATTTCCTGTTGATGATGATATACGTTTATTTTGTGGCGGTGATATTGAACATCTTCTCTATGAATGTGTGTAAAGTTTTCTGTTATCATGTTCATTACTGGCTTTTCCCTAATATTCCAAACTTACCTGAATTTTCTAAGAGAGACATTATTATTATTATTGGGACTAAAAATAAATATGAAAGGCAACTAAATGTCATAATTTTCTCCAGCTGAACAGAAACAAAACTGAAGTCATTATTTTTGGACCTAAAGAGGAACAATCTAGAGCTATAGATCTAGAGCTATAGATCTAGAGTCAATGCTCAGCTTCAGTTATTAGAACTAAAAACTAGAGATTTTATCAACCTTCCAGACTTTCAGGTTCTGGTTCTGGTTCTGGTTCTGCTCTGCATCCAGAACCAGAACCAAGAAGCAGCTTTCAGCATCTATGCACCAAAAATATGGAACAAACTTCCAGAAAACTGTAAAACAGCAGAAACCCTGACTTCCTTTAAATCTCAACTAAAAACCAACTGATTAGTTTGATTTGAAAAGTAATCAATTAAAAATGTAATGATGGAACTTGACTTAATATATTGTTGATTCTATGTTGCAGGACTTTGTGTTTATGATGTAAAGCATTTTGAAATGCCTTGCTGCTGAAATGAGCTTTACAAATCAAATTTGATTGATTGATTGATTGATTACTATCCAGGGCAAGTTTTTCATTCATAAATGTGGTTTTCTTAAACCATCTTGAGGAACTCTGTCGCCTCTTCTCATCTCTAAAATTCAAGGCCAAACAATCTGAAACTCGATGTGGTGTTTTGTTCTCTGTCTGTATGGATCAGCCTGGTTCGGCTTCTTCGGGTTTATCAGGTCTGTGTTCATCTGATGCTGAGACCATGTTTGTTGAATATGATGGTAATAAAAAAATAAATAAAAAAATGTCAGTCAGGTTCTGCCGGTGACCCCTGACCCTCCCGCTGACCGAGACTCAGAAAGGCTGCTGCAGTTTATCATAAAACTTTGATTTAATAACCATATAATTCAGTTTTCATCCTTTAAGGAGCCATTTTATGACAGATTCTATAAAAGGAAATCGCATGTTTGGTTTTGATTCATTTTTTTCTAGTATTTACTCTCACCAAACTTAATAAAACATGTTTTTGTTAGTGAAGCTGTTGGATCAGTCTGGGATATGAAGGATCTATTTACTTCAGCGGAGGCGCCGAGTTACCGAGCGGTGATCCGCCGGTGCATTGATATGAAATCAAGTCCCGATCAACCCTTCATTTCATTCTGGAACAATCAGCTCAGCAGAAAATGAACTTTGACTTATGATTTATGACAGAGTGATCATCTCTCCGGGATGAAGATCTCTGGTCTGCTGCATTAACAGGCAACGGTTCTGGTTCTGGATCCCGGTGAACAGAACCAGGCCGATCTCAGTCCGACCCGGTCCAGGATCCTGACGGACCCCTGGCTCGGTGCCGGACCTGCAGCTCCGAGTTCCGGTTCGGCCCGGAAATGGGTCTGCTGTTACCATGGACACAAAGGTGGACTCACCTGCTGCGATCCGGTTCTGGAGCGTCCCGGTTCCGATCCGGATACAGAGGAACGAGTTAGATCGAAACCGGAAGCTGCGCAGACCAGCTGCGCAAGGAATCCAGTTTTTTTTTTACACAAAACTTTATTGAACTTTTTTTTAAAAAATATTTTGTGAACGTTATTATATAAAGTACAGAAAATATTATATATATATGTATACATTGAATTATTATGACGTAATAATATGAGCTGAAGAAGAATTTTAACAAATTTATTAAAATAACTTTGAGTCTTTCAGGTTCTATCAGGACCAGAACCGGATCTGAAAAAAAACAGAACGTGTCTGGATCAGAACCAGAGCAATCAGCCAATCAGAGCACAGCCCAGTGGAGCCTTGAAGTAACACAAGGAGAAAGACAGGAGTCAGTTTGTCCTGCAGCCTCCTGACCCCAGAAACAGCTCAACATGACCCCAGCCAGCTGCAGCACGACCCCAGCCAGCTGCAGCA